>NC_067400.1:249598211-249908211 GCF_016432865.1 Antechinus flavipes | reverse complement strand
GCTTCATTAAAATAGAGAAAGAGCAGATCAGTGAATTAAATATTCAATTAAAAAACACCATAAAAGCAAATTGAACATTTCCAATTAAACAAATTAAAAGGCTAATAACAAGTTAAAGGTAAGATTAATAAAATCAAATATAAGAAAATATTTAATTAATAAATACAACTAAAAGTTGGTTTTGTGAAGAAAAAAAACAACAAAATAAATAAACCACTTGTTAATATGATTTTTAAAAAGAGAAAATAAAGCCGAATTGCTTGTATCAAAAATGAAAAGAATGAATATACCATTAATGAAGATGGAATTAAAGCAATAATTAAGTTATTTTGACCAATTATATGCCAATAAATTTAACAATTTATATTAAATTAAGAATACTTACAAAACTATAAACTGCTCAACTTAGCAGAAAACAAAATAAAGTATCAAGATAAATCTATTTTAGGAAAATAAACTAAACACACTAGAAATAACTAAATGAATTTACAAGTGAATTTCTGCTAAAGATTTAAAGTTAAAATCATTCCAATGATAAAAAAATTTTGAATAATATGCAAAGAAGGAATCCTACCAAATTCTTTTTGTGACACAAATATGTTGCTAATGCATGATTTAGATAAACCGAAAAGAATAAACACAGAGATATAAATGATAGAGAAATTTCACTTAGGAATAATGTTGCAATTAATTACTAGCTAAGAGACCACAATCATAAATCACAAAGAATATACATTGTAACCAAGGAAAATTTACACTAGGAATGCAAAATAGGTTCGATATAAGGAAAACTATTGGTGTGATTGGTCATATCAATAATAAAAGAAAAAAGCTATGATTAAATCACTAAATGCAGAAAATACAACACTCATTCCTATTAAAAAACACTTGAAACCATAAATATAAATGGACTTTTTCCTTAAAATGATAAGAACATCTACCTAAAAGCACCAGCAAGCATTATTTGTAATAGGGATCAGCTAAAAGTCTTCCCAACGAGAACAGAAATGAAACAAGGATGCCCATTATTACCAGAATAATAATTTGTTTTCTTTTGAGGCCTGGGTTTAGTGACTTGCCCAGATGAACTATCAAAAAACAAATTTGAACTCAGATCTTCCTTACTCTAGTGCCATTGCTTGATCTATCGGGCCACCTAACTATCCTACCAGTATAATGCTCTAATAGGAATGTTAACAATAGTAACAGGAAAAGTAAGAGAAATTGAAAGAATCAGAATGGGCAATGAAGAAATAAAATTATCTCTTTATGTAGATGATATGATTGTATACTTGAAAAAACTAGAAATTAAATTTTTACAAGTTTAAACAATTAATAATTTGATAGAGCTAAATATAATAAACCCAAGTAAATCATCAGCAGTTTTATATATCACCAACAAAACTCTGGAAGAAGAGATAGTTCATTTAACATAACCATATACTATATAGAGCAAACCCCAGAACTATACAAAAACAATTACAAAACATTTTCTCCAGTTGTTTAGATCTGACTTTATTTGCATGAAATATTAATTGGTCATAGGTAGGTAGAACTAATATGATAAAAATGACAATACTCCCTAATTTGGATTGCCTTACTCAGTGCCATAAAAATCAAACTATCAAAAAAAAATTATAAAGCTACAAAAAAAGTAATAAAATCCACGAAAGGTAAAAAATATAAAGAGAATCAATAAAAATAAATAAATGTGAAGAAAGATGGCCTAGCTGTACAAGATCTCAAATTATATTATGTAGCAGTAATCATCAAAATAAGCTGGCTCTCGCTAAGAAATGAGTGGTAGACAGTGAAATAGATTATGTATATAATTCACAGGAATAATCTAAAAATTGATAAAAGTTTTTGGTATAAGAACTTACTGCTTGACAAAAACTGTTGGGGAAACTGGAAAAGAGTTTAGAGAAACTATATGTAGACCAAAATCTCATACTATATAATAACATGGAGTCAAAATGGATACATGCTTTACATATAAAAGGTGCTAATAAAAGCAAATTAAGGCAGCATGGAAAATTTTATCTATCATATCAATGAATAAGGAAAGAAATTAAGACCAAACAAGATAAAAGGGATGGATCACAGGTTATAAATTGATAATTTTGATTGCATTAAATCAGAAAGATTTTGCACAAATAAAACCAATGCAGTTAAAATTTCAAGGAAAATAGAAAACTAAAATAAATGTTTATGTTTCTTTAATAAAGGCTTCATTTCTCAAATACATAGAGAACTGAGTCAAATTTATAAGAATATAAACTATTTAAGGCATAAGGGTGTCTGATGATACTTAAACCTTTCTCATATCAGAATTTTCTCAGAGTGAATAACATTCACACTCAGGGATAGAAAATATATCGTGTTTTACAGGAAAGTAGGAAATGAAAGGGGAAAGGGGCAGAGGTAATAGAAGGTAGGAAGGATTTGGAAGGGACAGAATGAGACAGAGAGAGAAAGAGAGACAGACAGACAGAGACAGAGACAGAGAGATTCAGACAGAGACAGAGACAGAGAGAAATGGGGGAAACAAAATAGCAAGAATTGCACAGTAATAACTAATAAAAATGCTTCACAGCAAGTTTCTTTGATAAATGCATCAGTTCTCTATAGTCATATAAAAAATGCTCTAAATCACTTTAATTAGAAAAATGCAAATTAAAACAACTATGAGGCACAAGAATGGCTATTAGAGTGGCTAATATGACCAAAAAAGGAAAATGACAAATGTCGGAGGGGATGTAGAAAAACTGGGACTTTAATGCACTGCTGGAGGAGTTGTGAACTGGTCTAACCATTCTGGAGAATAATTTGGAACTATGACCAAAGTGCTATAAAACCATGCATACTGTTGGACCCAATAATATCACTACTAGCTCTGTAACCCAAAAAGTTTTTAAAAGGTGATGAGGGAGAGAGAACCTATATGTACAAAAATATTTGTTGCAACTTTTTTGTGAGAGCAAAGAATTGGAAATTGATGGGATACTCATCAATTAGGGCATGGCTAAACAAATTGTAGTATATGGTTGTAATACAATGCAATTTTGCTATAAGAAATAATGGACAGGATGCTTTCAAGAAAATAATTTAAAACTCAATATTTTTAAATTTTTAAAAATTGTTTTTATGTATAATAATTATATATATAAATTTCAAATATTTTTCAAAGAATGAAAGTTATTCTTCAATTGATAATTAAAGAATATGAACAAGCAGTTTTCAGAAGAAGGAATCAAAGCTATCTATTGTCATGTGAAAAAAAAATCACAATTGAGTAAAGAAATTCAAATTAAAACAACACTGAGGTATTACTTCATGCCTTTCTATGAAATTGGCTAATATGACAGAAAAGTAAAATAACAAATGTCAGAGGAAATGAAGAAAAATAGAAACACAAATACACTAATGATAGAGTTGTAAATTGATCCACCCATTTTGGAGAGCAATTTGGAACCAAAGGGATATAAAAACGACCCAACAATACTATTTCTGATCTTTATCAAAGATCAAAAAAAAAAAAAAAAAAAAAAGGAAAAAAACTCATATGTAGAAAAATATTTACGTCAGCCATTTTTATAGTGGCAAAAAACTGGAAATTTAAGAAATGTCCATCAGTTAGGGAATGACTAAAAAAGTTGTTATATATGATTACAATGCAATACTCTTGTGCTATAAGAAAATACAAACAGGATGTTTTTAGAAAAACTGGGAAGAGTTATATGAACTAATAAAAAATTGAGCAGAATCAGAACATTATATACAGTAATAGCAAAATTGTATTATGATTAACTTATTATTCTGATCTATACAGCAATCCAAGATAATTCTGAGGGACTTTTGGAAAAATGTCATATACTTTAGAGAAAGAACTGATGGTTTCTGAATGCAGAATGAAGCATTTTTCTTGTATTTCTTGTATTTTTTTTATTTTTTGCAACATAACTAACATGAAAATATGTTTTGTATGATTGCACATTTCTTGCCATCACAATGAGTGAGAGATAAAATGGGAATGAGAGAGAGAATTTAGAACTCAAATTTTAAATAATTTTTTAAAAATAAAATCAAGAATTTGGACTAGATGGCTTTTGAAGTCTCTTTCACCTCTAAACTATATGATCCTATGATTTCTTTTGGATCAGAAATGTGAAAGCTATTTTTAGAATAGTAATTCTTGTTTCTCCAAATGCTAACTCATACAATTTCTGTCTATCCACTACTGTGATAGTTTGACTGTGTTTTTGAAACACTAATTGACTGATATCTTGAAATCTGTGAAAATGAATAGGATTAGCACAATATTTTCACTGTTACAGATACATTCTAATCAATTCACTTTCCTGACTTTTTGTATGAATATTAAAATATTTAAATAGAACTAAGTAGTTTTATTTATATAAGTTGTTGATATAGGTATACTGAGATTCATTTAATTTAGATTGTCACATATTATAATAATAATTGACATGTTATACAATGCTTTAAAATTTGCAAGGCTTATTACATATGCTATCTCATGTAATATCCTATAATTCTATTAGCTACAGGCTTTATATATATATATACATATATAATATTATTATTATTATTATTATTATTATTATTATTATTATTATTATTTGTGAAATCTGGACTAACTCCCTGAGGCCTCAGGATCAGTCAAAGTCAGGGTAAGCAAAAGTCCTTGGTTTTTAGGGGGAGAAGTGAAGGGGATGGACAAAACTGCCAGGAGTTTTGCCAAGGATCCTTCCTTGATTCTAGAGTCCAGAATCCCCACACTTTTCTCCTCTCTTGTGGCCAAGTGAAGTTCTCTCACCTCTCTCACTCCACCACTTAATCCTTACCTACAATTCTCTTAACCCCAAACATTTGAGCCAGTATTAACTGGGAGAAGAGCAATTCCAAACAAATGCTAATAGAGTTATTGTCCAATAGTAATTAGCCTTAAGTGCTTGATTGTCTGATTCAAGCATACCTTTTAAGAGTTTCAGCCCTTTTATTTTTTTTACAATTATTATCTCCATTTAATTGATGAGGAAACCATGGTTCTGAGATTGTCACTTGTCTACTGTTACACAGCTAGTGTCTGAAGCATAATTTTTAAACCTATCTTCCTGAGTCTACCTCTAGAACTATCAAATATGTCACATTGCCCCAAATTTTTGTGATTCTGGTACAATAATGCACTTATATTCCCAGTTATTTAATAGATGCTTGTTTCTTCCCAAGTAAATGGACTAGAATCAGAATTTTCATATGCAATATAGGATTCTCACATTCATTGAGATTCATTTATTGGTGAACAAATAAATCCCACAAATGAGTTGTGGATAAAAGCAATTTTGATGGCACCATCAGTTTAGGGAACTAAATCTGAATGAACAGATTTCAGGATGAATGTGGTATTTATTTATATATCAAGTCATGAAACCTGGTGTTAGGATACTTCACCCTTTAAATAATCTTAGAGTTCCTCTCTTAACACTGGCTTATTTGGCCATATATTTAAGAAGTAGATTGATTTTTGACGTGTTTGACACAATAGAGACAAAATCCTAATTAGTCTGAAACACTACTACAATTCCTGTTTAAAACTGGAAAAGATCTTATTTCAAAAATCCTTTTGGATCAGGTCTCACAATTTAATGGAAAAGCCTAGGTATGTCAGGGTCCAAGGATACTACAGGAAGTATAAACTTATAATCACCACCAAACTATATTAATTTAAGAGATAATAACTTTGGAGATATCAGGTGAAATAATACGATCAGAAGCTCAATCATAATAGGTTAATATAAGAGGGAGTAGAGAGAGGAAGGGGGAGAGAAAGGGAGAAAGAGAGAGGAAGAGAGAGAGGGAGGAAGAGAAAGAGGGAGGGAGGGAGGAGTCACATTGTAGACAACCTTTTCTGGCAGTTTAGCATGAAAAGGGAGAAGAGATATAGACCGATAGCAAGGATGGAACAATCAGTCAAGTAAAGTTTTTTGTTTTTGTTTTTTTTTCCAGGAGAGGGGAGATATGGATATACTTGTAGGGAGTAGGAGATGAGCCAGTAGACAAGAAGAGATCAAAAATAAGTGAAAGAATAAAGATAACAGAGGGGGCAATCTGTTGGAGATGGGGAATTGCTTGAACAAGTAAAGGTCAACTTTGGCAAAGAATAAGGACATTTCATCAAGTGAGACAAGGATGAAAGAGAAGATAGTGAGGGAAGGTATCTGAGTGATAGAAAATGAAGAAGGGGGTAAATGCACAGCAAATGGCCTCAGTTTTCTATGTAAAATACTAAGCAAGGTTCTCAATTACAAAAGAGAGGGGACAGGAAACCATGAAAGATTTGAAGGGTGATGAAAGGTTGGAAGCACAGACCATACAGGAGTCTAGGTAAGAAGTGATTTATGCTGAACTAAGGTAGAGCCTGTATGAGTAAGAGAAGGGAAAGAATATGGGGTAGAATTGATAAGACAACTGATTGAATATATGGGGTAAAAGAAATAGAAGATGGCGCAAGTTGTCTATTTACCTCTTTGACTTCTTTCTTATTTATTTTGTGGTTTGATTTATCTAATTCTGAGAGTGCAAGGTTAAGATCTCCCACTATTATAGTTTTACTGTCTTGCAGCTCTCTTAGTTTCTCTTTTAAGAATTTAGATGCTACCCCACTTGGTGCATATATGTTTAATATAGATAGTGCTTCATTATCCATGCTACCCTTTAGCAAGATATAGTGTCCTTCCTTATCTCTTTTAATTAGATCAATTTTTGCTTTAGCTTGATCTGAGATCAGGATGGCTACCCCTGCTTTTTTGACTTCACCTGAAGCATAGTAGATTTTGCTCCAACCTTTTACCTTTAACCTGCATGTATCTCCCCGCTTCAGGTGTGTTTCCTGTAAACAACATATTGTAGGATTCTGGCTTTTAATCCATTCTGCTAACCGCTTCCTCTTTATGGGGGAGTTTACCCCGTTCACGTTTATGGTTAGAATGACCAATTCTGTATTACTTGCCATCTTGTTAACCCTGGTTTATGCTTTCCTCCCTTCTTTCCCCTTTCCCCCCCTTCCCAGTATTAAGCTTGTGAGCACCACTTGCTTCTCTCAGCCCTCCCTTTTTAGTATCCCTCCCCCCGCCTTAGAGTTCCTCCCCCTATCTTACCCCTTTCCCTCCCAGTTCCCGTATTCCCTTCCACTTAGCTTATTCCTTCCCTTTCCACTTTTCCCTTCTCACTTTTCAATGAGATGGGAGAAGTTTCACCATAGATTGAATATGTCTTAAGATTTTTCACTTAAAGCCAATTCTGAAGGCAGTAAGATACCCACTATATTCATCCTCCTCCATTCTTTCTCTCAGATATAATAGGTTTCCTATGCCTCTTCATGAGATGTATTACCCCCACTTTACCCTTTTTCTGATACAATGTCCTTTCCACATCAATTTCTAGAACAAGGTATACATGTATTCTTTATACATCTATATAGTCAAAATATAGTTCCCAAGATTAATCTTTACCTTTTTAGATTTCTCTTGAGTTCTATATTTGTAGATCGAACTTTTTGTTAAGTTCTGGTTTTTTCATCAGAAATAGATGAAATTCGCTTACTTCGTTGAATGTCCATCTTCTTCCCTGGAAAAAGATGCTCATTCTCGCTGGGTAAGTTATTTTTGGTTGCATACCAAGTTCCTTAGCCTTTCGGAATATCATATTCCAGGCCCTTCGATCTTTTAATGTGGATGCTGCCAGATCCTGGGTGATCCTTATTGTGGCTCCTTGATACTTGAATTGGGTTTTTCTAGCCGCTTGCAATATTATTTCCTTCATCTGAGGGTTCTGGCATTTGGCCACTATATTCCTTGGTGTTTTGATTTTAGGATCCCTTTCAGTGGGTGATCGATGAATCCTTTCAATGTTTATTTTTTCCTCTGTTCCTATGACTTCTGGGCAGTTCTCTTTGATAATTTCCTGGAAAATAGTGTTCAGGCTCTTTTTTTCATCATGTTTTTCTGGGAATCCAATGATTCTCAGATTGTCTCTCCTGGATCTGTTTTCCAGGTCTGTTGTCTTCCCCAGAAGGTATTTCACATTTTTCTCCATTGTTTGATTTTTTTGGATTTGCTTGACTGATTCTTCTTGTCTCCTTGAGTCATTCAATTCCACTTGTTCAATTCTGATTTTCAGTGAAGTATTCTCTTCACTCACTTTTTAAAAATCTTTTTCTAATTGTCCAATTGAGTTCTTTTGTTCTGTGGAATTTTTTTCCATTTCGCCAATTTTGTTTTTTAGAGAGCTGTTTTCTGTTTCCAGTTCACTAATCCTATTTTTCAAGGATTTTACTTCTTTATCCACTCTCTCTTTAACTGACTTCTCCAGGCTCTTTTGCCAAGCCTTCCTCTCCTTTTCCCATTTTTCTTCTAGCTCCCTTGTGAGAGCCTTTTTAATCACTTCTATGAGGTTCATCTGTGCTGAGGAACAGACGATCTCCTCCTTTGGGGATTCACCTGGGGACTGCCTGTTTTTAGTCTCCTCAGGATTTAGAGTCTGCTCTCTATCTGTATAGAAGCTGTCAAGGGTTAAAGTCCTCTTCAGCTTCTTACTCATTCTGTCTATTAATCAGAGACAAACTACCAAAGAAAAACAGAAAAAACTGGAGTCTTTCTTTGGGGGGGGGGGGCTGGGTGTGTTATCGAGCTTCCTCTACAGACTGCAGGGGGCAGCAGTGAGGTACTAGCAGGACTGTGCTGCGCCTGCGCTCTGAGATCCCAAAGCGTGCTGAGTCACTGTGGGGGAGGTAGGGGGGGGCGTCCAGGTCCTGAGAGACTCCAGCTGTTTGGGGTTGTATTCTTCAGCCCCGGTGTTTTTAGCTTCTCTGCTGGGCTGCTGACTTGCTGCAGGTTCCAAACCTGTAGCGAAGCTCTCCCTGCAGAGACGGCTGCGATCACTCCCCACCCCCTCTCCAGTCTGCTCCCGTGCTCTCACTGCCGCTGCCCGCCGCCTGCGCCCAATCTAAAACCGCCCCAGCCCTCCAGTAAAGACAGACCTTTCTTGGCAGATCTCAAGGATGGCTTCTCTTGGTAACTATATGTGGGTTTTTTTCAGTCAAGCATTGATTCAGAGGCTTGTAATGAAATGGATAGTGAGAGAAAGCGTGGAGCTTATGCAGCTGTGAGCCTCCTCTCCGCCATCTTAACCGGAAGCCCAATGGCGCAAGTTGTCAAAATTTAGTGTCTAAAAGAATGGGTGAGTCCTTAACAGAAAGTGGAACAAATATCCTAAATATCGGGGTCCATGAAATTTAGGCTAATTTTTCCTTTAAAGATATTGAAAACATTCTCAAGGTTTGTTTAAAAAACTAAAAGCTCAGGCTATTCATATCACTTCCTGGTTCCTTGAGTACAAAGCAACCACAGGAACTTTGGGCAAGGTCTGATGCTTGGCTGGTCACCACAATAAGTCAGAGGTCAGGGAACTTTATTCAACTAAATCAATTTGGAATGTCCTCAAAATATATCATTTTTAAAAAGATTATTCTTTTCTTGCTATGGCTAAGTAAATCTCCTTTTCTTTTTTTTTTAAACTGAATAATTTCTGAATATTTCATACCATTCCATTATTGAACATTAACTACTAGGAGACTGGCCTGAGTCAAGACCAGTCCAGAATAGTATCTCATTAGATTTAAGATATTACTCTTCTCAATATTTTTCTTCTTCTCAAGGATATTTGTATTTTATTATGGAACTCCTGTTATTTATTCTTTGTTCTCAAAGAGAACCAAAAATGTCAGGAGGATGATAGCTTGATTTGCAAGTGAATTGGATGTAAGTGGGACAGGGCTGTGCAGAATCATTAACCTCATTCTCTTCTCCAGCATCTTCTGAGTCCAGTGGCAAAACATAGGTCAGAATGACTGGCATTGACTTTAGTTGGATTGGGAGACCTGGTTTTTTTTAAGCTAAAGTCTTTCTCAATTCTGCTTGTCTAAGGAAATGCCCATTCAGTGATTAAAGGTTAGGTAAGATAGCAACAACAAGATTATGCAATGATCAGTTCTGATGTTTGTGGCTCTTTTCAACTATGAGATAATTCATGCCAGTTGTAATAGACCTGTGATGGAGAGAGCCATCTACTTCCAGAGAAAGGAAGATGGAGTCTGAATGTGGATCACAACATAGCATTTTCATCTTTTTTGGTCGTTTGCTTGCTTTTTTTTTTCTTCTCTTTTTTCCCTTTTTGATCTTATTTTTCTTGTATAGAATGAATTTTGTGAAAATATGTATAGAAGAATTGTACATGTTTAACATAGATTAATTGTCATCTAGGGGAGAGGGGAGGGAGGGAGAAAAATTGAACATAAGATTTGAAAGGATGAGTGCTGAAAACTATATTTGCATATATTTTAAAAATAAAAAGCCATTATTAAAAAAAAATGATTAGGTAAGAATTGAGGCAAAAGAGGGCATACTTTCCAAAAGAATCAATCTGGGAGGGGAAAATCCCTAAAGTTTCTAACCAGGACAAATATAATTGCTTTTTATACTTTCTCTGAGCCATGTAAATCCAAATACTGAGTAAACCTGAGGCTTGGCCTAGGATTTATTATTGACAGTCAGTGAGAGCCAGAATGATTTAGAATTAAAGGAATAGTCAAATAGCTTAAGACTTAATGAGCTTCAAGTCCAAAGATTATTATCTTTAATAATGGAATTTCAAAATAAAAGGAAAGATATTTTTAAACATGGCCATTTTTTCATGCCTCCTCAACATAGTATGTGATTGCCAGACCTCAAGAAGTACAATTCTGGTTGAATTCATATCAATAGAGCGCCATGTGATACATAAAGATCTATTATTTCTCTGGTGACTATTTTTTTAAATCTGTATTGGTCCACAAATTTTTTTTGTGAATTCATCAAATAAAAGATATTTCTCTTCATTTTTCATTAACCTAATTCTACTTTTAAGAAATAAATACAGAAAATTCTTTAGTGCTTCTCTATTGACTTTAGGGGAAATACAAGCTTTATAGTTTGAAATTTAAAGTCCCTCAAATCTGGGTGGAAAGAGCAAAGAGAGCCTAAGACAGAACCTTGGGGAACACTCATAGTCAGGATATCAGATGCCCTCTGAATTTCTTTCTAAATCTAAGACTATGATTCTGTGAGTTGTTCTGTATCTACCATTTTCAATATAAATAGTTCTATAGTGATAAATAATCAAAGAAGGTGATCAACACATTTTTAATGTAGATGAAAGTAGCTTCTTCTGGAGAACTTGCCAAAACTTACATTTCTTTTTTTTTTATTATTCTTTAAATAACTTTTTATTGACAGAACCCATGCCAGGGTAATTTTTTACAGCATTATCCCTTGCACTCACTTCTGTTCCGATTTTTCCCCTCCCTCCCTCCACCCCCTCCTCCAGATGGCAAGGAGTCTTTTACATGTTGAATATGTTACAGTATATCCTAGATATAATATATGTGTGCAGAACCAAACAGTTCTCTTGTTGCACAGGGAGAATTGGATTCAGAAGGTATAAATAACCCAGGAAGAAAAACAAAAATGCAAGCAGTTTATATTCATTTCCCAGTGTTTTTTCTTTGGCTGTAGTTGCTTCTGCCCATCCTTGATCAATTGAAACTGAATTAGCTCTCTTTATCGAAGAGATCCACTTCCATCAGAATACATCCTCAAACAGTATCGTTGTTGAGGTATATAATGATCTCCTGGTTCTGCTCATTTCACTTAGCATCAGTTCATGTAAGTCTCACCAGTCCTCTCTGTATTCATCCTGCTGGTCATTCCTTACAGAACAATAATATTCCATAACGCAGAACTTACATTTCTAAGGGAAAAAAATAAATTTGGATTTAAAGCATCTAAGGATCACTTAAAACTTTATTATGATGTAATGTTGGAATGAATTTTAAATTTAAACTACTGCTTATTTGCTAGTCCTAAAAGTCTCAGACCTGGTAGTCTGAGAAACTATAATACTCTCAAGCCCAGCTAAAGGTAGAAAAAAGACTGCAGCTGCTCTCTGAAGAACAAACACCCGTAAATCAGTGTATTTAGCAACCCCAGTTCACCAGGAGAGCCGGATAAATAGCTAGCTTAGTCAATGAGCAACTAACTTGATCCAGCCCAGCAATGGTTTGGTCCTTTCAACTGAGCCATCAATCCAGTGGATAGCTCCAATGAGCACATATATATCTTTGGAATCAGTCACCTATGGAATGGTGGAATGACTCATTGTGAATATTTTAAGAACCCTCTGATAAAGGAACATTGAGGCTCAGTAGTACTGGAGTTATAGTTGTATTGATAATGTGTGTCCTGTATATGTGTTCTTTTTGTGCCCACTTTTCTTCCTTCTGAATTCTTCATGAATATGTGGGAGAATGCATCCCTAATAATGTCTGTTCTATTTAAGTAAATTCCTTTTCTAAATAACTAAATAGATTTACTATCTATTTAAGATGAAACACACAAGGGAAAGTTCCTAACCTAACATTTAAAAGTATAGCTGTCACCTGTGACATACCTGCTCATAGTGGTATGTTAGTCAAATAAATCTGAAGAGGTCAGCTCAAAAAAGTGATAAAGATGGAGAGAATGTTAGAGAAAGTTGAAGGAGAAGACATATAAATGTCAGACTAATAGACAGACAATTTGGAGGATATTCTATATCCTCCTGAATCATCTTGTATAACACTCCATCTAATTAGCCCTTCGTACTAAAGGGCTTGGGCCAAAATCAAAATGTAAATAATACAAAGCAAACATGTATTAAAAAAAATAATAGCAGAAATAAAAAATTATATTTTTATATTTTCTTTAAAAATTAATACATTAATAATATATTTTATACAATGCATTATTAGTTAATAAAATATTTAATAAACTAGTAATTAAAATTTACATGCTACTTTCTGTGCCAAGCACTTTACAATTATTATTACATTTGGTCTTCACAACAATTTTAGATATATTATTATTCCCATTTTACAGATAAAAAAACTGAGGCAAACAAATTAACTTGCCTATGTTAGATACTTGTATTATTTTTAATTATCTAGTGTCAAATTTGAACTCTGATCTTCTTGACTCCATAGACTCAGAGTGGATATTCTGCCTTTCTAGCTGCCCCATTATGTACTAAATGGCATAACATCTAAATACTTAAAGGAAAACAAAAAAGAAATGGACAAAAAGTGTAACACCTTAATAAGCCCCTTTCATTTTTAGATAAACCTAAATAAAAATCTCACAAACAAGTGCAGAAAAGCAGAAATATTACATATATTCTTTACTGATCAAAATGCAATAAAATGAAAAAAGTATTAAATAATTACAAACTAAATAATTTTATCTGAGCAAATCGGTGAAACAAGAATAAATCACAGAAATGATAGATAATTTCATTAAGGATAAAGACAACAATGAAACATCATACCAACAATTTTAGAATGTAATCAAACCAATCCTTAGGGGAAATTTTGTTTCTGAACACTTTTACTGATAAAAAAAGAGAAAGAACAGATCACTGAATTGGAAATGCAACTAAACATTAGAAAATAGCACATCTTAAATTCCCAGTTATACACCAAAATAAAAATCTAGAAAAGCTAGAAATAAAATGAAAATAAAAAGAGAATTTAAAAATTTAAGAAAAAATTACAGGTCTCTTATATATACATGTATTTGCCTTCTTAAGAAGAAAAGCTCCCATTTCATGTGAAATAGGAGTAAAAGAGAAAACAGTGGCTAAAGGCATCTGAGTGATATGAGATAAGGAACAAGGAAGGGTCCAACCAGTAGTTATCATTTTTCTTTTTTGTCATCTTTTGCCAATATAATGGGCATGAGACAGAACCTCATAATTGCTTTAATTTGCATTTCTCTAATTAGTAATGATTCAGAACATTTTTAGATAGCCTAGATTTCTTGAGAACTGCCTGTTTGTATCTTTAGATCATTTATTAATTGGTGAGTGTCTCATATTCTTATAAATTTGAATCAGTTCTTTATATATCTTGAAAATGAGATTTTTATCAGAGAAATTTGCAGCAAAGATTTTTCTAGCTAATATTTCCCCTTTTAATCTTAACTTTATTAGATTTGTTTGTGGAGAAGTGTTTTAATTTTTTATAATCAAAGTTTTCCATTTTGTGTTCTGTGATCATCTCTATCCCATGTTTGGGCATGAAATTTTATCTTATCCATAGATATTATGGATAAATGTTTCCTTTCTTTTTCTAATTTGTTTATGATCTGATCTTTCATGGCTGCTTTTTAAATGAAACAGGAGTCCTTACTCCTCAAGCTGAAGTTTTAGAGTATATCAAATAGTAGATTCATTTTCTTCATGTTGTTGTAACAAAAATTGTTTTTAATAAAAAGTAGCACAGCAAACAGGCAGAGAAAGCATATATACAAACACATTATATGACAATATAAAAAGACAGACTTCTTTCACAAAATGACTAATGTGAAAATATATTTAACATAATTATACATGTACAACCTATATCAAATTGCTTGCTGTCTTGGGGAAGGAAAAGAAGAAAGGAGAAAAACTTGGAACTCAAAATCTTACAAAGATAAATGTTGAAAACTACATTTATATTTAATTGGAAAAAATAAAATACTATTAAGTAAAAAAGAAAATAAAAAGGCAAAGGTTCATCTCTATAGATAAAAGAGATTCACTCAACATGAGGGAAAAGGAGTTGTATTTGGAGAGAGTGTCTATCTGCTCAAAGTTGGAGTTCAGATATTCTAAAGTTTTATATCTAAAAATGGAATTGGTAGAAAACAGGTGTTCAGTACTAGATGTGGAAGGAAACATTCCTCATCAGATCCAGATGTAGTACAGAAGTTCTTGGGATCACTTATGGATACTGGGCTCAGGTAGGACTTAGAAAGGGAGAGTTTTCTTATCAGAATAAGAAAATGGATGTGGGTTTGAGCTGGTAATCTGAGGAAGAAGAATAGGAGTGGTTCAGACAGCTCCAGTCAACTAGGAGTTTTACTCAATTAGAAGTTATAAATATTAACTGTTTAACATAGGGTTAACATAGGTCAGAACAGTGAAAAAGACAAACTGTCTTGCTTTCCAGGAATTCTGTTATATGCATTAGGGGCAAAAGAACCATTTAACCTCAGGTAGTCTGCATCAAAGTCTCATCATTTTAATAATAAAATAAAATTATATAAAAAGTTTAATTATCTCAAAAAGTAACACTATTCTTTTAGCTCTGAGTACATGTTTCTTTGCCTCACCTCCCTAAGACCTTAAAGAAGTGAAAATAGTATGCTTCTGTATGCTTTGGTCTGTATTCAGACTTCATCATTTCTTTCTCTGGAGAAGGATAGCCCTCTTCAGCAAGAATTTGGGATTGTTATGGTTCATTGGATTGCTGGAAATAACTAAATCATTCACAGTTGTTCATTATATAATGCTGCTATTGTATACAATATTCAAGTAGCAGCCCTGAGTGAAATAAGGCTGGCAAATGAAGGTCAATTTACTGAAGTCAGAGCTGGATATCCATTTTTCTGGATTGGCTACAGTGAAGAGAAGTGCCATGAAACTGATGTAGGTTGTGTGATCAAAACAAATTTAGTAAATAAATTTGTATGCCTTCCAAAAGGAATGAATGACAGACTCATGACAATGCCAGATAGATAAAGAAGTTGTATCACTTTATGTAAATCTTTTTGAAATCATCTTGTCATTTCTTATAATGCAATAATATTCCATTGCAATTATATCATAGCTTATTCACCATTCCCCAATTGTTAGACATCCGTTCAATTTCCAATTCTTAGCCACTACAAAAAGAACTACTGTAAATATTTTTACACAAATAAGTTCTTTGCCCTCTCTTTTTAAAAATCTCTTTGGGATACAGACCTAATAGTAGCATTTCTGGATTACAATTTTATATTCCATTGGATATAGTGTCAAACTACTCTCAGAATGGTTGAATCTGTTCACAAATCCACCAACAATGCTTTTTTCCCCATATTCCCCTCATCATTTATCATTTTCATTTTTATAGTATTAACCAATCTGATAATTATAAAATGGTATCTCAGAATTGTTTTATTTGCATTTTTCTAATAAATAGTGATTTAGATCATTTTTTCATGTAATTTAGATAGCTTCAGTTTCTTTCTCTGAAAATTGTCTGTTTCTGCCCTTTGACCATTTATCAATTGAGTAATGAGTTGTATATTTTTATAAATTTAACTCAGGTCTCTATATATTTGAAAAACGAGTCTTTTATCAGATACTTGCTGTAAAATAATTTTTCTCAATTTTCTGTTTTCCTCCTAATTTTCATTACATTGGCTTTGTTGATGCAAAATCTTTTAAACTTTATATAGTCAAAATTACACATTTTTTATTTTGTAATGCTTTCTACATCTTATTTTGTCCTAAATTCTTTCCTTATCCATAGATCTGATAAGTAAACTACTCCATGTTTCCTGAATTTGCTTGTGATTTCACCTTTTTGTTTAAATCATGTACCTAGTTAGGCTTTATCTTCATATATGATATGATACATTCATCTATACATAGTTTCTACCATGCTGTTTTCCAAAAGGTTTTGTCAAATAATGAGTTTTTGGCCCAAAAGTTTGGATCATTAGATTTATCAAACACTGGATTGCTATGGTCATTTACTACAATGTATTGTATAAATAATATATTCCACTTATACACCATTCTGCTTCTTAGCTAGTACCATAATGTTTTGATGATTGGTTGGTTGTTGTTTTTCATTCTCAAAGAGGACCAAAATGATGTCACTATATGAGAGTCAAGTTACCGTGTGTCTGACTGTGGCTGATCAGAGCACTATAAGCTTGGAATACTCTACCACAGGTTGAGCACTAATAGTCCATATGAACATTTGGGGTGGATTCTCTAACTTTGTACATCTTGTGTTTCTTCTAAGATATTTCAATTCTGCTTTGCTCGTAGAGCACAGTATCTTTTCTGATGAGGGCACACGATGCTGGGAGATCCTGTGTCAGTGTTCTTATGTCATAAAATCAATTCTAAGGTTCTTAAGAGACCTTGAGAGTTTCTTGTAACACTATTTCTCACCACCACATGAGCACTTGCCCTGAGTGAGTTCTCCAAGGGTACATTTGGCGTTTGAACAATATGGCCAGTCCACTGGAGTTGTGCTCTTTGAAGTAGAGTTGGAATGCTTGCCAATTTAATTCAAGAAAAGATCTCAGTGTCTGGTATCTCATCCTGCCAGGGAATCTTCAGAATCTTCCTGAGAAAATTCAAATGGAAGCGATTCAGTTTCCTAGCATGATGCTGCTATAGAGTCCGGGTTTCAGTGAACTCACAACAGCTCTGTAGAGCTTCCATTTGGTGTCACATCCAAGTAGCAGCCCTGAGTGAAACAAGGCTGGCAAATGAAGGTCAATTTACTGAAGTCAGAGCTGGATATCCATTTTTCTGGATTGGCTACAGTGAAGAGAAGTGCCATGAAACTGATGTAGGTTGTGTGACCAAAACAAATTTAGTAAATAAATTTGTATGCCTTCCAAAAGGAATGAATGACAGACTCATGACAATGCAATTGCTACTTGTCAGAAAATGCCACGCCACCTCATTAGTGTCTATGCTCCCACCATGAAGAACCCTGATGAAGTCAAAGAAAAGTTTTATGAAGACCTGGAGACCTTCATCATCAATGTGCTGCAAGAGGACAAGCTTATAATTCTAGGTGAGTTTAATGCTAGAGTAGAGTAATGCTAGAATAGACATGGCAGGGAATCCTTGAGAGGAATGAAGTTGGAAACAGCATCAGCAATGGTCACTTACTAGTGAAAATTTGTGCATCTCATAATCTTCTCATCACCAATACAATCGTCCATTTACTGAAATGCAATAAAACTTCATGGGTGCACCCTCACAGCAAATATTGGCATTTAATAGACTATGTCATTGTAAGGAGAAAGTGAGAGGATGTGTCCAGTAGAGTGCTGGTCTGATCATAGACTTAACCTCTCCAAACTGATATTCACATTCAAAAAAGTAGTGGTCCAAAACCAAAAAGGCTACGAGAAGAATTAACATCAACATATTAGAGCACTTCTCTAAGAGGGCACAGTTTGTTGCTAACTTGAAGGGTAAATTGAGCCAACACACAGTTGGCAATAATGGAACAGAAAAGAAATGGGCAGGTTTCCTCTGATAGAAAACATCAAGACTGGTTTGACAAAAATGATAGGAAAATACAGAATCTGCTAAATGAAACATGAGGACTCCAGCAGGATAGTTCATCCATTTCTAAGAAGGTAGGATTTAATGCCATCAAAAGTAAAGTACAGGTGAAACTTAGATTCAGGATTCTTGGCTCAGTAAGAAGGCAGGTGAAATTCAGTTTTATGCTGATAGCAACAACCCAAAGCACTTTTATAATGCACTGGTGGCTAGATTGTTTTGATAATTACCACTTTATAATATAGTTTGAGATCTAGTGTGGTTAGACCTATGTTCCTTCACATTTTCTTCATTAATTCCCTTGATATTCTTGACTTTTTGTTCTACATAAATTTTGTGATAATTTTTTTCTAGCTCTATAAAGTAATTTTTGGGAGTTTGATATGGTACTGAATATGTATGTAGAATTGTATTCTTCATCATATTAGCGCAGTCTTCCCATGAGTAATATTTTTCCAATTGTTTAAATCTGACTTCATTTGTGTGAAAAGTAATTTGTAATTGTGTTCATAAAATTCCTGGGTTTGTCTTAGACTCCCAAGTTTTTTTATGTTTTCTACAATTATTTTAAATAGAATTTCTCTTTTTATCTCTTGTTCTGGATTTTGTTGGCAATATATAGCAAAGCTTCTTAACTTTTCTCACTCACTCACCCCATTTTGCCTGAGAAATTTTTATATGATCTTAGGTAAATGGATATATAAAATTGGTATGCAAATCAAACATCTACTGAGACTGTCATGATTTGATGACCCCCACATTCATTTATGAGACCCCATCTGGGATTATGACTCACATAATTAAGAATTTAGAAATATATAGAAATACTAACAATTTATGTGGCTCTTTGTATCCTACAACTTTGTTAAAGTTCTTAGTTATTTCAACTAATTTTTATTGATTCTCTAGGATTTCCTAAGAATACCATCATATCATCTGCAAAGAGTAAGAGTTTTGACACACCACAACTTGTTCAACCACCTCCAATTGATGGACATTCCTTCAATTTCTGGTTCTTTGCCACCACACACAAAAAAAATCTGTTTTAAATATTACTGTACAGATATGTCTCCCCCTTTTTTCATCTCTTTAGGATACAAACCTAATAGTGATATTACTAGATTAAAGGGCATGCAGTTTTTGAGAATGGTTCGTTTAACTTTTCAAGAATTTGTCATTTTTATTTATTTATTTTTTGCTGAGGCAATTGAGGTGAAGTGACTTGCCCAGAGTCATGCAGCCAGGAACTGTTAAAAGTCTGAGGTCACATTTGAATTCGGATCCTCCTAATTTCAGGGCTGGTTCTCTATCCACTGCACCAACTGTCATTTGTTGCACATGTTTAATATTGATATCACTTCACTGTTTAAACAAAACATAGTTTCCTTGATTCTCTTTTTAAATTAGATTTGCTTTGTTTAAAATCATGATTGCCTGCTCTGTCTTTTTTACTTCAGCTGAAACATTATTGATTCTGCTCCAAGACCTTACTCTTGGTTTCAAGTATGTTTCTTGTAAATAATATATTGTTGGATTCAGGTTTTTAATTTTTTCTGCTAACCATTTCCATTTTAGAGGTGAGCTCATCCCATTCAAATTTACATTTATGATTGTTAACTCATAATTTCTCTCCTTCCTATTTTCTGGAATTTGATGACTCTGGAAGAGAGAATGAAATCAATGATTGTTGGCAACTGTGCCTAACTTAAATCCAATTTATGCATAACTCAAAAGACATTACCCATTTTTCCATTTTTACTTATCTCAAAGTCCAGTGATGGCAGGCAAATGAAGAATTGGCAGATGTGATTACACTAGGAGCCGTAGTTATAACCTTGAACACAGGTAGCCCAGAGCATATGTTCATCTTCTCACATGACTAAAGCAACAGTGAGATTCATCAGCCCTTTGTGTGTCTGAATATTCCTTTAAGGACCACACTGCTCACCTTCTAGCATGAAAAAGGGGCTAAATAAGGTGCCTAAAAGTTATCTACTTCATCCAACCCTAGCTTACTTATTGTATCAGATGGGGATTCTACCCTGAGGTCAAAACAAAAAAAAAGTACAAAAACTTTTCAAAGATGATTTCACTTACCTTCAGCACATGGAATGTGCATATACTTATGGACAACAAGAAATCTAATAAACCTGAAAGATAAAAGTTGTTTGCAAACAAACTCAGTATATATCATATCCAAATAGCAGCCTTAAATGAAACAAGGCTAACAAGTGAGGGCCAGTGTGGTGAGCTTTTTCTTCTCAAAAAGCAGCCAGGTGATAAAAGTTCAGATCTTTTATTATCCCAATATAGCCCGGTTAGCTTAGAGGCCTATCTCTCTGCTTGGTTCCAAGAGCTCTCTCCAAATGTCTTTAAATCCAAAGGTCTGGTCCTTCAGCCTCTGCCTCTACTTTCTTCAGCCTCCAGCCAGCTCCAGTCTTCATGCCATTCCGGTGAAAATCTCGACTTGTAGCATCTTCACTCTCCGAAGAACACTTCTGCCACCAGCCAGCCAAGTGGAAAATATTCTGCCTTGCCTCAGAGAGAGGGCTTCTGGCGTAACTCTACTGAAATCTGACGAGAGCTTCTGTCTGTTTCTTTTATCCAAGAGGGAGGAATTGTGGGATACGAGAGAGAGGGATTATGGGTTTTCTCCCATAGTGCTCTCTGGCCCAACGAGCTTCAAGGGAGGTGTGAACTCATTGAACTTAGTTCTACTTAGTAAGGATTCCAACATCTCCCCCTTTCTTTTGTTTTAAAACATAGGGGGTTCTGAAGGGGTACACATAAATCCATCAATATGGGCCAGAACTTTGTAACAGATATACATGGTATACATAAATCCATCAATATGGGAGGCATTATACATAATTTACAAAAGCACACAGCAATATAACAACATAAATCGACCTGAAAATTTACAAATGTCCATCCATTGTCCATTAGTTCATGTGCCAGGAATCTAATAATTCCTGTAAGCTCTGAAGTACTGCAAAAAGTCTCATCAACAATTTTTCATCTCAGGGAACCCAATGATTTCTGAAGATTTTAAGAATCCTTTTGACAGTCTCATTGTCAGCCATCTGATTCTTTCTTCATCTGTGGAAATATAAGCAGATCCTCTTCCCCAAGCACTTAACCTATCTAATTCTCTCCTATTTACCACTTTTGGGATTTCTCCTCATCATCTGGTAATTACATTGGAGCTGTTTGCATTGGATATTGCTTTGTTGTCTTAAAAGACCTGTATTCTTCCCAACTGTAATCCTGATTGCTTTTCTGTTGGTTGATGACATCAGAATCCTGAATTTCTAAAGTCTCTCTGGGTGTAACTTCAGCTGCTATCATGCCCCACCTGTCCTTTGATTGATACTTTGGAGCTGGGCCTTGCCTCTCATTCTTCTGGGTCAATATACATTTAGAAGCCCAGTGAAAGCCTTGGTTACATTTTAGACATGGGGTTTTGGGCTTTCTCTCACCCTGTCTTCTCACTTTATCTCCATTTCTACATTGGGCTCTTAGATGTCCAATTTTTCCGCAATGAAAACATCGACGAGTTTCTCTAGAATTCCTCTGCCAAGAAGGACCTTGTCTTTCCATGTTCATCATAGTCTGGGCATAATAAGCATTTGGGCCCACTGTGGCACAGCATCTTATGATTTCCTCTAAAGGAGAATCTTTGTCTAGCCCCCATATAATTCTTTTGCAAACCTCATTGGCATTTTCCTTAGCCAAATGTTTAGTCATTATTTCTGTTGCTGCATTGTCTCCAATGGTTCTTATTACAGCTGTTTGTAAACGTCCCACAAAATCTGCAAAAGTTTCATTGGGACCTTGCTCTATTTTTGTGAAAGCATTATTTCCATCTTTCTGTCCAGGGAGAGAATTCCAAGCTTTTATTGCAGCCTTAGAAATTTGCTCATAGACTGTTATGGGATAATAAATCTGTTCTGAACTCTCTGCATACTGACCTTCACCAGCTAGTTGGTCAAAAGTGATTTGTACAACAGTTCCTTTTTGCCTATTGCGTTGGGCTTGAATCCTACATAATTCATGAAACTCCGAAAGCCACAATAAATTTTGTCCCGGTTCTAGACAAGTTTTCGTTATGGATTTCCAGTCATTCGGGGTTAGGATTTCATTAGACAAATTATCCAGTAACATCTTCACATAAGATGATGTAGCCCCATAAAGAGTGCAACTCTTTTTCAAATCTTTAATTTTTTCCAAATTAAAAGGAGTGTATTTTCTCTCTTTTTGACATGAGGAGTTGAGCTCTTCAATCACAGGATATGCATTTATAAAGTCAGATATATCTTCTCCTTCATTTTTTGCCTTAATTAATGCTTTTTCTAATCTTGTTAAATTCTGCTTTACAGGAGAAGCTGACTGTGTTTCTGTCTCTCTCCCTCCCCCTTGTTCCACCCATGAAGGGTTAATTGTGGGGGAGGGTCATGAGATGTGGAATCACCTAATTCCTCCTGCTGTGAAGTATCATACTCAGAATTGTAATTAACTCCATTCTCATCTGATTCGTCCTCCTTTTCACCTAGTAAAGTTGGCAATTTTTCCTCCTGTACTTTCCTTTTCATCATTCTATCACTTAAATAACTTCTTATAGCCAATTGTATTACATTATATGTATTAATTATTGAGTTAGGCCCATTTTTATCATAGAATTGACAAAGATCCTCTCCAACCAATTTCCATTCATTTAGATCTAATTCCTTATCAAGAGAGAAACAAGGACATATGTCCTTTACAGTTTGTAAAAGTTCAGTGATTTGCTGTAAACTTATAATTAAACCTTGGCTTTCCATAACTTTGACAATGCTCTCTAAACATTTTCCTTGAACAGAAACAGGCTGTTTTCTAAATATCTGTCCCATCTTAGGTGAAATTCTACTTTAACTCTTCTAACAAAATTTCTTTGTTGCACTCACCCTAATTTCTGGTTGAAGTCTTTTCCACTGGATCAGGATCAGAGGCTTTTCCACTTGAATCAGGATCGGAGCTTTTCCACTCGAATCAGGATCAGAGCTTTTCCACTGAAATCCACTGAGGGGTCTGTTTGTCCCACGTTCAGGGCGCCAAAATGTGGTGAGCTTTTTCTTCTCAAAACGCAGCCAGGTGATAAAAGTTCAGATCTTTTATTATCCCAATATAGCCCGGTTAGCTTAGAGGCCTATCTCTCTGCTTGGTTCCAAGAGCTCTCTCCAAATGTCTTTAAATCCAAAGGTCTGGTCCTTCAGCCTCTGCCTCTACTTTCTTCAGCCTCCAGCCAGCTCCAGTCTTCATGCCATTCCGGTGAAAATCTCGACTTGTAGCATCTTCACTCTCCGAAGAACACTTCTGCCACCAGCCAGCCAAGTGGAAAATATTCTGCCTTGCCTCGGAGAGAGGGCTTCTGGCGTAACTCTACTGAAATCTGACCGAGAGCTTCTGTCTGTTTCTTTTATCCAAGAGGGAGGAATTGTGGGATACGAGAGAGAGGGATTATGGGTTTTCTCCCATAGTGCTCTCTGGCCCAACGAGCTTCAAGGGAGGTGTGAACTCATTGAACTTAGTTCTACTTAGTAAGGATTCCAACAGGCCAGTTTTCCAAAGCTGGAGCTGGATACCCATTTTTCTTGAGTGGCCATAATAATGAGGGATGCCATGAAACTTGCATACCCTTCGTAACCATAATTACTCAAGTCAACAAGTTGTATGCTTCTATTATGGTAATACCTGAAGTCCAAGAAAAAAAATTTTGAAGACCTGAAAACCTTCATCACCAACGTGTTGAAAGAGGACAAGCTGATAATTCTGGGTGACTTTATTTACAGAATAGGCACAGACTGTCAGACATGGGAGGGAGCCCTTGGGAGAAACGGAGCCAAAAACAGCAACAGAAATTGTCACTTATTACTGAAGGTTGGTGCAACCTATAATTCTTATCACCAACACCATGTTCCATTCATCTAAATGCAATAAAATCTTATGAATGCATCCTTACAGCAAACATTAACATTTAATAACCTATGTCATTGCAAGGAGAAGGGACAGACAAGATGTGAGAAAGGTGAATATTATGTGTAATGCAGAGTACTGAACTGATCGTAGATTTATTTTCTTCAAACTAAACATTCACATTAAAAAAAAAATAAAAAGCAGTGGCCCCAAGGGAAGATGACTACCAGAATACTTAATGTCAAAAGATTAGAGCACTTCTGTGAATGCAAATAGTTTGTTGCTTATTTGGAGGAAAGGCTGAGCCAACACAGAGCTGGCAACAGTAGAGTAGAAAAGGAGTGAGCAGCTTTCAGAAGTTTGGTGTAACACTGCATTTGCTCATCTGGATCAGAACACTGACAAACATCAACATTGGTTTGATGAAGTTGGTGGGAAATTCTGAAGCTGCTAAGTGAAAAATATGAATTCCATAGAGTTTACCAGCAGGATAGTTCATCTATCTTTAAGAAGTCAGAGTTTAACTCCATCAAAAGTAGAGTATAAGAAAAACGTAGAGAAATTACAAGATTCTTAGCTCAGTAAGAAGGCAGATGAAATTCATTTTTACCCTGATAGTAGCAATTCAAAGCACTTTTATGATGTCCTGAATACAATGCTATCTTTGGGCCAAAAACCTTTGGTGCATATCAACTCAGGGCTGATGGAACTAAATGGATTAGTTATAGAGATATGTTCCCGGAGAGATGGCTGCACACTTCCAGAGTGTTCTCAAAAGACTGTCATCAATCAGTGCTGAAGACATTGACTATATATACCTCAGGTTGAAATCAATTCCTCTCTAGACAAACTTCCACCTGGAGTAAAAGTTTTGAATAGCATTAGGCCCATATGGCAATATGTCTGTTTTATTCTGGCTGAGATTTATAAGGTGGGGATGCAACACACATACAAAAACTGACAGAAACTTTCCAGGCCATATGGCAAGAGGAAGTTTTCCCAAGGAGTTCAAGGATGTTTCCATTGTTCATCTCTACAAAGGAAAAGGAAATAGGTTGTCTTATCACAATCACAATCAGGTCTCTAATCATCACTGGCAAGATTCTTTCCAGAGTTCTCCTTAATAAATTGATCCTTCCCCTGTAAAACAGCCATCTATCTGAGCATAATGATTTTAGATAGAAATCTAAGAAATGTTTGATATAGCATTTACTACCTGACAACTACAGGAGAAAAAACAGAAACGGAACAGAACGGTCAATCTGACCAAGACCTTTAATACTGCCAGTCATGATGGCTAGTGGAAATTCTTGGAAAAATTTGCTTGCCCAGAGAAGTTCATCAATATTGTATATCAGTTTTATGACTTGCACAGATTCTTGATAATGAATGATATTCTTTTTTTTCATTTTTTTATTTTGAAAAAATTTTCTTTACAACATTATCTCTTGCGCTCAATTCTGTCCCGACTGTTTCCCTCCCTCCTTCCACCCCCTCCCTGAGATAGCAAGCAATCCTATACATCTTAAATATGTCACAATATATGCTAAATACAATACATGTGTGCAGAACCGAATAGTTCTTTTGTTGCACAGGAAGAATTGGATTCAGAAGGTAAAAATAACCCAGGAAGAAAAACAAAAATATAAACAGTTTACAATGAATGATATTCTTGATGCTTTCCCAGTCAGCAATGGAGTGAATCAGGGATTTGTATTTGTATTTGATCCCATGCTTTTTAGCATGATGTTTTCAGTGATGTTATTGGACACCTTCAGTGAGGATGAAAATAGCCTGCACTAACAGCAGATTATTTAACTTAAAAAGGCTACGGTCAAGACTAAAGTGGAGGGAGGGTAGGTGTGAAATTGTGCACTCAGTGTAGCCTCTGAGACTGAGCTGAAACAAAGTATGGATGGATTTTCTGCCACTTGTACTAATTTTGTTCTAACAACACCAAGAAAACAGAGATACTCCATCAGCCAATATCATACTTTGTATACATGGAACCATCAGTTCCAGAAAATAGAGAAATTTTGAATGATGTGGATAAATTCACTTACCTTGACAGTATACTTTCCAGGGAAGCACACACAGGGAAGATGATGAGGATGATATATATGTTTCCCAAGCTACCTCAATTCTTGGGAGATTCTAAAGGAAAGTGAGAGAAAAAAGTTAATTTGCCTAACAAACTAAAAGTCTACAGAGCTGTTGTATTGATCTCATTGCTGTACATATGTGAAACCTGAACAGCATACCAGTGCTGTTCCAGAAAACTGAACGACTTCTATTTGAATTGTCTTACAAAGATTCTGAAGATCACATGGCAAGATTCTGAGATTCTTTTTAATTCTTTTAAAAACTGAACTGCTAAGCATTCAAAGGATGCAAGTCCAATAGGCTGGCCATGTAAGTTCAAATGACAAATATCTGTTTGCCTAAAAGACTGTTTTACAGAGAATCACACAGGGCAAGACTATTTTATGGAGAACTCACACAGAGGTCAGAAGAATTAAGACAAGGAAACTCTCAAGGTCTCTCTAAAGAACTTTAGGATTGTGAAACATAGGACCAGATATCCCTTGAGGCCAAAAGTGATACTGCTCCTCAAGATATCTGGTCCTTTGTACCCTTGAACTATGATCTAGAAGTAGGCAGGGATAATGGAGTTGACAACAGTTTCTGATCCTATATAGTGCTAGCACAGAGGTACTCTGTAATCTGTTTCTCACTAGCTGCCTAGTTACCTTGTCATTCCCGGCTTGAGAATTCCTGAAACTAGTTCTGCTTCTGTTGCTACAATCTAGTCCCACCACTGGTGTTACATCCATGTGGTCTCTGGGTCATATACTATCTCCATTCAGAGATCTCTCAACTTCCTAAGTTGTTTTATGCTAAAAAAAAAAAAAAAAAAAAAAAAAAAAACCTCACTCCTCCCTTTTGTTGACTCTGCTATTTCAGATTTCAATTTGATGTATGATTTTAAAATTATTTGTAAGGAAGAGAAGATTCTAGGAAAATGGCAATATGAAGCAGAAAATTACCTGTAGTATTCCATCACAATCATACAACAATTTGTTCAGCCATTCCCAAATTGAAGGGCATTCCCACAATTTTTTGCCACCACAAAGAGAGCTGCTATAAATATCTTATAACATAGAAGTTCTTTTCCTTTTTCCCAAATCATCTTTGGAAATAGACTTAGCGGAGATATAAAATGATAATTCCATGTTTTTTTATTTGCATTTCTCTAATCAACAATGATTTAGAGACTTTTTTCATATAAATACAATTTGTTTTTTATCTCTTTATAAGAAAACTGACTATTAATATCCTTTGGCCATTTATCAATTGAGAAATGATTCATATTCTTAGAGATTTGATAAATATTTGATATTTGAGATTTGATAAATATTTGAGATGTGAAACCTTTATGTGAGAAACTCTCCATACATCTTTCCCCCAATTTTCTCCTTTCCTTATGATCTTGGCTACATTTGTTTTATTTGTAAAAATAAATAAATAAAATTTAAATAATTTTTAAATTTAATGTAATTGAAATTCTCTTTTGTACATCATTCTGATCTATATTTCTTGTTTATTCATAAATTCTTCACCTATTCTTAAGCCTGATAAGCAATATGTTTTGTGATTTTCAAATTTTCTTATAATATCTCTTTATATCTAGGTCATGTTTCCATTTTGACCTTATTTTGGTAAAAGGTATAAAATAGTTGTTTCTGCCCAATTTCTGCCATACTGTTTTCCAGTTGTCCCAACAATTTTTATCAAATAATTAATTCTTAACCTAAATTCTTATGATTTTATATTTGTCAAATACAAAATTACTATACTTATTTATTGCTATAAATTGTACTTCTACATTATTCCATTAATTTCTCTTTCTATTTCTTAGCCAGTAACAATTTTGATAATTATTGCCCTATAACATAAGATCTGATACTGCTAACCCTCCTTACTCTTATGTGTTTTCAATAGTTCCTTTGATAGTCTTGACTTTTTGTTCTTCTAAATGAATTTGTTATTATTCTTTCTAATTCAGTAAAATCATTTTTGGTAATTTAATTTCGATGGCATTTAATATTTAACTAGAGATGTTTTTATTCTACTAGTTCTCATTAAAAGAAATGAATAAGAAAGAACCCAAACTCAGAAACTTACTATAAGAATAGGGAATACTAGGGTTCAACTTCAAAGAAGGACAGTGAAGCAAAAAAAAAAAAAAAGTTTCTTCTTATTCTAAAGAACAATGTTAAATGGTTACCTGCCCAGAAAGAATTTTTAGAACTCAAAAAAGACTTCAAAAATCAAGTGAGAGAAGTTGAGAAAAAAACTAATATATGAAATAAGATCATCCAAGAAAAACAAGAAGATTATAAAAAAAAAAGTTATCCAACTCTAAAGGAGATACAGAATCTCAAAGATAAAAATAACTCTTTGAAAATTAGAATTGGGTAAGGGGAAGCCAGTAAATCCATGAGACTAAGAAATAACAGAACAGAATATGAAGAATGAAAAATTGAACAGAATGTGAAACATTTTATAAGAAAAACAACAGATCTGGGAAATAGATCAAGAAGAGAAAATATAAGAATAATTGGAGGGCTCATATTCACATGGAGAATGAGCAAAATGGCCACACTACATATATACTATGGATAGTATAGCACCCTCTAAAATCTATGAAGAAATAAGGGGGAGGGGAGGGAGGAGGGTTAGGTGAAGGGGGAAGCAAAAGGATAAGGGAAGAAGACAAGGGGGGATTCATGGGTGGGGGAAGGCAAGTTAAGGAATAGAATTAAAGCAGAAGAGTTAGCAGGGTTAGGAAAGAAGAGATATACACAAACACTACAACAAGGATCAGGAGTAGAATCTATTAAGAGTAAAAAGTTGTAATGTCCAGGCTAGCTTTCTGGAGGATCTCTGCATGGGCCTTGCTCTTTTAGTGGAGAAGTGATGAAGGCAGGACAGCCAACATGAGGCTGATCAAAGATGGAGTCTGGAGTCTGGAATCTGGAGTGTCCAGTCTTTTCTGTGTCTTCTTTGTCTGAGAGAGACTCTCTCTTAAATACCTCAGTACCATTATATCAGTACAATAACTGAGCATGTGCCTATTGCCCATTACATTACCATCACATTAAGTATATGTTTAGAGAACCATTATCTCACACTGAGTAGTCACACTGAGGCCACACTGAGACAAATGTAAAATCATAAGAATTTAGGTTAAGAATTTATTTGATAAAAATTGTTGGGACAACTGGAAAACAGTATGGCAGAAATTGGGCAGAAACAACTATTTTATACCTTTTATGAAAATAAGCTTAACTATAAGCACCCTGCTGTCCTTGATTCAAGTACACCTTTTCAGAGTCCCAGGCTTCTACAAAAAGTATGACTAGTAATTGATCTCAGGCAAAGTCAAACTTAAAAATCTAATCAAGAGAGAAATCTACATTATATGTTAGCCATATTAACATTGTTTTAGATGAAAAAAAAAAAAAAAACAGAGATCCTGCATGGAAAATACACAGGAATATTAGTGATTTTATTACTAATATTATTGTAATATTATACTACATAACATGCAATATTATTGCTAAATTTCAAAATCCCCAAATTAAAGAAAAAATTATTCAAGAAAAAAATGAAAAAATTCAAATATGCTGAAATTATAATTATAATTGTACAGAATTTATCAGCAGCCACAATAAAAGACCACAAGTTCTGGAATAATATGTATCAACAATCAAAAGAATTAGGCCTGTGGCCAAAAATATCAACATATTCAGCAAAACTAACCATAATACTGAATGGGAGGGGGAAGGAGGGGGAAGGGAAGAGCATTCAATGAACTTACTGATTTTCAGGACTTTTTCTCAACCAAACCTGAACTTAATAGAGAATTTAACATATAAGAGCCAACATTAAAGATTAATTTCAAGGAATTCAACAAGGATAAATTGTTAATGTTTGTTACATATCATATGTTTAAGATTGACATCAGTAATTGGGGACAATTTGTTCCAAAGACAAATTGGGCAGAGCTGAATATATGTCTCTAAAAAAGCAAAACTATGTATAGGAAAAGGTAAAAATAATAATTATGCTATAGAAATGAAGTGCAGAGAAAGAACTAACCCAAAGGCATTAGGTGGGTAGGGAAGTAGAAGACTTAACAGGAGATATACACAAACAGTATAACAAGGATCAGGAATAGAATTTATTAAAGGAAAAAAAGGCTAATAATCATTTGTCTCAAAGTCACACTTAAAGATTCAATTAAGAAAGAAATCTGCAATACATGTCAGTCATATTAATATTGTTTTAGATACATGTTTATATATGTGTAAATGTCTATGTGTATATATATATGTATGCATGTAGGTATATGTATGTGTATATAGATATATGTATTAGGGATATATGGATGGGTGAGTGTGAATATGTGTGTGTTTTTATATGTGTGTTCACATATATATTCATGCTTAACTATAGCCTGCTTGGGGAAGGTAGGGAGAATGAAAGGGCAAAAACAGAATAAAGTAAAAAGTAGACAACAGAGAACAAAAGAATAATCTACAAGGAAGCAAAGAAAACAGGAAGTTATTAATATACTCTCTTCTATTATTATATATTTTGAATCTTCCCTGATGTTCTGCTGGAGACATGACAATGTTTTGTTTTGTTTCGTTTTCTATCTTTTTCTCTTTTGTTGTTTTTCTTATTTTGTATTTAGTTTTAAATAAATAAATATTTAAAAAAATAATTCCTTGTATTTGTTTGACAATCTTCATTAGTGGCATATTCACTCTTTTCATTTTTGATATTAGTGATTTGATTTTCTTCTTGATTTTTAAAATCAAGGTAATCTATTATTTATTTATTTTGGTTTATTTTTTTAAAATCTTAATTTTATTCATTAATTCAATTAAAATTTTACCCTCAATTTTATTCATCTCAGCTTTAATTTTTAGGATTTCAAATTTGGTGTTTAAGTGAGGATTTTTGTTTATTTCTTTTTCTAGTTCTTTTAATTGCATGCATACTCCATTACTCTGCTCTTTCTCTATTTTATTGATTTAAACATTCACCAACATAAATTTCCTTCTGATCACAGCTTTTGCCATATCCCATGAGTTTTAATGTTGTCTCATTATTGTCATTCTCTTTAATGAAAGTATTGATTGTCTCTATAATTTATTTTATAGACCACTCATTCTTTAAGATTAGGTCATTTAATTTCTAATTAGTTTTTAATCTTTGTTTCCATGGTCCCTTGTTAAATATAATTTTATTGCATTGTGATCTGAAAAGTATATTTTTAATGATTCTACTTTTAACTATAAAATTTTAATATATGGTCAATATGTGATCAGACTTTGTAAAGGTGTCATGAACTACTGAAAGAAAGGTATATTCCTTTATATTTCCATTCAGTTCTCTCCGGATATCTATCATATCTGATTTATCTAAAATTCTATTCCCTTCTTTAATTTCTTTCTCATTTATTTTTTTGCTTAGATTTATTTAGTTCTGAGAGGGAAAGATTAAAGCCCCCACTATTATTATACAACTATTTATCTCCATCCATAATTCATTTATCTTATAAAAATGTAGATGCTATAGTAATTGGTGCATATAAGTTCAATATTGATATTGTTTCATTGTCTATGGTACCTTTTATCAAAATATAGTTACCTTGTATATCCCTTTTAATTTAAAGAACTTTAGCCATAACTTTGAAATCATAATTGCTACCTCTGCCTTTTCTTCATTGGCTGATCCTTAATAAATTCTACTTCAACCCTTTCAATTTTGTGCATATCTCTCATTCTTAAAAATATTTCTTATAAACAACATATTGTTGGATTCTGATTTTTAATCTCTTGTTATCCATTTTCATTTTAGGAGTAAGTTCATCCCATTCATATTCAAAAATATAATTTCTATTTGTGAATTTCTTTCCATAGGATTTTCCTCTCTCCCTCTCTCCTTCTCTCTTTCTCTCTCCCTCTTCCTCTCCTTTTCCCTACCTCCCTCTTCTCAGCCTCTCTCTTAACTCTATTACCATTACCTCATTTTCTCCTCTTACCTTCCCATCATTTTTTCTACTTGGTCATTTAAGAGGTCCTCCTTAACCCTCTCCCTCCAATCTGTTAAATCTTAATTATATTCCCTGCTGTAAGTCCCTCCCTCCCAAGGTCCCACAAGTTCTCTCATCTTGCTACAAGTTCAAAAGATGTTTATACCCCTTCAGATGTACATGTTTTTTCCTTTCCAATCCAGATCTCATTAGAGTAAAGCTCCAATATTACCAGCCCTTCACTCCTACCTGCTTCCTCAGTTCTTCTTTTCACATCCCATTTGTATAATTGTTCCTTTTTATCTTTTCCCACCTAAATTTTAAAGAATCGCTCCCATCATCTCCAACTTTTATTTCAAAGTACCCTACTAATGATGACACTCTTAAGAAGATTGATATTTTCATATATAAGAAGTTTGAAGTGTCCCTTATAATTAGTCTTGGATGTTTTCTTTATATTTCTTCTAGATCTTTTATAATCAATTTTCTACTGAGTTACAGAATTTTCCACAAATGCTTAAAAGTTTTTCAATTTGTCAAATTTCTATTTTTTATTCAGGATTATTCAAAACATTTCTTGGTAAGTTATTCCTGGTCACAATCCTTACTCTTTTGGTTTTTGAAATATAATGCTCTAAGGAGTCTTTTCATGTAGAAGCTGCTAGATCCTGTGAAATCCTGATTGTATTTCCATACTATTTAACTTTTTTTTTCTTGTTTTTTACAATATTTTCTCCTTAATGTGGAAGCTTTGAAACTTGGCTGTGACATTCCTGTAAATTTTCCTCCTGGAATCTCTTTCAGTTGATGAATCTAGACTTTTTTTTTTCCTATTTCTACTTTACCCTCTTTTTCTAGAAATTCAGGGCAATTTTCCTTAATAATTTGTTGTAATATTATATCAATTCTTTTTAATATCATAACTTTCAGGTAGTTCACCAGTTCCTTATATTGTCTGTCTTTAATCTATTCTCCAGAACAATTGATTTTCTAATGAGGTGTTTTAGATTCTCTTCTAGTTTTATTATTTCTTGGTGTCTTATAATGTTATATGATTCCTCTTGCCCAATTCTAGTTTTCAAAAAATTACTTTATTCCTTAAGATTTTGGATCTCTTTCCATTAGTTAACTTTCTTTTCATAATTTTCTTGGATTGTTTTCATTTTATCCTATTTTTTTCCTCAAACTGTCTTATTCCATTAAAAAAAATTAAATTCCTCCAAGAACTATTTTTGGTCTTATGACGATTTGACATTACTCTTTAGGGTAGGAGTGGCTTTTTTTAAACCTCACTATCTTCCTGCACCCAGATCTTTTACAATATGATAGCTATCTATGGTCAGGTTCTAACTCAATCACCTTACCCTTTTATTTTTGCTGCTTTCCATTTATTTTATGGTGATATTTTGTCTGTTTCTGGAGGAATTTGGAGAGCCTATATATTTCTGAACTCTGCCATCATCTTCTCAGAATGCCCCCTCTAATCTAATTTTAATGAATGAGTGAGTTAAAGAAATGTCACAGAAACAATAAATAATTTTATTAAAGAGAATAATAATAATAATAAGACAGCAGACCATGAGATACAACAAAAGCAGTAATCAGAGAAAAATTTGTATCTTGAAATGATTACATCAATAAAATCAAGAAAAAGCAAACCAATAAATTGAATGTGCAATTTTAAAAACTAGAAAAAGAACAAGTTAAAACCCCCAATTAAATACCAAATCAGAAAGAAGGGATAGTAAGAGATATCTTATCTAAAATAGATGTAGACAGCATAAAGTGTCTAGAAATTTATCTGCCAAGACAAACCCAGAATGCATGAACATATAAAAACACTGATTATACAAATAAAGCTGAATCTAAATAATTGGAGAAAAATTAATTATTCATGGGCAGACAGAATCAATATAATAAAAATGGCAAATCTACCTTAATTTCTCTATTTATTCAGTGTCGTCACAATTTAATTACCAAAAATTGTTACTGAATTAGAAAAAATATCATAACAGAATTCATTTGAAAGAACAAAAGATCAACAATACCAAAGCAATTAATGAAAAAAATATATAAAGAGAAGAGGTTTAGCAGTATCAGATCTTAAACTCTATTATAAGGCAGTAATTATCAAAAGTATCTGATACTGGCTAAGATATAGAAAATGAAGCAGTCAAAAAAGTACATAGAATACAAAGCTATAAATGATTATGCTATTCTTGTGTTTTACAAATGTAAAGATTTAAGCTTGAGAGATAACAATTTACTATTTGGCAAAAAAAAAATCATTGGAAAAATGAAAAGCTATATGGCAGAAATTGAGTATAGACCAATATTTTACACCATTTATTAAGATAAGATCAAAATGGATAGATGGCCTAGATATAAAGGGAGAAAGCATAAGTAAATTAAAAGAACATATTACCTAAAAATTTAGAATGAGAGAAGAATTTGTAAATAAGAAATATAGATAAAAGAGTGTATAAATGTGTGCACATACATAGATATATAGGCATATGTATATACACACATATATACATATACATACATATGTATATATGGATGAATAGCTCTCTTTGTGGTGGCAAAGAACTGGAAATTAAGAGAATGCCCATCAACTGGGGAATGGCTAAACAAAATACGGTATATGATTATGATATAATTCTATTATGTTGTAAGAAATGATGAGTAGACAGATTTTAGAAAAACATGGAAAGACTTGCATGAAATAAAAGAGTGAAATGAGCAAAACCAATAGAATGTTGTATATAGCAACAGCAATGTTCAAAGGATGACTATAAATGATGTATTCTGAGCTTTATAATACCCAAATCACCTATAAAGGACCTTTGGAGGATTATGTTATCCACCTCCAGAGAAAGAACTGATAAATAGCAGTATTCATAGTATAGTTTTATATATGTGTGTATTGATATCTATCTACTCATTTAGCTAGTTATATATATATGTGTGTGTGTGTGTGTGTGTGTGTATGTTATATACACACATCTTGAGACAGTGAGACAGAGACAGAGAGAGGAGGGAAGAAGGAGGAGGGAGAGAGGGAGGGAGGAAAAGGGAAAGGGAGAAAGGGAGAGAGAGGAGAGGGAGAGGGACAGAGAGGGAGGGAGAGGGAGGAAGAGAGAAAAGGAGAGGGGGAGGGAGGGAAAGGGAAAGAGGGAGAGGGGGAGAGAAAGAGAGAAGGAGAGAGGAGAGGGAAGGGAGGGAAAGGGAAAGAGGGAGAGGGAGAGAGAAAAAGAGAAGAAGAGAGGGAGAGAGGAAAAGAAGGAGAGGGAGAAAGGGAGAAGAAAAAAGGAGAGAGGGAGGGAGAGAGAGAGAGAAAGAAGGAGAGAAAGATCTGTTAAACGGGAGGGACTTCTACTGAGGGAGGGAGGGAAGAAGGGAAACAGCTTAGAAATTAAAATTCAATAAAATTTATAAATAAAAATTTAAAAAATAATAAAATTTTTGGAAAAGAATTTGGCGAGCAGTTGGATAAGTGCTTTCTCTAACATCTTGGTCCCACCCCCAAAAGATTGCTTTGGACCTGCACTGCTATTGCATTTCCCTATTTAGCATGTGTGGGTTCTACTTTTGTTAAAATTAGATACTGCAAGCCAAGGTGTCATTGCCTTTGGCTGGTCTACCATAATTGATGAGATTAAAAAACTACTACATGGAATGGCTCAGGCAATTTAAGAGGATTCTTACCAGTCATAATAAGGCTTGGTTTCCTTTCCTGGCAATAGTCATACTATCCAATGCAGGAAATTCTTTTCCTGCCAATTGGTCGCTATTTAATGATCCAGAAGCTGCCAGTACTATTACCAAGGTTAACAATTTCCAGTTCAGGACCTACCTGGAGAGGTAAAGAGAATGGGAGGGTGGGCTGTAACCAAGTTTAAATGGGCTGTCTGAATTGTTCAATATGAAGTATAAACAATTTACTGCATTTATTAGAAATCAATAAATACTACAAATCAAGGATTAATTTATTCCTTTATTGATTGTCTATGGTCCAGACTCTTAATACTAAAGAAAGTGTCAATGATGCAAGGGAACTCCAAGTTAAGTATAAAAGACATATGAATGAAGATTCTATATGTATCCAGAGGAAAAACGGAAAAAAATAGAAGCATGTATAGAATGTTTTACATATATGTGTGTTTGTGTCTAGTAGTAGTCATTTCTAGTATGGGAGGAAAGGGGGGAAAAAAAGAAATTTATATGATTCTATTATATTTTTAAATGGCAATTTGTACATAATAAATTTACAATTTCATGTACAATCATCTTTTTATTATGCTATGTTTTGGAATGTTTGTTTTATTCCATAAATTAAAAGTAAAATAAAGATTTTTTAAAAATAAAAGAAATGTTTTAAATAAGTACAGATATGGCATAGTTCTTCCATTCTAAACTGATTTTTTAAGTTTTTAGTAATTAAAAATTAAATTGTGACCTAAAAATAAAAGAGAGAAGTAATTAAATCAAAGTACTTCAAATGGCATTTTCATTGAAGATATGTTTCATAAATATATATGTACATATATTTTTTTCTTTCTATTCTCAGGTGAATCACAAAAGAGAAATGGTGACAATGGCCAAGTTAACAGAGTCCATGAGTAAGTACCTTTGACATTTATTTAGCCTTAAAAACCCTAAAGAAAACACAAAATGTTTTAAAATCTGTCATTACATTTAACAGTAGTTTCTAATTCTCCCACCTCTTCCAACTACATTAAATGCTACACTGATAATTAATGAGAGAAGGAAATCTATTATATTTTGTACCATATTAATCCATTATATTATCCTAACTTAGATGAATGTAGGCCAGAAGGCTGTAATGAAAGAATGACTCAGTAAGTCTTTGAAAAAAAAAATAATATGGGTTAAACTTAATTTAAATCATTGCACTAGAAAGCAAGCTACTGAGTGCCTTTAATACAAACTCTTTCTTGGAATCAGCTGGAGTTCTACAAGTAGCAAGGAAAGCAGCAAGGGCTTTCTATCACTATATAGTTACTTGAAATCTATAGAGGTATCTAATGTGAGGCAAAAGGAGAAATATATTTTGTTTATAAATGCTGGTTCAAACATTTCAAAAAAACAGCCATAAAAATTATGTCCCTGAAGTATAGTCAACTTACAAGACAGATATTTGAGATTTTCGGTAGATCTCTAAGCTAATATTTTGTTTTTTAATGTCAAATACATATGAAAAATGTAAATTCCTACTCTTGAAGCTGAAAAGTATGGAAACATCTGCAAAAGGAACAGTTGAAAAAAACACATCAAAAGACAGGATGTTTTTAAAAACTGCTTTGAAAATGGACACTTTTGCAAATATGTTTTTTTCAGGCATTTTCAGGACATAAAAAAATGTATTCTAAATGTAGTAACTATCCACAAAAATATATATTGTAATAAACAAAGATAATAATAAAAATAAATATAATGGTATACGAAAGCATAAACTGCATTATGTATAATAAATTTAAAATAAGCATGTTAATTTTAACAATGTATTAATGAGAAAAATCCTATTTGTTCCTTGAGTTCATCTGAAATTTTTTCTTACCTGTATTTTTCTGGATTTCAGTTTTGTAGTAGCAGTTGTCTTAATAGTTGTAATTTATATTTATGTTATGCTTTAATATTTGCAAAGTGCTTTACATATACAATTTCACTTGATTCTCACAGCAAATCTTCAAGGTAGGTGTAATAGTTATCATTCTGTCTTTACTGATGAGAAAACTGAGACAGAAGCTAAGTAGTTTGTCTATAGTCACACGTCAAAGAGTGGATTTGATATCAGATCTTCTTAACTCTAAGTCCAGTTGGTAGTCAGGGGTTATACTATTATCTTGAATCTTTTGTTTTTTAACTCTAACTTACTTTCTAGCAATCCATATGTATATATATATATATATATATATATATATTTATTTATTTATATTTATAGTGTTCATATTGGTCATTTCTTGAGCATGATATCATTCCATCATATCCATCAATCATAATTTGTTCAATCATTAGCAATCTACTATGTTCTTTTCTTTTTTCCATTTTTTTTTTGCCTGTTAACAAATTACACTGCTATGAATATTTCTGTGCAGATGCCTTCCCCTTCCCATATTGAACAAAATTGTCAATGTATAGTCCTAACTATGAAATCACTAATCAAAAGATTCCCCCTATTTCCCTGCATATGTATTTCACCTGCAATAGTAAATGACAATCTTACAAAAACTCAGTTATCGTTAGAAAGAAATTGTCTTTCTATGATTAGTCTTTAAAATGTGCTTTGATTCTATAGCCACTTTAAATGTTTTTTTCTCATTTTACTGCTCCACATCTTATGAAAACTACGTTTCTTCTCGTAGCAAAACTAGTCAACACAATTTTTAATTCACTCCCTAGTAGTATTATTTGAAACAGCATAAATGATAGAAGATTTGCTACAAGGTTGCAGAAGGGAAACTGCTCTTAAAATTTTCCAAAAGAAAAAGAAAAGAGTCTGCAAACTATAAACCAGTGAGGTTGGCTTAAATTTCTGAGGGGAAAAAAATAATTGTTAAATTCATTGTTGATGAACATTTAGAAAAGGAAGCAGTTATTTAAAAAACACAGTATGACTTCTTCAAGAACAGTTTTTGTCAGACTAACCTAATTTCCTTTTTGAACAGTTATTTCTTATTAAGCTAGCACATGAGAGAAATACTGTAGATATAATTTGCCTACATTTAAACAGAACATTTGATAAAACATTTTATACTATTCTCCTGGAGAAGATGAAGAAATATGGATTGGATAACAAATACGTGAATAATAATACAAGGAAGCATGGATATAATATAATGGATTGGATTATAATAATTAATATATAAATAATTAATGTGTTGAATATAATAGATGGATTAAGACTAGTTGGAGGGACAGATTCAAAAATAACTCTCAATGTGTCAATTGTCAACACTGAAGAATTCTCCAGTGAAGTACCCAAAGGATTTATGCTTGGCTCTGTACTATTTTTGTCAATGGTTATCAGATAAAGGCATAGATGGTTCATTAAATTCTTGGATGACACAAAGTTAAGAGGGGTCAATAATACATGTTAAGATCCAAATGGATTCGGTCACATTTGAACCCAAGTTTTCCTGACTTCAGCCTAAGAAAAACTCAACTTCAGAAGTACAAGATAGGCAGGCATTATTAGCAATTATTTTGAAAATAGTCTGAGGAATACATGTTTGCAGCTCTATGATGAGGGTTAATATGATCTTAAGACTGTATTAAAAGGGGAATAACTTCTAGGGAACATTTAGGTGGCACATAGTGCATAAAGTCCTAGGTCTGAAGTCAGAAAGACTCATCTTCTTGAATTCAAATCTGACCCCACACGTACTAGTTTTGTAACTCTGGACAAATACTTAACCCTGTTTGCCTCAGTTCATCACCTATTAAAAAAAAAGAAAGAAAAGAAAGAAATCAAGAAGGAAATAGTCAACCACTCTAGTATCTGTGCCAGGGAAACTCCCCAGTGGGGTCACGTGGGGACACAAAAACTTTTGGGAATAGAGAGGTCATAGTTCCATTATATTCTGTCCATACCATGTGGAACTCTGTGTTCCAGATTAGGTTATATATTGTAATTTTAAAATAATAAACTGGAGAGTGTCCAAAGGAGTGTAATCTGAATAGTGAAGACCTTTAAATATTTGTCCTATGAATACTGGTTAAAGGAGTTCCTAATCTTTAGCCTGATGACATGATAATTATCTTAAAGTTTTTGAAAGGTTGCTATGTGAATGAGGAATTAAATTTATTCTGGCCACAGAAGACTTTGGGTATGAAAGTCACAAGAGGAAATTTAGACCTGATGTCAGGGGAAAAAAAAAACTTTCCAACTATTAGAGTGGACCAAAAATGAAACTGACTGTCTTGAGAATTGGTAGATTCTTCTCCATAAACGTCTACAAGCAGAAGCTGAGCAATTACGTGGTTCTTATGTTATAAAAGAGATTCTTACATGTGTTGGACCACATGATTGCTAATATTCCTTTCAAATTTCTGTAAGTCTTTGTAACTGTGATTCTGTGACATGGTGTATCAGATCAAAAAAATCACATATGCCAAACATAGTTTTATTTGTAAATTGACTCTGTTCCCATTTGACATGATAGTGATACATTTCTATAGTTGTTTTTTTTTGTTTGTTTGTTTGTTTGTTTTTTCTGGAGGATGGAGGAATGCTGGCAAGTTGGACAAGTCTAGTAATCACTGAGGGAAAATGTCTGCTCTTTCTTTTTACATTCTAAAACAATTTGCTTCATAGATGTCCTTGTGGTTTTGGCAAAAACATGTATTTCACATTGGTTCTAAGTGTGACCTTTTGTGAATCAGTCAAGTCTTCTCATTGCTATGAGATGAAGCTGGCCTTGTTCTTCCTCTTTAGTCTCTTCTTTTATCCAAGATAAAAGAATCTCTTGTCACTTGGACAAAGATGATCATTGCATCTGAAAAATCACCAGTCCCTCTTTCTCAACAAATAACCTTGTCCTCTGCCTTACCAAGGAAGTTAAGGCCATCCATCATTGTTTTTGCACTACATGGCAGACTGCACATTTCTATATATTATCCTATTATTTCTTCCTTTGCTCAAGTTTCAGAAGCAAAAGAAGCTTTTCTCCCTGCCAGGATCAAGCACTCATACCATTTTTTTAAGATATTGCTCTCTGTCTCTCTCTCTCTCTCTCTCTCTCTCTCTCTCTCTCTCTCTCTCTCTCTCTCTCTCTCTTCATATATATACACATACACACCTCTGTCTCTGTCATTTCTTCCTCTCTCTCCTTCTCTTCTCCCCTCCTCTGTCACTTCCCCCTCTCCTTTTATCCTCTCCTCTCTGCTTCCCCCCTTTTATCTCTCTTTATCTCTCTCCTTTCTCTTCTATCTCTTCATCCCTCCCTATCTTCCTTCCTCTCTTGGTAGGCAGACTTTCGTTCCTAATACCAAGCACCAGGCCTGAAATCAGGAAGAATCTACTTGGTGAAGTCAAATCCAGCCTCAAACATTTACTATCTGTGATTTTGGGCAAGTCACTTAATCCCGTTTGCCTCAGTTCCCCATCTGTCAAATGAGCTAGAGAAGGAAATCACAAACCACTTTATTACATTTGCAAAGAAAACCCCAAATGGAGTCAAGAAGAGTCAGAGAGGACTGAACAACAATTGAACAACAATAAAACATAGACACTGGCTGTTTTCTATTCAAACAAACTATCCCTCTCTCCTTTGCTCATTGTCCTTTTACTACTATAATTTTATCCCCATTTATATGAAAGAAAATCTAGTGGAGTGCTTCTTACTTGCTTGGCAATTTGGGTAATGCCTGCATCTAGAAAAGGGAAGCATATAAAGTCTTGAACTGACCTGCTGTTTTGATCCCTTTTATACATCCATTGAATCATTGGCTTAGGAGACTTTTCATCATCTCTGTACAAGCACCTCAGCTATGTACATACCTGGATGTCAGACCCAAAGCTCCACTATTATAAGGAACCATTAAGGGAAATTCTGAATATGCTTCTGGGTAAGAAGGAGTCTTTGGAGAGGGAAAGCTTCACAATTGGGGTTTATTCATAGCACACAAACCAGTAGTGGAACATTCATACATAGTATTATAAACTTGATGGGTTCCATTAATTGAAAACTAGAGGGAGTCTTAAAAATGATCTAGTTTAATTCCCTCATACTACAGGTGAGAAAAATCAAAGAATAGGAGTAAGCATTATCTATGAAGGGGTTAAAATATCCCTAGTTGCAGATGATACAATACGATCACAGGATTATGGATCTAGAGCTCTCATTTTAGATGAGGAAACTTTGGCCCAAAGAGATTAATTGAGGTCACATAACTAGTAAGTATCAAAGTTAAATCAATAAGCATTTATTAAGCATTTACTAGTGCAAAGCACTTCAACATAACACAAAAGCAAAAAAAGAAAAATTTAAAAAGATATCCTGTTCAAAGAGAAGAGGTTTAGCAACATCAAATCTTAAACTGTATTGTAAGGCAGTAATTATCAGAATTATCTGGTACTGGCTAAGATATAGTAGTTGAATTAGTGAAATAGAGTAGACATATACTGCATAGTAATAAATGATTATAATAATTTTGTTTTTGACAAATGTAAAGATTTAAGCTTGTGGGATGAGAATTTACCATTTGATTTAAAAAAATAAGGTTGGAAAAACCAGAAAGCCATCTGGCAGAAATTGGGTATAGATCAACATTTTAAACCATTTACCAAGATAAGGGCAAAATGGATACATGACTTAAATAAAAAGAGAGATATCATAAGTAAATTAGAATAACATGGAACATATTACTTTATGGATAGGAAATTTATAAAAAAAAAAAAGAAATAGTATGATGAGAAGTAAAATAAGAATCTGGAAATGATGAAGTTTGGGACATTTGAAATTGAGTGGGAAACAGTGAGAACTTCTTGGTTATCATCTTTAAATGACAGAGGATTTGAGAGGAGTCCACTCTTCACCCTCTTCAATAAATGAAAGGGAGAAATTCCATGGAGAGGGATTGCTGAGAGGTATACTGATTTCATCTTGCAGATTAATGAATTTCTAGAGATGATGAAGTGGAGGGAAGCAGCCAGATATAAAATGATAAATTCAAAAGACTCTCAAGAGATTACTGATTTAAGAGGAGTGTTCTTTTTTGTACATAATAGGCAATCAAGGCCCTAAAAAGCAAAATGATTTGTTCAATTTAATGAAGTTTAATGTTTAATATATATATATACATATATTTGTACATATCTACATCTATGCATAGATAGATGTGCATTTTATTTTTTTATTGTAGCTTTTTATTTACAAGATATATGCATGAATAATTTTTCAGCATTGATAATTGCAAAACCTTTTGTTCCAATTTTTCCTCTCCTTCCCCTCTCCCTCTCCCCCAGATAGGAGATTGCCAGATGGCAGGTTGACCAATACATATAAAATATGTTAAAGTATAAGTTAAATACAATATATGTATACATGTCCATACAGTTATTTTGCTGTACAAAAAGAATCAAACTTTGAAATAGTGTACAATTAGCCTGTGAAGGAAATCAAAGATGCAGGTGAACAAAAATAGAGGGATTGGGAATTCTATCTTCCAGAGTTCTTTCACTGGGTATAGCTGGTTCAATTCATTACTGCTCTATTGAAACTGATTTGGTTCATCACATTGTTGAAGAGGGCCACATCCATCAGAATTGATCATAATATAGTATTCTTGTTGAAGTATATAATAATCTCCTGGTCCTGCTCATTTCACTCAACATCAATTCATGTAAGTCTCTCCAGGCCTTTCTGAAATCATCCTGCTGGTCATTTCTTACAGAACAATAATATTCCATAACATTCATATACCACAATTTATTCAGCCATTCTCCAACTGATGGGCATCCATTCAGTTTCCAGTTTCTGGCCACTACAAACAGGGCTGCCACAAACATTCTTTTTTTTAAATTTAATTTAATTTAATTTTATAATAATTTTATATTGAGAGAATCCATGCCAGAGTAATTTTTTTTTACATTATCCCTTGCACTCGCTTCTGTTCCGATTTTTCCCCTCCCTCCCTCCACCCCCTCCCCTAGATGGCAAGCAGTCCTATATATGTTAGATATGTTGCAGTATATCCTAGATACAATATATGTTTGCAGAACAGAACAGTTCTCTTGTTGCACAGGGAGAATTGGATTCAGAAGGTAAAAATAACCCGGGAAGAAAAATAAAAATGCAAATAGTTCATATTCGTTTCCCAGTGTTCATTCTTTGGGTGTAGCTGCTTCTGTCCCTCATTTATCAATTGAAACTCAGTTAGGTTTCTTTGTCAAAGAAATCCACTTCCATCAGAATACATCCTCATGCAATATCGCTGTCGAAGTGTATAATGATCTCCTGGTTCTGCTCATTTCACTTAGCATCAGTTCATGTAAATCTCTCCAGTCCTTTCTATATTCATCCTGCTGGTCATTTCTTACAAAACAATAATATTCCATATCACAATTTACCCAGCCATTCTCCAATTGATGGGCATCTATTCAATTTCCAGTGTCTAGCCACTACAAACAGGGCTGCCACAAACATTTTGGCACATATGGGTCCCTTTCTCTTCTTTAGTATCTCTTTGGGGTATAAGCCCAGAAGTAACACTGCTGGATCAAAGGGTATGCACAGTTTGATAACTTTTTGAGCATAGTTCTAAATCACTTTCCAGAATGGCTGGATGTATTCACAGTTCCACCAATAATTTAGATGTGCATTTTAAGATCAATTTAAGTATCTGTGTGGAGGATTAACTGGAATGGAGAGAAACCCTAGGCAGAGAGACCAGTAGGCATGAGGTAATGAGATCCTGCACCAGTGTGGTGGCCAGAAAAGAAAAAGAAGGCATATATGGGGAAAAAATTATGAAGGTAGGATTCAAGACTTGGCAACAGCTCATATATGGGGAGGTAGGAGGAAAAGAAAACGTGAATAGTTGAAGATGACTGCTAGCTTGTGAGCTGGGGTGACTAAGAGGATGGTTGTATTCTTCAAAATATTAGAAAAGACTTGGAAAAACAATGAGTTTAATTTTGGCACTCTCTCTTTCTGTGTGTGTGTCTGTCTGTCTATCTCTATCTGGGTCTCTGGGTCTCTGTCTCTCTCTCACCTCCCTCCCTCTGTCTCTGTTTTTCTATCGCTGTGTCTTTATTTGTTTCTTTGTCTCTCATCTCCCTCCCTCTGTCTTCCTGTCTATCTGTCTGTCTCTATCTTCATCCCTTCCTCCTTCCCTCTCTTTTTCTCTCCCCCACTACATCTCTATCTCTTTGTCTGTCTCTCACTTCCCTCCCTCGATATCTGTGTGTGTATATGTGTCTGTATGTCTCCCTCCCTCCCTTCCCTTTCTCCCTTTTCTCTACCTCCCTCACTCCTCTCTCCCTCTTTCTCTGTCTCTTCTCTCTCTCACTCCTTTCTCCCCTCCCCTCTCTACCTCCTCCCCTCCTCCCTCCGTCTTTCTCTGTCTCTCACCTTCCCCTCCCCCACTCTGTCTCCCCTTCCTCCCTCCATCTGTCTCTGTCTCTTTCCTCTCTCTCTCTCTCTCTCTCTCTCTCTCTCTCTCTCTCTCTCTCTCTCTCTCTCTCTCTCTCTCTCTCTTCTCTCTCTCTCTCTCTCTCTCTCTCTCTCTCTCTCTCTCTCTCTCTCTCTCTCTCTCTCTCTCTCTCTCTCTGCCTCCCTCCTTTCTCTCTCCCCTATTATCGTTTTACATCGCTTCAACCTAAAGTAAAAAATAAACAAATACATTTTTAAACTCTTTACTCACACTTCCTCTGTTCTCCTTACCCACCTCCCACAAATTGCCACCCAGTTTCACTATCCTCCATCCTCCCTCCCACCACCTGCCACCTGGATCCAATATATTACTCCTCCCTCCCACAGCCTGCCACTTTATTTCACAATCCTTTCCCTCCCACCAATTGCCATTCTTATCTCTCTTTCCCACTCTTCACACCATTTATCAAACATTGCTTTCTGCTCACCCCAAAGAGGACAATGGTGGGAAGTGAGAGGATACACCTGATGGAATATAAAGTGATTGGCAGTGCACCTAGGTCAGGCTGTAGGATACACTTTTACGTGCCTCATAAATTTCTTGATCTCTCTCCCAAAGAGCAAAAGACTGAAAGATAGAAATGTTAATTTGGGGAAAGTGCCCAAAGGGATATGAGATATATTCTGTTTACTTAGGAAAGGTGACAACAGGAACAACATGATTACCAATTAGAAATAAGTGGAGATAAATTAAAAATGCAAAACATGTGGATAAGTAAGGCAGAGTCTAATATTTTACCTAAAATATAAGTGAACAAATAATAAGAGGTTTGAATATAAAATACAGATTTTTTAAAAATCAGAATTCTACAGAACACAGAAAGTCAGGGGAGGAGAGGGGAGAGAGGAGCAGAAGGATACAAAAACAGTTGAGAGCAAAAGGTCCTTTTCTTAGAAAAGAATGGATAAAAGCATTTTATCTAAGGAATTAACTTTTTATTCTCTTTTGGTTCTGTATGCCTCATTTAATATTCCCAACAAGAATGGCTGGAGCTCTTTGGTATATTTTTAGAAAATAATCTGTTACCCATTTGCTCATTCCATGTAGGCCCCATCCCTTTCACATCTTGTTTTGCCTAGTTACCCTGCTGTTCCTTTTTCTAATGTCATGCATACTAGGTGTGGCAGTAGGTACTATTCCCATAGGATCAAAAGCACTCATTATGTCTCCCTTATTTTCAGAGAGATTATTTGATAGGGTTCTGAAAGGTTGAAGAATTTTATTAAATCTTTAAACAAATTAAAATTCTAGATTGGTAGAGAATGTTAAGACATTGACTCCCTACCATGGCAGCATATGGACAAAAGGAGTGGTATGCTTCATATGAATGAACAGCTGAAGAATTCCATCATCTTTGAAAAAAAAATCTACTTTCCAGATTCAAAATTGTTAAGAATGACATTCTAAAGATTCTAAATATCATTATATTAAGGTTAGCAGTGGCAGGGAAATTCAAATTTATATGTTCAAAATGGTGCTTATAAGATTGTTGTTCAGTTGTTCAGTTATGTCTTTCTCCATGTGATCTCAAGGAGTTTGTCCATGGGGTTTTTTGGACAAATATTCTGGAATTGTTTGCATCTTTTCCAATTCCTTTTTATAGTTAAGGAAACTGAGACAGATTAATGACTTTCCCAGGGTCACACAAGGTCTGAATCTAAATTTGAATTCAGGTCTTATTGACTCCTGATCCCTCATTCTCCACTGTGCCACCTACTGCCTCATGTTTAAGGCTACAGTATAAGCACAGAGATTTCATACAGTATATTAGTGAGAATAAAAAAGAATGTTTCCTTTTGTAAGAAAAAAATTCAAAGTTTCCTTTAAGATTAGTAGAATAGAATTCTACTTATGAATTCACCAATCCCATTTTTTAAATAAACATTTAAAAGCAAGTTTTTAAAATAATAAGAGCTAATTCAGCCAGATTAAACTGCCTTTGACATAAAAAATATGCAATGATATTGCTATGGAAATTCAAAGGCAAAGAAATCCAAAGAACATGAACAGAGGTCCTTTATATCTTACAAAGTAGTTTGCTCCTCCAGTGATTTGTTTCTGATTGAAAATTCCAGAGCCTTCCAGTGAAAGTGTTTAGACAAGATTTGAATCTTCTAATTGTTTGCCCAAAGGACTTAGATATTTTCATATTCAGATATTGATACAGATCAAGGCAATGGACTTGAAATTTTTAAAATTTTTTTTACAACAAAACAAAATACACAAATAATAATAACAAAGTACTTTGAACAAATATAAAATATTGATTCAGTGAGAGTAAAACTGAAATAATTCAGTGAAATATTAAAAGTCAAACCATTTAATTAAACATTTTAATTTAAACACATTTAAGATAAATATAGAAGGAAAATATCTTTTAAAAATCTTGAATTTTTTTATAAATTAATTTTAGTTTTCATGTCTTTCATTTCAGTTATTCACATTCCTATTTGTCAAAAATAAACTGAAAATTTTAAGTTAACTCTTTCTATAAACAAGATTAACTATTTCAGTACCCTGTTTCCTACCCTCTAGTCCCCCATGAAAATAACATCATTCAACTTCTGGCAAATTAGTGTTTATTATGAAGAATTCTGTTTAAATTATCATCACTTAATAAAAGGTCAATATAACCAAAAAAAGAAAGAAATACAATATAGAAAAATCAGAGATCTAAGATTTATCTGGAATGAGAGAGGATAGAAATCATCTTCAATTTAAGTCAATACTGCATTGTATATTTATATAGAAAACTATGTTATTATGAAGATAGGATAAATCAAAAATTCTATCTTAAAGATAGAAGTTGAAAATAAGGTTATATGAATAAAAATATAAGATTCCTTTATAATAAAAAGGAAGAAGTCTCAAGCAAGGAGTATTACACTCTAAAATGTCACATTATAAATTTTCTCATTAATTTCCTCTTTATAGATTATGTATTAGATACCACAGGAATCTGATGGATTAAGTGATTTATTTCAGTGTTGATTTTTTTTCTCCTTTGTTGATATTACCTACAGATAGGAAGGATTTTTTTTTCCATTTAAACAAATCAGCATTTAAAAATATTTAGAGCGAGACATCTTGGAAAATTTAACCAGGTCATTGGAGATGAGGTGGAAGAAGGGGAGAGAAAAACTAAGAAAAACAGATTAGGAGTAACTCTAACCTATAAAGCTGATATCTATCTTTTATCAGACTGAGAGCCAGAACAAAACAAAAGTTTAAATGGTCCATGTTTGCTCTTTGTTTGTCTCTGGCTTTATAAATATGGAGAGAAATTTAAAAAAAAAAAAAAAAAAAAAAGGTTTGGAGGCTAAGAATGAGAACTGAATTCAATTGCTTGAGATAGGATGTAGCTTGTGACAAAATTCTTTTTGGAAACCTCAGAACAAAGTAATTACTTAATATAAAAATTGTCAGTTAATATAGTAGGAGTTTTTTATGTGTATATATGTATATATGTATATATACTTATTTATCTAAAACTTAGATGAAAAATAAGATCAAACAAAATTTAAAAATCAAAGAAAAAGAAAAAGGAAAAAAATTGTCGTGGGCCCAGCAGAACATCAATCAGAATTCAAATTCAGTTTCAATAAAGTATTTAAATATTGTATTCATAGCTATCCATCTATTGTTTGCTTTCTTGTAGGTTCTCATTTGTTCTCTGCTGTACACTTTGTACTTTATTTTTTCCCCTTTACTCCCTCCCACAAGCAAGTTACAGTTAAGCACAGACACATTCATGTATATACACACAATATACATACACATACATAAACCAAATACATGCATATACACACACATATACACGTGTGTATAAACAATATGTGTGTATAAAAATAAAACAATATTAATATGGCTATCATTTAATGCATATTTCTCTCTTGATTGAATCTTTTTTTAAAGTTTGACTTTGCCTGAGATCTCCCTGAGGGGCAATTTTGTTTTGTTTATGGGGGAAAATCTGGAGTGCTTGGAATTTTCTGACCTCTGCCATCCTCCCAGAATCCTCTGCCTTTTTAAAGGAGTTAGGAGGCAGAAAGGAGATAGATGCTGTCTTCATACAGGTTAAGTAAAACTCAAGTTACCCACTAAGTCTAGTTCAAGGAAACAACTCACATAATGAAGTACAGCATTGCAGCTTTATTGAGAAGATATACTTGCAACAAAGGAAGGTAGTCAGGAAGGATAGAAACAAATCAGATCTTCTGAGATTCCAGATGGAATTAGGCACCCCAAAGTCTAGCCAGTTTTATAGGATATTGGAAGAAGGAAATCTTACCCATCTTGTAAATAACATTGATTTTTTGCTGGAGAATAAAGCTGGGAGGTGGGGAGAGAAAAGCAGCAGATTTTAACAGAAAACTTCTTTGTTTGAGATTGTGCCCTGATTAGTGAGGCAAAGCTTAGGACAAAAAGAATTAAAGGGAATTTATTAAAGTATGTCAAATTAGCAACATGTTGATGGCAGATTATTGGAAATGAGAAAGGAATTAAAGAAAGAACCAGCTTTTATTGATTACTTTAGCAATGATATAAATACTATTCTCTTATCAGCAGAAGGGGATATGCAGTTGCATCTCAGCACCTTTCCAAATGCCTTTATGTGAGAGGCAGGTGATATGTAACAGATACAAACAGGCAAAAGGTGACATTTTACATGATAAATAGCAGGTAATACAAAGCTGCAGAGTGCATGACTTCTCTCCTAACACTGATTGACAAGTAGAGTTACTATATATAAGTTTTGATAGTGGGGAGGAAAAGGGACTCCTAAGCAACTAGTGGCTAGTTGATATACAATTTCCTTGCCGGTTGGAAATGAGCTTTTAACCTTTACTGCTGGTCTTATTTAAAGAAGATGATTGAGAGGATCTGGGTTAGCCCAGGACGCTCCTGGATAGAGAGACTACTGAGTTCATTATAATCCATTTTATCTCCTTATGACACTATCCTAACGTACCTGACCTACCACATCCCTTTAAGGGAAACTTTCAACGGGTGCAAAATCTCTGTGTTCACCTTACAAGGAGCCAGATATATAAGAACTCATGAACTCATTCTGTAGTAACTGTCTGTCTCCCCTAGGTGTAATCAAGAAAATATATCATTTCTCCTCTCCCTGTCCAAATATTTCTGATCTCTATATATATCTTACATAGAAAAGTCTACTATCTTCAATGTGGAATGCCATGTGGAATTTATTGAGCCATTCTGAATGAATAAAAACAGAAGAAATATGAGATGCCTTCCAATCAGGTGTATTGCTGAAGAGGATTATACTGGAAAATATTTTTTTTAACATTTTAAAGTTTAATCTTCATTATTAACATTTTCTTAAGAAATTGACTTTAAATATTAATATTAAAACTACAATTAACAAAAGTCTAGTTCTGATTTATAGCTTTCTGAGATACAAATGGTCACACTGAAAATTTAACCACAAAACTTTAACAATGTATAAGCTTTAGTACTCCCCTATATGTACCACACACATGTACACTCATCCACAGAGATGTTGTGTGGGGAGCAATGATCACAAAAGGAAGATTAAAGGTGGGAAGAACAATTGTAATCCTTTGTAGCATTGTTGAAGGCTCCTAAAGTACTATTGCATACAGGCAGAAATCACAATTATTCATTCAACTCCTGACCAGCTCAGATGCACAATTAAAACAAAAGTGTAATTGGTAAAGCATCAAATGATGCAGCCAAGTTTGTTTTGGAGTGGATAGTCAAATCTCTGAAGTCACTTTAAGTTAAAAAAAAAAATCTCCCTTCCCTTCCCCTTTAGCAGCACAGACAAAACAAGTCTATATATTATCTTTTCTCACTGTCTGAAGGTCCACACTAACCCTTAAATCAGCTTTCTATTATGGAGAATGTGGAAGTTATTTTTAAGAAAGACCAAGAGTCTCAATCCAGTATAGGAAGTAAGATAAAAAAGTAGATAAAAAGAGTAGATAAAAAAAGTTCAGGAAAGGGAGGCAAAGTGGCTTAGCTCAGCAAAAGTTAACAAGCAGAAGGAACAAGACTGCTAGGAGCCAAGAGTATATCTCTTATTACCTACTCAGGATGAATAGGGCTAATAGCATTTTCTTGAATCCATCTTCTTGTCCCTTCCTAAAATTTTTGTATCAGGCTCTATAGCCTAAGGAAGGGTTAGTTTTGTTAGAAGGAAGTTGTAGGAGTCATCAGAAATAGGAAAAAGGACAAGATTGTTAAGAAACTTCAAAGCTCTCTTATCAATCATAAAGTTACCAGTATTGGTCCAGATAGCTAGCCTGTTAGCTCCCACACTAGAATCAGTAAAATTTGAATGCTCCTTTCCTCAAGCTTTGGTGAATTTGATGACCCTGATCACATATGGTCACATGTGGAGCTAAAACCTGCTTGCTCTTCTGTAGATACAGTATCCACAATAAGGTAAAAGATAGCTGCAGACCATTTGGCTACATTACCTATGATGGTGTCAATACCATCTGTGAAGTTAACAAAGTCCCTAGCCCTAAGACAAAATATAAGCAATTTATCAGACAAAAAAATTATTAAAAAAAAAAACACACTTGTTATGTCCCCCACATTGGCTTTGAAGTTTTTTAATGGAAGAAGTGGTTCCAGTTCCTCAACAAACCAATTCATTGTTGTGGAACTTCACAACATTCTTTTAGCAACTTCTTTCATGGAGCTGATAAGATTTTTGTGACCCTGCCCAAATATAAAGTTACAACAAACTCCAAAGATAAGGACAATTTACAAGGTCTATGGTACTTTTCCCCAGAGAGTAAGTTATCATTATTATTAATGTTATCAATTATTATTATCTATTATAAAACAAAATATTTCCAAATTAAATACTTGGCAGTTTTTTAATTATTTTGAAAATATTCTTAATTGCTCAACTCATAATCTAACAGATACAGTTAAAAGAGAAGTTAATTTTCTAATGCTGCAATTTTTACCACACTTTAGATATCATTTTTCAAATTAAAAGCATTTGTTATACAATAATTTCCAAAAAGAATCACAATAATAAAAAAAGTAGGAGCTTAATAATAAACAATATTATAGTTTTTCAAAGGATAACACAACTTATTGCCAGTCAAATAACATCAATGGAAGGCACTTGTGAATCATCTTACATAGAAAATCTCTTATCGATCTAGCAATTTAGCATTTTATACTAATCACTTTCAAAGACTCATATAAGATAACATTGAAGCCATTGCATTTTTGATTTTTATTCGTGCAAGTTCTAAGAATATTGCCTTAATACCAAATATCAAGTGTATTTTACATTAAGAGCTGTTCTATTTATAGAGGGTCAAACATCACAATCATCCTAATAAGAGACGACATTTTAATTTAGTTTTAGAACAAATTCAACCAAATCAAATCTGGATTTACAAACACAAATGGAATCATTCAAATAGCAATTTCTCCAAAGGCAATTAGCTGTCAGCTCCTCAAATTATAGAGACTATTGCTTTCAATTAGCTCAATTCCAAAGATTTATTGTGGCAGTCTCACATTCTCAGCTTTTTTGGAGCCCACAGGCCTCTAAAAAATTGGAACATACCCTTCTAATGGCTATTCAAAGACAGAATTTTAGTCTGCTATTATTAGTGTCATGCTGTAAATTTATTTGTATAGTTTCCATTTTGTAAGTATTGTACATTGGTAGAATATTATTTATCTTAAGCTGCCAATAGGATTTTCCAAATGATATGCACAAATTTACAGGCATAGATTGTTTCTCATATCCTTTTTTATCTCAATGAGATCAAAAGCCTCCTTAAACTTCTTTTTCCAAATCTCCAAACTCTTATCCAATATTCACAGTCAGTGCAAATGGACTCCAAATTTTCCATCTATTGTCTTTTTATTTTTACTTGCTTAAACCTTGCCTTTCTTGTTTTTACTCTGATTCCCTGCCCATAGATTTTAATTAAAGCCCTACAAACTTTAGTCCATCTCATCTTTATTTAACAACCATATCCCAATCTAACACTCCATTAAATATCTCCTGCACATATTTTCTTATATGCTAATTAATTGTAAAGCTTTCACATTTCAATTGCATAATCTATTTCTATTTTGTAAATGACTTTGCTTCTGATGTACTTAAACTATAAATTCTTTTTGAATTATTCACAGAGGAAAATGCAGAAGGTAAATTATCCTCTTGATACTAATAAAATTACTCTATAGCACCCTCGACCCCAGATAAAAGATCTAAAGGAAAAAAGGTCTTAAGTGGTATTTGCACTTAGTCTTAGTCTGAGGGAGCAGCAAACCTCCAAAAAATTCATTAAGATAATTCAGCATTTACAAAAATATTAATAATAATAAATAATGATGATGATTAAACCATAATTTAGAAGTATAAATATATATTTCAATAACAAATTTAATCTCTAATTAGTTTATAATGCCAGAAATTTCTACAAACCAGAAAAAAAGATTTTCTTTCTTTTCTTGTCTTATCTCTGTAATCTCAGCCTGGCCAGGGTTGAAAAGACCAAGTTAGTATCTTGCAGTTATTTTTTTTTCTGCCTATTGTGAAACCATATCTCCTATTAAAAGTCTGGCCAAAAGGTCAATGGAACTAAATCTCTGATTATTGAAAAGGAGAGTTTAACAGCAGAATTATAATAATTACCAAAAAACTGGGGAAATTGTTTTGGGTATGAATTTTCATTCATCTTTCTTATTCTTTCCTTTCTGTGGAGAGCACTCTTTATCACTGGACTGGGTATTCCCTTTTAAATCTCCAGGGTAAATATAACATTGTGCACATAGAGAACTTCTGAAGTGAAAACCCCAGATTTTCCAACCTTACTTTATATCTTTATCTCTAATAGTCATGGGAGGGTTGAGGGAAAAAATCTGGGAAGAGGGAAAAAAGGAAAAATATAGAAAAAGATCTTTTGAAGGACTAGCCAAATATTGTGATGTTACTCAAACTCTTTAACTTTCGCTCTGAGGAGGTTACTAGTTTGCAGAACAGAACAGCCAGGTTCACTTGAATCATTCCCTGGGTCAAGACCAACGCCCCCTAGCTTTCTATACACACAAAGTCCTCAATCCTAAAATCTAATTCAGAGCCTTGATTGTATTTGATCTGAATCACAGGGAAATAATAAGATTCTCATCATATCCAATTAGATCCTGTATAGGTTGGTCCCACCCAAATTTAATTCTGGGATTATAGAGATTTAATCCCAGATAATCTTCAGGCTCCCACTTCTGACACCAAATTGCCAGGTGAGAACAAACCCAAATGTTAAAAAGGTTTTTTAAAAAATTTATTAAGTTGTGTGGCAGGAGAGCCAAAAAAAAGAGAGGGAAGCGTTGTCTGCTCCCCCAGTCTTTGTAAATTTTATATTATAGTGTTCAAACAAAAACAGAAAGGCACAATGAATTCACATTGAGATGTATATGAATCAACATCAACATTTCCGTAAGGTTTGACTAAGGTTTAATTTTAATGAGGTTTTAAAAATAAATATTATTAAAATAAAGTTTTTCTCACAGAGACCACTGATTATCCTTCCTGCCCAAGTGGGCACAGTGTTAATGAAGTCCTGGACCAGAACTTCCTCTGAGTTGTCATCAAGAAAAAGATGTCTACATAATATCATAATTATGTTTTTAATTTGAAGTATTGAGAATCACTTAAACTGCTGGTGGAAAAGTGCTTTTAGATTCTTAGGAAATTTACCTGATAACATTTGTGTACACCCAGGACTCTGAATTATCTTGATTGAATGTTATTCTGTTACCAGTCAGTGTCCTTATCTTGCAATTCCCCCATGATGGGTTATCTCCTATGACCTCTTCAATAAAGGCAATTGGATTAGGTATTAGAGATTTTAAACTGTGATTGGAATTTGTGATAATTCGGTCCTCTTCTACATTAGCCTGCCAAATTAGAGACAAAAGGATGCCCTTAAGAAAAACATCATCAAATATCAGTAGCTAAAATGTTTACTTGGGACCTATTTCCTATTTAATTTTCATGAGTTTTGTCTCATTGATGTAGCAGCAAGATAGCCAAGTAATCATCTGTGTTCTCTTGATAAATATTATTCAAGGCAAACCTTGATTTGCCTTGAGTTTTTTTCTAAGCAGGTGAACTCTATTCTTAACTATCTGTACCTCCAGCTTCTCTCCATCCATACTGTCATAAATTTGGTGTGCTACCAGCATACCAGCATTAACCTTTTGATATTGATGGCTGGATGAACTATTTTTATATAAATTTTTACTAATATTTTCTGTCTTATAACACCATAGTATTCCAGATGTCTTTCCCCATCTCCCTCCTTAAAAGTCATCCCGTATAACAAATAGTGTTTTTTAAGAAAAGAAAAAAAGTCAGCAAATTGACAGATTTTTTTTTTTAGATCTAAAAACATGTGCAATGTGTAACACCTGTGAATCTCCCTCCTCCACAAAAGAATAGATTGAAGGAGTTTTCTCATATCCCTTTATTCAAGTCCCACTTGGGCTTTATAATTTTGTTGAAAGGTTTACCTTTAATTTTTTGGTGTGTCATTCTTTTCATTTAAATTGTTGTAACTATGTATATTGTTTTCTTAGCTCTGCTTACTTCACTCTGTCTCAATTCATGTAGATCTTACCATGTTTTTCTGTATTCATCAAAGATATAATTTCTTGCAGAATTGTAGTATTCCATTACATTCATGTACCACAATTTCATTAGCCTTTCTTCAATTGATGAGCATCCATTTCCCTTCCCCCCAATCATTATCACAAAAAGTGCTACTGAAATATTTTGGCATATATGGGGACTTTTCTCTTTTCAATGGTTTTCTTAGGCTACAAGCTTAGTTATGAAACCTCTGGTTAAAAAGATATGGATGTTTTAGTCACTTTATTCACATAATTCCAAATTACTTTCCAAAATGATTATATTATAAATGAGTATATTATACTACTACACAGCTCTACCAGTAATATATTACTACCTATCTTCCCACAAGTCCTCTGACATTGACTTTTGCCATTTTTTGTCATTTTACTCATTTTCATTTGTCATTTACAAGGTGAAACCTCAGAGTTCTTTTGATTTGTATTTTTCTTATTAATTATAATTTGGAGCATTTTTCATATGTTTATAAATACTTATAATTCTTTTGAGAATTTTGTTCATATCTTTTGACTACATACTGGAGAAAAACTATTAGTCTTAAATATATTTATTGTTTATATATCTTGGATACCAAACCTTTATCAGTGAAATTTGATATGAAGAATTATTTTCCATTCATCCATTTCCCTTCTTATGCTAAAGCACATTGATTTTGTCTCTGTAGATGTTTTTCCAATTTCAAGTAATCAAAATGATCAATGTTATCTTTTGACATTGTCTCTATCTCTCATTTAGTAAAGAACACATTTGTTACCCATAGTTGTGAGGAGATATATGATCTGTTTCTCTTCTAAATTTTTTAATATTATAATCTTTAATATTAAGGTCACATACTCATTTAGAATGTGTTGCCAAATTGTGTAGGTAAAGCCTAATTTCTGTAAGACTGATTTCCAGTTTTTCCAGAAGTTTTTCTCCTTAGTAACTTATGCTTTCTACTTTATCAAACACTAAATTATTGAGTTTTATTGTTTCTGAATTTCCCCTCATCTAGTCTATTTCATTGATCTATTTTTCTATACTTTAAACAATACAGATAGTTTTAATAACTATGGTTTTATAACATAGTTTGAAGTGTGAAAATGGTGTTCTCTTTTCTTCACTTCCCTTGATATTGTAGATAATTTGGTTTTTAAATTTTTTTTTTATTATTTTTATCAAGCTCTGTAAATTATCCTCTTGGCAATTTAACTGATATAGCAGATAAAAATGAAATTAACATATATTTTTGCCATTTAAAAATTTTATTTATATCCATTTGTTTCTATTAGCATGGCCTAGCCATGAGTACTGAAAATTCTCCAACTATCTAGGTTATTCTTTCTTTCTTTCTTTCTTTATTTTTCAAGACAATTGGGGTTAAGTAACCTGACCAGAGTTATATAGCTAGTAAGTATTAAGTGTCTGAGAGAGGATTTGAACTCAGGTCCTCCTGACTCCAGAGCCAATGCTCTATCCACTCTGCCATCTAATTGCTTCCTCTATTTCCTTAAGGAATATTTTGTAATTGAAACTATTACAAATCTTTTGTATGCTTTGGGAAGCTGATACCCAAATATTTTATACATTTTTTAATTATTTGGAATGGGAGTTTAGATAAATGCTGTGCTTATACTTTGTATAGAGTTTATAGCAGAAAAGAGAATTGTACTTTGTCAAAATCTTTTTCATTATTAATTGAGATGATCATGTGGTTTGAAATATTTGGATATGATTGATTGTGTTGAAGGATCTTTGCATCCCTGACATAAATTCCACCTGATCATAGTGAATGATTTCTTGGGTAAATTGCTGTAGTCTATTTGATACCATTTGGTTGAAATTTTTGAGCCAATGTTCATATGTTTTATCTTTTCCAGATGTGGGTATCAAGACTATATGTCATAAAACAATTTTAGTAGGGTGCCATTTTTCTCAGTTTTTGAGAATAATTTATGAAGTACAATAAAATTCTCTGACATAACCTTATTTAAGATCTTTATCTGATCTTCTGTTTATCTAATATTTTTGAAGGCATTCTCAGTTTCATTTGCATATAATTATACATAACATATTCTGATTATTCTTTTATTTCTTCTGATTTTAGTGTGATTTTATCTTGCTCATTTGCTATTGATTTGGTTTTCTGTTTTCTTTTTAATCATATTAGCTAAAGATTTATCAATTTTATTAGTCTTTTCAAAGAACTAGATTTTAATTCTCTTATCATTTTTATGAAGTATTTTGTTTCTAGTTTATTTCTCCTCTAATTTTTAACATCTCTTTTGTACTTATTTTAATTTTTTAAAATTTATTTTCTAATTTTTAGAAATGTCTATTCAATTCATTAGTGTTTCTGTTTTTTATTTTGTTAAATTTCTATTTGGTTCTGTTTCTTTAGTTTGTTATTTATAAACTAATTTTTATTCTTTTTTGCATTATGGTCTGCAAAGGACATATTATTTCCTGCCTTTTTACATTTATTTGCAATATCTGTGTTCTCTAGTACATAGTCAACTTTTGTAATAGTTCCATATGGTATAGAGAAATTTGTGTATTCTTTTGTTATCCCATTTAAAACACATTACATATCTTTTAACTTTTAATTTCTCCAGAAATTCATCCACTTGTATGTCTTCCCTTTTCCTTATCTTTCTTTTAGATTTATCCAAAACCAGCAGAGGGATATTGAAATCTTTTAGCAGTGTTGTGTTACTGTCTATATCCTCATGAAAGTCAGATAATGTTCCCTTAAGAATTTGGATGCTAAGGCATTTGGAGTATCTAAGTTCATTACTGAAATTGTTGCCTATGATTCCTTTCCACATAATATAGTTTCCTTGTTTATCCCTTTTAATTTTTGAATATAAATTATTTCTTTGTTACCATGATGACTACTCTTACTTTTTTGGATGTACTTGATACCTAGAAAGGTTTTTTTTTTCTTCTCTTTCCAGTTTATTTTGTATATGTATTTGTTTTTATAATATATTTCTTGGTAAGCAACAGATTGTAGCATTATGATTTTTTATTCAATCTGTCACTTCTTTTCATTTTATTGAATTTTTAATCCATTCATATTTAAAGTTATAAGAATGAAGTTTATATTTTCCTCCACCTGTCTCTAAAATTGCATTTTTTTCTAGTTATTATTTTTCCCACTTCTGCTATAAACATAGTAGTATGTTCCTTTAGTTATTATACTTTTCTTTAAGATGGCTCTGTTCCCACTTTTTCTCTTCTCCTCACTTCTTATATCCTCTCTTCTCTCTAGCTTTCATCTTATTATATATTTCTCTCCTTCTTCCTCTCAGTTAGTCAAGTAGATTCCCCCTTCCTCTCTTCCTGTTCACCTAGGCCTATTCATTAGCTTTTTAATTTCTTTTATTTTTCCGAAAAGGTTTTGTCTCAATGAAGAGAGGATCTATTTACATTATATTATTCTCTGATTCATGATCCTTATAATTAATTGTCCTCTCTCTTTTCTCTGTAGTTTTTATAGATTCAAAACTTCCAAGGGGTCATTTTAGATTCTATCCTCTAGGAGCTTTCTGACAATGCCATGGCTTACATCCATGTATTCCTCTTTTCCACTGTCCTTACTCTCAGAAAAATGCTGATGTTACACAGGACAGCATCCCATGGTTGGACACGCATTAAATACAAACAAATACACATAGTTTTTTATATTTGCCTATTTCCCCTAGGGGTTCCAACTTCTCTCCTCCCAGGACAAGATTTTTCAGGCATGAAATCTCCCAGACCTTATCTATTCTAAGTCCTCATGTCCCTTCACTTATAAAAGCAGTCATCAGTGGAACCTCCTCCCACTATCAAAGTAAGGCTTCCTTCCTTTCTCTCTCTTTTGAATTTTTCTCTCCCACTTCCTCATCCATTTCCTTTTTTCTTGTCATTTTCTGAAATGACAGAGATCACCTATCCCTCCTCTCTAACCTCTAATTTGATTTTGGCACATCCTTCTCTGTTCTGTACCCCCCCTCCCTCCCCTTTCCCCCACCTCCTTCTTAAGTAATCTCCTAGCTTTTTGCCTAATATTCAGATTTTTCTGGGAGATCTATGATCTTCAGCTTGTCTCTATGCATCCTGTCTTTAAGATCCATGTTGTGTTTGCATAGTAAATGCATTTTCTTGATTTTTACTTTTCTTTTTCTATGTTTCCTTTCTACATTTCTTTCTATATTGTCTACATAATATCACTTTTGTGTATTTGATACCTAATCCATTCATCTCTTTTGTTTCTTTGGTGAGGTTTGCCATTACAGATTCCAGTTTTTCTATTCTGCTCATTATTTTTGCTGTGCAGGCTATAAAAATTTCCTCTCATAATACTCATTTCCCTTTTAAATCACTCAGGAATACTGTGCTGTGGTTCCCATGTTCACCTCAAATTCTACAGGGTTCTCTGTCTCGTAAATGTTAGATCATATTTCTTTATTTGCAATATTTATTTATTTATGCCTACATTTGCTTTCTAGGTCTGGAGACTACATTTCTTTATTTTACTAGTTTTCTTCTTGATTTACATATTTGTGTTCAATGTTTTTGAGATTTCCTCTTCCTGAAATCTTTAGTATTTTCAGACTTTCCCCTTCTCCTTCTATTCCTTATTACTTATTTCCTGACTCTCCTCTAACTGTGATTTCCTTGGATTCCCAGCCTCCTCCCACACCGGGAAATTCCATTTACAGCTGAGTTCTCTGCCCCAGCTGATTTTTGGATAATTAGAACTGGCTGAGGTGCATGCCGTGCTCTTTCCCTAAAGCTTAGTGCAGTGCGGCACAGCTCCCCACATAGAACATTTCCTCTCTTCGTGACGGGTCCGACTCCCTTTGTTCCTTTGTTCTCTAGCCCAGCACGGGCAGTTCAGAGCCTACTTTCCCGGTGCCAACATTTCAAGGGCTTATTTTTCCCCCTCTCAGTTGTTCGGAGCTTTGCCGTGCTGGTGCTTCCAGGTTGCAGCCTCCTGGCGCATTTTGCTCTGTGGCAGAACTGTGGCCAAGCGGCTGTCAAGGTTTGAGATAACTTCCACACTTTTATCCAAGGTTTCTGTGGCGCTGGAAAGGGGAGGAACGCGGGAAGGTGTGCAGGCTTCTGATGTAAGTCTGTGTCAGATCCGTAAGTCTGCTAGTGGGGTCGGGCCACCAGTGGGATAGGAATGAGGAGTGGGTGCTGAATAAACTCAGGGTCAGCCAGCATCCATTCCTGAATATAGAGTTTGTGGGGGGTTTTGTTTGCTATTTTCTTTATGGGTGGCTTGACCATATCATGACTAGAGGAGGAGATTTTAGGTTAAAAGTATGTCACAATCCTTATGGCCAAGACATAAATCTCTCTCAAGGGAAAAAAAAAATAATTTTCAGATGTAGATAGCTGAATACCTCTTTCACATCTCTCTTTCATGTGGTTTCTAATTTCTAGTAAGTGCATATTTTCTCAAACAACAAAATATAGGAAAATGATCATCAGAAGCCAATTCTTGATTAGAGGGGGGAAGGCAATAAAATCATGTTTTTGACAAGGCAATTGGGGTTAAGGGAATTGCCCAGGGTCACCCACTGAGCCAACTAGCTACATACTTTTAAATCATCATCATCTTCATCAGCTTGAGCCAAAAAGAGACAGTGGTCAGAAACGGATGAACAAAGTTACATGTCTATCTTTTTGAGAGTTGTGACTATTTTTCATCTATAATAATATGTTGTCACTATTATGGGAGAATAGAAATATTAAATATCAATATACTTTGGTACATAGCTGTTAAATTTTAAAGATGTTACAAGAATTCCAAAAAGGATTTTCATTGGAATGGCTGCATGAAAAGGAAGCAGACTACTCACCAGACTAAATAATAATAAACCCAATGAGAAACTACAATAAGTGGCTGCTTTTATCTCAGAACTGCATAAAAGGTCATCCAGAAACTCCAGAACAAAGTCTCCTTTCCCCTCAATATCCTCCAAGAAAAGTCATTGCCAGTTCAGAGCACTGCACAACATAATGAAAGATAGCTAGGTCTATGTGTAGCCTACAAGTCTCTGTGTCTAAACATATTAAGAACAGAAGGCTCTATGATGAAATTAAAGTCATCTATAGTCATATTTAAAAGTGTTCTCAGTCACTATTGATTAGAGAAATGCAAATTAAAACAACTCTGAATTTCCATCTCACATGTCTCAGATTGGCTAAGATGACAGGAAAAGATGAAAATAAATGTTGAAGGAGATGTGGGAAAATGGGACACTGATGCATTGTTGGTGGAGTTGTAAAATGACCCAACCATTCTGGACATAACTTGGAACTATGTCCCCCCCCAAAAAAAATTGTATTTATGCTGTAAAACTGTGCATATCCTTTGACCCAGCAGTACCACTACTGGTCAGAATCCCGAGAAACAATAAAGGAGGGAAAAGGACCCACATGTGCAAAAATATTTGTAGCAGTTCTTTTTGTGGTAGCAAAGAATTGGAAAATGAGTAAATGCCCATTAGTTGGAGCATGGCTGAATAGATTGTAGTATATGAATGTTATGGAATATTATTGTTCTATAAAAAATGATGCACAAACTGTTTTTAGAAAGGCTTGGAAATATTTACATGAACTGATGCTGAGCAAAATAAGCAGAAGCAGGAATACATTGTACACAATAACAGCAAGAATGCACAATGATCAATTCTGAAAGACTTGGTTCTTCTCAGTGATTCAGTAGGGCAAAGCAGTCCCAATAGACTTTGGATAGAAAATGTCTTCTGAATCCAGAAAAAGAACTATGGAGATTGAATGTAAATCAACACATGCTACATTCACTTTTTTTCTGTTGTTTTTTTTTTCTCTCCCGTGGTTTTTCCCTTTTGTTCTGATTTTTTTCTCCCAAAATGATTCATAAAGCAATGTGTAATAAAAATAAACAAACAAAAAAGAACAGAAGTCTCTTCAAAAAAGTTGCGGTAGAGTCCAAAAGCCCTAAAATAGACACTTTGGAAGCCATGGAGTCTACGGCAGATAGTCACCAATGTCTCATACCAGGACTCATACTAAAACATCCTACGAATAAGGTTCTCTGAGATCCCTAGTATTCTATCCTGAGATCCCAATGTAAACCCAGAAGATGCAACACTCTGAAACTCAAAGATAAGAGGAACTTAATCTACCTGGGAGGTAGAGGTCATCACAGAAACACATGTGACTTAAGAGTAAAACTTAGTAGGGATGGGATCTTCCCTAACACAGCAGAGAACAGACTTAGTCCTGTCAGAAAGCACTAATTTGAAGAACTGAAGAAATCAGAAAGCAAACAAACAAACAAACAAAAAAGTCACAAATTACTAAAAATCTAGACTAAGAACAGGATAAATACTTCTAAAACTTCAAGAAAAGACTCAAAAGGAAAAAAAAAAATTTTTCCCACAAAATGCACATGTACCAATATAGAATATGTGTTCTGCTCTGACCTCATTGTTCTAGAGCAAGGTCTACTACACCTTTTCCACCAAATTCTAAGGTACCTGAGGGATTGAACATCTTTTCCCTAATGACATCTGTTCATATACCAGCTATGTTTGCATATACATTGTTAGATGGTAGTAACTAGGCTTTAGCTCCATTTACCCATTTAAGTTAACTTTCACCAAAGGATTGACTTCAAAAGTGCAATAAAATTAAAAGTACAAATATTTACTCTAAGTATCTCAGGAATATATTCTCCTTTTTCTTTATTCTCTCTCTGGGAGAAGTATGCTCAAACTTAGCTTATTTTCAAATCTATGCAACATTGATTTGCCTAAGATTATAAGTATTTATTTATCACAGCTCAAGTGGTCTGAATCCAGAAGATTACTCATAAAGGTCACTATTTGCTCCTCAGGAAAGTGCTAAGCTGATTGCAAATCACAGACACTGAGATGGTGGAATGCTGGTTATTTACCTTCCTAACCTCGTGGATCATATGTCAGTCTTAGTGGGGCTTATGGTATTATAAGCATATAACATCAGCAAATAGGTCATCAAGAGGAAGCAGTGAAAGAGAGGCAGATAAATAGAAACAAAGACAGAAAGAAATGGAGACAGAAACAGAGAGACACAGAGAGAGACAGAAAGATAAAGACAAGAGAGAGAGAAAGAAACACCAAAGCTAAGGTCTTTTTTGAAGGTATTGCCAGTTCCATTTCTGCAAATAAAGCCAATTAAAGAAGATGCTATCCAAAATGTAGTTAGCAATCAGGAACCAATTACAAAATATCTACAAGTGCTGCACCATTTCTACAAGACACTTACCACCACATGACTCTCAGAAGTCTATTCCCAATCTTCTTTCTATGGGAGACATTTGCAGCAGCTGTCTGAGCTTTACTTCTGAGAATGAAAGCATGACAAAAACAGAGGAAAGATGAGCTTTAGTGGAAGATTGATAAGAATTATGCTGTTGCTGTTATATTTAAAGAAATAGCCTTCAATTCACTTCAAAAAATATCTTCTAAGAGACTGTTCTGTGCATGGCATTCTACTAGTGACCCCACATTTGTTTCAAATCTCCCTCACTAGATTTTACACGCAAGCTACTGCTATCATTTTGTAGTAAATTGCAAAGATGAGGAAAGATCTGTAAAATCTTTTTTTTTTCTCTTTACCAAGAGGCCTCAACAGTTTCCTAATAGCACAGCTCCATGTTCTTGTTGAAAGCAATGCTATGAAAGTCCATATACAAATCTCCTTTGGACTCACAAAGCTCCTATTCTAATGATACTTCAAGATCTCAGTGAGGATTGAAAATGATCATCAATAACATAACAGTACTGATATCTGCATTTTTCTTTTTACAAAATAGAAAATTCAATCTCAATTTCTGTATTGCCTAACAAATGCAGTAAGCTCAGTAGATAAGATTAACTTCTAATTTTCTATTGTGAATAGCACCTGATAGGCTTTTAGTCTGAAAATTACTTAAGTAATAAGGTACTCATTAGAAAGACATTTTAAAAGACTTTTTTTTTTCTTAGAGTTGTATGTACTCTTCTGAATTGTAGTAAGTCAGCTAGGAACAATTCCAAAGGCTCAGCTATATCTAGAACTTGAGATATCATTTGGGGAAAATGTGCCAAATGGAGACCAACCTTTCTCCATAATGTCTACTCTATCTATGTCAAATGCAAATTGATAGCAACCATTTTGATAACATTATAAAATATAGAATCTTAATATCCCTGCAATTGTCAAAAATTAGCAAACATTTATTAAGTACTGAAGATATAAATATAGAGGAAAAAAAGATAGTTCCTGACTTCAACCTAATGAGGGAAGATAAAACACAAAAAGGAAAGGGTATCCAACGTGAGAATATAGTGGAAAAGTCAATCTCATTCAAGTGAGAAATGCGTTGTCTCAGCTGAGCCATCTTTTTTAAATGGAGATTTGGAGTTCATGACTCCTGGTTCTAATAAAAGAGGCAAAACATGATAGTGAGGAGGTGTACCAATATGAATGAGATATTATAGTTCTTGGGGCACAGTGGAGAAATCTCAGTCAAAGAATTCCCAAAGTCAGGTGAGAAATGAGAAGATATCTAAGTAATCTATGTCAATGAGGTGATAAATTAGGTTTTTTTAAGGTTACTGTAGACAGGCTACATTAATCAAAGTGTAGGTACCTGGTTGACACAGTTTTGAGCCTGGATTTGAGTTCAAGTCTGCCCTCAAACATTTACTGTGTTATCATAGATAATTGCTATCTGCCTCAGTTTCTTTGATTGTAAAATTACAATAATAATATCCACCTTAGAGGGTTATTGTGAGGCTCAAATAAACATATGAAGTACTTAGTACAATGCCTGACACATAGTAAGTTACTGAATAAACATGTATTCCCTTTCCTTACCATAGTGTCTAAAATAAGAAAAATGATCATCTCTGTCCTAAAGTAACATCCAATTTTAGGCACATTCTACACTGAACAAGCTGGAGTATTTCTAGAAAAGGGATATAGGATGATGAGGGAATTACTTAATACCATATAAATATCATAACAATTGAAGAAACTAGGGAGTGAGAGTAGGAGAAAGGCACAAAGGATATTATAATAATCTTCAAATATTTGAAGGGTTATATGCAGAAAAGGGCTTAGTGTTTTTTTTTTTCCCACCTGGATCCAGAGGGCCAAATTAGGGCTAAAGGATAAAAGTTACATGAAAGTAGATTTCAGAAATAAAGAAAAACTTAGTAATTAAAACACACACACACACACACACACACACACACACACACACACTGAAATGGGTTGTTTTGGGGGCTGGAGGCTGGGAGAGAATTTTTCATCTTCCAACTTAAGGATGAATCAATATTTACCAGAAATATCATTCAATAAAATTTATACTTTGTAGAGGGCTTTCCAAATTTACAATTCTATGAATCTGTGATGATAGAACTATGCGTCTTCTCTGAGAATGAATGAATAAATAAATGAAAATGAACTTTATTATATTAAAAGTTTTAAGTGTCTGCATAGTTTTAGAACCTATCACTAAGCTATGTTCCTGGACTCCAGCTATTATTTCCTTTTATTTTTAAACTTGTGACAGATTCTTTCTTCTATAAACAGAACACTAGAAATATATGGCATTCATGAAGAAACATGGACAGATTCCTTCAAAAATCCTGTTTCAAAGATACAAGGGAACATCCAAAGTCACAATTGTGATCCAAACCCCAAAATACCATCGACCTTACTGTTCACTTAAATTTTATTTTTAAAAGGTCACAGTCCTATTGCAATCTATAAATAGAAAGGAGAACAGGCTATAGCAGAGTTGCAATTTCAAATTTTGTTTTGTTTGTTTCTGCAGGGCTCTAGATTCACCTTGACAGAGGAGCAAGGTCTCTGTGGTACAGTGCCCAATACAAACACATTTACTAATTGGTGTTCAAGTAGAATGAAGGGCAGTTGCAGTTGTAGATCATAGGTTGTCAGATATTGGAAATACTCTTCTTCAGTATAGTAAGTTTCCAAGGGCTCAGATCTGGTTCCAGGTTATGCTGACCAATACCATCTCAAGTGGAGTGAAGACAATTAAGAGTTTGAAATGACTCACCAGCCAAAATGGTGTCCTTTCTTTAAACAACTTCCATATTAGCTGCCTGGTAGTTTCCACGTAAGATCTCTTAGATCTCATAAAAACCTGGGATCAATATTGGCCCGTCACCTTACAATGCATTTATCAATATAAATTATTACAAGACAATCATAGATTTGACAGACATAAATCCTCCCAAGACAAGTAATGCCTTTTTATACACAGAATGGACAGGCAGCCCCAGCCATCCTACAAACACTTATATAGCATATTAATGAGGAAGTATGGTGAACACATTTGGCTTTCATTTGCAGAAATGCCAGAAAGAAACTATATTATTATTTTACCTATTCTTCCTTTCTTGCTTAAAGTCCATATTTTCCATGAAGCCTTCCTCAACTTTTGCAGCCTTCAATGTTCAATCATCTTTGTCTGAACTCCTATAGCACTGATGATGCACATAGACATGCACACACGCACACACACACACGCACACACACACACATACACACATTATTTTTTCCACATTTATTTGTATGCAGCTTTACATTATGTTTCATTTATGGGACTAGAGTTTCTTAATGGCAATTAAGATCAGTCCAATTCTGCAAAAATCCATTAGATATTTACTTGTTTATGGCTCTGTTCTAGAAAATATTGACAACTGATGTTTTTTAGATGTTTTCAATGTCCTATACCTTCCCTTCCAAAGATTCTGGACTCAGAATCAAAACTCTGTCAGTATATTCTTACCTTTGTTCATTTTGACCCTATCTGGACTTTTCAAAAAATCACTCACAGATTTGGTATATCATGTGTAATTCTTGGTTTATTTACCAAAAAGGTATTTTACTACAGAAAATGATGGGAAAAGCATAAAGCACTGAAATAGTCTAATGGGCCATTAGACTTCCCAGGGTGGGGAAAAAATTAGTCCATAGATCTACCAATCTCATCATTCACATTCACATCAGCTCTACATGTTGTCCACACACCTCTTGGAGGGTTGGCAAGTATCACAAAAGGTTGGCAAGGTCCAGATCTCCTGAATGATCATGAAATAAATAATATTACCTCTGCAAGTATAGGGCAATTTCATTGTATTTTCTCTTTTCTTCTTCTCTGAAAAGTGTTTTGTTAAGGAAATCTTCTCCCTCTGGGATATAATTGCCTGACTCTAGAGCTAAAGATCTCTCAAAAGGTCAACTAATCTCATTCCCTCATTTTACAAATGAAGGAACTGAGACCTAGAAAGGAATTGACTGACCTGAGGTCCTATGGGTAGTTAAGTGGCAGTCAGGACTTAAATCTAGCTCCTCTGGATTCTGTTACCTAACTTTCTCATGTACAAATCAAACTGGAATTGTATTAAATATTTTATTCAATATTCTTTCCTAGTAAGGAGAAGGAATATAAAATTGTCTTTGATCTAATTCTGCAAGTTTCCACATAATATGTCAATGCCAAATGAGGTAAAAGAATAATTACAGATGATAAATGAAAACTTCCAAAGTTATGAAAGAAAAATAAAAAGGGAACAGGAAGCAAGGTGATTTTTTAAGTAGTCCCAGATGAAGAAATCTGCTTCTATTTGCAACAGCTTAATCAAATTAACGGTGTGAATTTATATTAATTTACACATGAATTTAATAAAGGTCTAGAGGACTAAACTCAGGTCAAACATGAAATGTGAAAGATAACTGACTTAGATGGTATCCATGACTAATGAAGACAAAATTATCCATTTGGTAAAACACTAATAAGCAAGGACAATGAACAATTAACACACACTCTGTACTTCTAGACAAACTAAAATGAGTTTTTAAAATATTAATGGTTTTAAACTATTAATTGAGTTTTCATAATGTATTCCATTAAGCAGTTCATTAAGCCATGAATTTTTCAACCCATTAACAGTTTGAAATATGAATGCTATAGAAGAATCACAATTCCATTGTCCACATTAAAAAAGTTTCTTCATTTTGTATCTGACCGACTATAGTCAGTCATACTTTGACTTTGACAGTCTTCACTCTATCAATCAGAAATCTTTTTACTTGCTGACAATTCCCAGCACCTACAATAACGCATAAGCATAAAGATAGCGTAGAACAAACTTCAAGAAACTAAAATGCCTTCTGCATCATCAAAGACTAAAATATATTCTGAATAAATAAATAAATAAAAATAACTGACATTTATTAGGGTCAGCTATTATTCAATGTCTTACTAATTATCACTAGCCTGGTTTGAAGAAAGGCCATTTGAGCAGCAAAGTACACTGCAAAAATCATCAACCCACATGGGACAAAAAAAAAATTGACATATATATATATATATATATGTATATATATATATATATATATATGGAGAGAGAGAGAGAGAGCCCCTTTAAAGTCTATTTGAGAGATTACCTGTTTCATTTCTATTCATGACTTGTTTCATCATCTAGCAACTAAAATCAATTGTTTCAGATTAGTTAAACCTACAAAATTTGGTAATTAAGTATTCTAGAGTTGCCAAAACTAAAATTTTTTCAGAAGAACTTTTCAAAGTTTACCCTATCTCAAGATACAGAATATTTTCCTGCTTGGAAACTAATTTCCACCTCCACAGCCCTTAAGAAAATGATCTACACTGGAGCCTCTGCTGCTTCTTTTCTCATTCTCTTCTTTACAACTTTATCATTCAAAGAACTTCTCTCTATCTTTAAAGTTACCAATGATCTCTTAAATGCTAAATCTAATGGTTTTTTATTAACAAAAGGTCTCTAACTCCATTGAATTTGAATGGCTCCCTATTACTTCCTAGATCAGATATAAAATCCTATCTAACAGGTATACATATGGACATATTATATATGTGTGTGTTATATGTTTCTAGTTATTTTTCACTGGCTCCCTTAACTAAAAGTTTTCATTTATTTTTCATATTTTTCATCTATATTTAACAATCTTTTGGTTATTTTATTATATCTTGAAGTCTCATGGGAATTGTTAGCTTCCATTTGGTCACTTCTGAGGTTCAAGAAATTATTTTCTTTTGTAAAATTTTGTGTCTCCAATTCCAAACTGTTAATTATCTTTTCATGTCTTTCTTCCCTAGCTCTCATTTCTTTTCACATTTTTCCTATTATTCTCATTTGGTTTTTTAAATCATTTTTGACTTCTTTTAAATTCTTGCTTTTATTCTTCTAAGAATTCTTGTTGGACTTGTATTCAAGCTACATTCTTTGAAGCTTTCTTTATATATAGTTTTCAGTAATTCTCTTGTTCTGAATTGGTGTGTTGAGCTTCTTTCTCATCATAATAGCACTTTATAGTAAGATTTTTTGGGGGGTTTGGTCATTCTTCTATCCTTCATGACTTTGGAATTCAGAGTGTTGTTATATAGAGTTTGGGGATGAAAGGGGGTGATATTCTGGCCTCAGCTTCTGTCTCTTCACAACCTTTGATTCTACAACTCAGGTTGGGGGCTGTTAGTTTTTGGTACACAAAGTAGTATGATCCTGCGTGAAGTCTGCTCAGGGCTGGTCTGAGCTCTGGAACTAGATTTGGATCTCTCAGCTTCTCCCTGTTTAGGAGTTTCAGTAGATTGAAAACTAGACCCAGACATTAGTCCACTATGATTTTCTGCAAGTTAAGAACAATTAAATTGCAGGCTCTCCTTTGGTTTGGTACCTCTATTTTGAGTCCAGGCTTTGATTTTGAAACCAAAACTCTTTTTTACTTCTGGAACTTAGTCTTTGCTCAGGACACAGATAAGGTTCATCTTCATGACTATTGCCCTAAAGTTGTGACCCAGAACTGGGTGATGGGTGACAGAGCTGCCAAAATGGCATCTATTCCTATACTAGATCAAGGATTCCCCTTGGAGTGATCTGTTTCTGCCCTGGTACTTCTTCCTCTGCTGCCAGTCTTGTCTGTCTTCCAGGTTCTTGACTCCAGAATGTTTTGTGTACAATGTGATCAGATTTTGATGTATTTTCTAGATTTTTGTGGAAGAACATTGGTAGGAAGGTAGATAGTAGTATCTTCTCTTACTTTGAAATCTTGACTCTTTCTCTCAAATACTTAATAAAAACTTGTTAACTGACTGATGAATATAGACTGGGAAATCAAGGGTTGTGATATATCATAAGCATAGGACAAAAAGTGAAAATGCAGTCAGGAGACAGAAGGTTCTCCTGTATGGACTATGAAGACTAGAGTCAGATTGTAGCATTCCTAAAAGGGAGTACAGAATAGGAAAACTAGGAAAGATAGAAAATGGCCAGGTTGTAAAGGGTCTTAAATACCAAATAAGGGACTTTATATTTGATACTGGAGATGTTTACTGATGGTACAGAGGGAGAGTGGTGGTTTATGCCCTTAAGGAAGATTATTTTGGCAGCTGAGTGGCAGATGGACAAGGCAAGATTTGATGGGCAAGACTACTCAGCCAACTATTTCAATAGACTAGATATGAAATGATAAGGATCTAAACCAGACTAGTGGCTATGTAATGGAATGAAGGAAAAGTATGTATGGGATGTAATTTTAGAAATGGCAAAAGATTTGGCAACAGAATGGATAGGCCAGGTGAGAAAAAGTCACAAATGGTATTGCCCAGACCAAAAAAAGATGAGAATTGACAAAAGGCCATTGTATTTATCCACTGGATAACTGATAAGAGAGGAGTTTCAGTGTCCATTATGAAGTTGAAAGCCAGACTGCAGAGGGTTTAAAGGAAAGACAAAGGGGAAGAATTAAAGGCAACAACTGTAGATAGCCTTCTCAAGGAGTTTAGCCATGAGAGAGAGGAGAAAAATCAGGGATACAGCTAGCTATATCTAGCAAGGCTAGATGGATCAAGTGAAATTTTATAAAGAGTGAGGAGACATGAATGTATTTGTAAAGAGTAGGAAAGAATCTATTGGATAGGTGAAAATTGAAGATTAATAACAAAGTATATATAATACAGGAACAATCTTCTGGAAATTCAGGAGAGGGTGGGGTCAAGACATGCAGAGGGATAAATGACATAATTGACAAAGTGATATAATTGGTTTTGTCAAGTGTTTCCCCAAATATAAACATTTGTTTTCTCTTTTTAAAATGCAGCACAATACCTGGAACATAATATTCACTTAATAAATGCTTAGTTCCTTCATTTGTAAAAATAATAATTATAATAGCACCCAATTCCTAGAGTTGCTAAGGCAAATGAGATAATATTTATAAAGCACTTAGCAAATAGTAAATGATACATAAATAATAACTTGTTATTTTTATCACCACTACCATTATCAAAAATAATTTTTAAAAATTGTGATAGGCTTCTTAGTTTTCTCTTCATTGTACACATACAATTAACCTGAGAACTCAGGATATCGAAAGATATATGACCAATGCAAAAATTCACTTTGCTTGGCTATTATCAGGGCTTTCTTTTTTTTTTTGTTTTCTTTTATCTTTTTTGTTTATTTATGGGGAGGATAGAGGGAAAATACATTATTGATAATTTTTTAAATTATAAAATTAAAATTTAAAATTAGCTCAAGAGCCTGTGCCAAAAGGCAGTGAATGCTAAAAGAAGGCTCCCTTTTGTTATAGAGCCTCTTGCCCTATGTTAAATACATATGTATGTAAGGTATGTCCGGTTAAGTCTCCTGACTTACTTTTTTTCCCTTTCAAGTCAATAAGTCCAAATAGTCCTTATTCTTAAGAATACTGAGGGATGAAGATTGTATGTGCACATAGTTATAATAAAGGGTTTGATTGTGTCAAAGGAAAGAACAGTAACAGTTTGAGAAATCAAGGAAAATATGAAGAAAGTAGAATCTTTTCTCATCTTTGAAGATAAGAAATCCAAAATTGGACTATGAGGCAAAAGGATATGCTAGGAATTAAAGAGTAACTTTGAACCCAAAAATATCTCGCAAGTTTGGGAAATGGAAGTATTAGAGTTTGGCTGGACTACAAATGGAGTGATATATATTAAAAAAAAAAAAAAAAAAAAGCTGGGAGGATAGGTTGAGACAACAAGACTGAAAAAATTGAGTTAATTCCATTCAACAAGTGCTCACTTATAATGGGCTGAGGCTCAAGTTGATGCACTGAGGTCCCAAGCACATGAGGCTAAATAGTAATTGGACCATACTCTATTAATATATATGCTTGGAGAAAGAATGGCCCCCACCCACTCTTTGTGCAAGTCCTGATGTGTTGTATAGGAAATGACGATTTTGATGGGTGGAGGCAGGGGAGTGGAAAAGGAACGGGAAGGAGAGACTGCTCACATTGCCATTGTGATGGTTTTTCAGCTCAGATCTGTTTCTGCTAGCTAGCTTCCTGTCGCAGCTGCCCATATTGCTATCGCAATCCTTCTTGCCCATATTGCTATCGCAATCTTTTTTCACCTCTTCACTTCAATAAAGATTGAAGATTTTTCCCTTAACCTGAATTCCTGACTCAGGCTGATTTTAAATACGCAGTCATTACACTCACTATTTAATAAAAAGAGAAATAAGAAAGTCTGCCTTCAAGGAACTTTTTATTCTTCTGGAATGAATAGCAAATATAAGATAATTTGAGGAGAATGAGAGCATCCTTTTTGAGAGTTCTCACTTCTCTAACTCATTAGTGATATGGAAAATTCATATATGGTACCTTCATCACCAGGCTATATCCCCCAGTTCTCCAAGCTCACAAGGTTCAATAATGAACAATTTTACTTATGCATTAACAGAAACAGATAGGGCAGATAGGGCTTTCTCAAAGCTCATAGGAGGGAAAAATCCACCATTAAGCAATCCTTTTACTGATGGCCTCAGTCACAATTCTACTGAAAGCAAAGCAGCTAAATAGTGCAATGATAGAGTGCAAAACCTTAAGGAGACCTAAGTTCAAATCCTGGCGTAGACACTATCTGTGCGATTTTGGGCAAATCACTTAATCTTTCTGTGCTTCCGTTCCCTAATCTATAAAATAGGGATAATAATAGCATCTACTTAACAAGATTGTTGTGAGCATCAAATGAATTAATATGTATAAAGGATGTTACAAAATTTAAAGTATTATATGAGTAATAGCAATTGTAAACACTAGCTATTATAAATTCTAGTAATTTTTAGAACCTCAGAAGCTATTCCTAGAAAAGCCTTCTCCACATTGGTGCTTTCCTCCATTGTTCCAATATATCTCTGCAAAATATCCTTTTTAGTATCTTTTGCTTCCAGCATTTTCAGCAGATAGCACTAGTCTATTCCCATATAGTTCCCATATGTCACTTTAGTTTACAATTCCCTGAAGATTTCTTCATATCGCAGGAAGCGGTGGTTATTCATCACAGGATCTGTTATAAATCTGCAGTTGTTCTATAGTTTTCCTTGACTGACCAAAAGATGTTCATTCCCTCCAGCTCTCCATGTAGTCATGGGAATTTAGCAAATTAGGGAATGACTCAGACTAACACTTTAGGAAAATTACCTCAGCAGTTGTGTAGATCAGAAGTTGGATTGAAGAGAAGACTAGACAAGGAGACCATTTAGGAGGCTGTTGTAACACTGTAGATGATAAATAGACTGATCTGAATAGTGAGAAGGTGCCGTATCACACAGATGTTATGTAAGTGAAAACGATGACATTTGACAACTTGCTGAATATGTGGGAGTGAAGAAGAGAGAAATTTATAAACATGTGTGCATACATATATAAATGTGTTCATACATAAATATATGTTTGTATGTGGAACTGATTCAAATTTATAAGAACAAGAACAGTCAAAGGAGTACGTAGTTCTCAAAGAAAGATATTACATATATGTATTCTATATAATACATATATGTGGGTGTTTGTATGTGAGAGATGACATCTTAATAAGAGAAATTTTTTTATCATAATTTTTTGGTAGTTGATTATGTCCCTTCTAACTTAAGCATCATTGATTTGTACAAAATCTTTTTTTAATTTTATGTAATCAAAATTGCTCACTTTTCCTTTGTAAAATATAACTGTTTACAAACTCTTCTCCATCCACATATATAAAAAATAATCCTCCCTGGTTCCTTTAATTTCTTTATGAGATAACCTTTTATATTAAAGTTATGTAGCTATTGGAAATATTCTTAATATATTGAAACAAGTTATTATTGGCCTAAAAATAATTGATATCAAATTGTTTTACAATTTTCATGACAGTTCTGATGAGGCTTTATCCCAGTAGGTGGGTGTAGGATACAGTTGTTTGATTCTGTATGCTGTAAATCTGATCTTTTTTACTGATGGACCCCACTATTTTTTAACCAAGATCAAATCAAGTTGATGATTACTATGTTATATTCTAAATACTATACCAGAAAATGTTATAAAGATAATACTACTAGTCCTTCCTTCTTCCTTCTTGATTTTTTTTCTTCTTAATATTTTGTTTCTCCAAAAAAATCTTACTATTATTTTGTCTAGTTTTATAAATAATACTGTGATAGTTTTAGAAGAGAAAGAAAGAAGGAAATAAGCTTTGACAGTATCTACAGTGTTTCAGGCACTTTACAAGAATTAAACACTTTAAGGATACACTGTAACATATTTAACTTTAATAGGACTGCTTGCCATCTGGGGGAAGGGATGAAGGGAGGGAGGGGAAAAGTCGGAACAGAAGTGAGTGCAAGGGATAAAGTAAAAAAAATTCTCCAGGCATGGGTTCTGTCAATAAAAAGTTATTTTAAAAAAAAGAATTAAACACTTTATAAGTATGATTTCATTTGATCTTCACAAGAGCTCTGAGTAGGTGTTATTAACAATTTTACACTTGAGGATGCTGAGACAGATAACAGAGGAAAAATAAATTGGCAAGGGTTCCCACAGATAGTAATTGACTGAGTCTGGACTCAAATTCAGTTCTCTTTGACTCCAGGCAAGACTCTTATCAGTGGATAGATAGCTACCAGCAGCAGCAATTTAACTGGCACAGCACTGAATTTGGAAATTACTTTAAATAACACTATTATTTGGCCTACGTTGTCTTAAACAAAGCACGATTAGTTAAATGGATTAAATTAATTAATTAAAACCATAATTAATGCATATTAATACTTCTACCATGGCTTAGTTCTCTAATTCTATAGAATGGTTTGTTGCAGTTTATATGACTAAATAATTGTAGTGTGTCTTGGTATGTTTCTCCCAAGAATGTTTTGTTTTGTTTTGTTTTACATTCTTTGGTGCTGTTTTTATTCAGTCATTCAACCATATCCAATTCTTCATGGCCCTGTGGACCATATTTGCTGTCTGTGGGGTTTTCGTGGCAAAAATATTGGAATGGTTTACCATTTTCTTCTCTGGTGGACTAAAGAAAATGGAGGTTAAATTACTTTCCCAGGGTTACACAGATAGTGAGGAAAGATTTAAACTCAGATTTTTCTTGATTCCTGATGCAAGGCTCTATCCACTGAGCCTAACTACCTCACTATAGTCTTCAGCTATTTTTAAATGGAATTTTTCTGTTCCTTCTTACTGGGTGTTGGTATTAATATGTAAAAAGACTAATGATTTGTTAATACATAAGAAGATTGATTTGATATATTTGATATCTTGCAATTTTGCTGGTTACTAATTTTTAAAAGTAATTTTAGTTGACATTTCAGAATTGGCTATGTAAACTTAAAAAGTGATGATTTTGTTTCTTTTTTGGTATATTTATTATCTCAATTTATTTTTCTTGTCTTGCTGCAATAGCATTTCTGGTACTATATCAAATAATGATAATAATGAATAATCTTGCTTCACAACTGATTTTATTAGAAAGGTCTCTAGCCTATTCCCATTAGAAATAATATGCTTACCATATGAAGGAAATTTCTCTTTATTCCTATATTTTTCATGTTTTAATGATAATGAATATTCAATTTTTTGAAAGGTTTTTCTGAATTTATTGCTCTGATGTGATTTTATTGTTATTGTTATTAATGTAACTCTTATTTCTGTATTTATAGTTTTCACATTTAGAACCACCTTTGCATTTTTATACAAATCCAACTTGGTAATAAGGTATTATCTATTTAAAATATTGTTGTGTACTTTTTTAAAATTTGGGGTATATTTAAAATTTGAATCAGTCCTTATTAGTGATATTGGTCTGTTGGTGGCTTTTTTCCTTTGCTTCAACTCTTTCTGGTTTGGTATTAAAAACATATTTGCATCATAGGAATAAGAACTCTCCCAATTTTTTTTTGCAATTTGTTTTCAATATGATGAATTACTCTTTGAAATTATTTTTTAAAATTACTTTTGAAATTTCATTGCTTGTTCAGTTTCTTTTTCTGAACACAGATTACTTAAATCTTCTGCTCTTTTTAATATATGATATAATATATGCTATTACTTTTTATAAATACTTATTCAGGGCATCTGTTATTAGTTTCATTGTAACAGTTGATCAGAATAACTTTAAATTATTTCCTTTATTTCTTCTCAATTTATTAGAAATTGTTTTTATTTTTTGATACTAGTAATCTGGTTTTCTTCTTTTTAAAATAAAATTATCTAATGCTCCATCTATTTTGTTATTTTTTTTAAAGGACAACTACAAAAATTGTTTCAATTTCTGTTTTTAATTTTGTTAATTTTCTTTTATGTTCAGAATTTCCATTTTGGTGTTTAATTTAATTTTTTAATTGGTTCTTTTTTTGATTTTAAAATTTTCATGCTTAGTTCATTAACTTATTCTTTCTCTTTTGTTGATGAAATTGTTTAGAGACATAAACAAGGATTGCTTTGTGTAGATAATGAAAATTTTGGAATATTGTCTCATTATTGCCATTCTTTTATGAAATTATTTCAATGATTTGTTCTTAGTTCAAAATTTTAGGTTAATTATAAATTCAATGTTTTCTAGCTTCCAATTAACTTTTAATTCTTTTTTCAACAGCCCCTTAATATAATTTTAGTGAATTATCATCATGAAATAATATTGATTTTTAAACTTTTTTATATTTGTCTATGATGTTTTTATAATCTAATTTTTCAAGAGGTCTGTGACAAATGTTTACTCTTCCAATTCTGTAATCACCAGAGATCAATCATATCTAACTCTTCTAAAATTCTATTTAAGTTCTTAACTTCTTTCTTATGTTTTTGTTTGCTTATTTGTTTTAGTTTGGTTTCTTTTTGTTTGTTTGCTAGATTTATCTAAGGCCAAAAGGAATACACGGAGGTACCCCTCTGCTTTTACTATTTCTCCCTGTAGTCAATGAAACTTTACTTTGAATATTTAGATTATCATTCAATGAATATATTAAGGTATTGAAATTAATATTGATATGTTTAAAATTAATTATTTTTATTTTAACATGATATTCTTTTCCCTGTTTATCTCTTTTGATCTAGGTAATTTTTGTGTTTATTTTTTCTGAGATCATGATTGTACTACCTGCTTTTTAAAATTCAGTTGAAATGTCACAGCTTCTTAGTTTAATCACATGAATCTTTATTTTCAAGTGCATTTCTTTAAATCAACAAATTGCTGAATTCAATTTTTAATCCATTCTGCTATCCATTTGTATTTTATGAGTGAACTCATTCCCATTTACATTCCTAGTCATGATCAGTAGTTGTTAGGTGCCTCCAGCTCATTCTCTTATACCTTTGCTTTCTGCTACTTCTTTTACCTTTACTTCTTGCATTCTCTTTATAAGGGATAAGGTGGTAAATGAGGAGTGCATTCAGCACCATTGTTCTGTTTGTCATTCAATTCCATTCTCCTGTTCCTCCTCTCTCAAATCCTAATAATAAATTGCTGATTTCTTTCCATTTAAACCCTACTTCACAATTGATCCCCAGAAATTAGAGGTTATTTTACTGAGAACTAATTCTTCTGTACCTAACCCTCCTCTAATTTCCTCCCTATTTGCTCCCTTTTATTTTCCTATTTAGTTAAATTTATTTCTACATCACTGTGTGTTTGCACATGCCAGTTCAGCTTAGTATCAATTAGGGTTATTAACATCAAAAATGGTATTTGTTAACAATGTAAGTACGATTTTTCCAGTACCAAGAGACACCCTTCTCCTCTTTACCTTCTTGGTCTCTGGGGAGATTGGGCTCAAACTTAGCCAAGCATTATCTTCAGGACATTTACTTCTAAAAGAATCATGGTCAGTGGCTGGATGAGTTCACATCTATGATACTAATGGACCAAGCAGATCACTTAGGATTCACTCTTCATCATCAGGCTGCCAATATCCTGGTATTTATTACACTCCCTATTCTCCTCATGGTTTATTTTTTTGACTTTCAAAAGTTGTAGCCTGGTCCAGTCTTTTTCATCTAATAAGAGGAAAGAATAGACATAACTGAGCTGGAAATAATAATAGAGCCATACACTCCCAGCTTTATTCCCTGGCTCTGATAAAATCCTGGGTCCAAGGTTTTAGTCCATACTTTCTCCAATGCTGATCAATCTGGCAAGATCCAAAAGTTCTGATTTCATAGTCTATCCACAATCTGCCTCCATATTATATCATTAGCAGAGCAGAATCAATTACAAAACCTGTTATTGTGCTTCAGTTGGGGAGTAGGGAACTTTCATTGTACATCATAATTGCTTTTCTGTAAACAGGATCCTTAATCTCTTCCACATGGGAGATTGTATCAGCCACCATTCCCTACACATTCTCTTACATTATCAGTTCTCTAATATTATTAGTTCTTCCATTGATTAAAAATCTATTTGCTTCCTGTAGATTTATGCTCAATTTTTAAAGTAACTCATTATTGGTTACAAGCCTTTTAATAATATATTCCAGGGTCTTTTCTCTTTTAAAGTGCAACATACCAAATTCTGTGTGGTATTGGTATATCATAATTTGACTTTTTTGGTATTTGAATTTTTTTCTGGCTATATAATTTTTTTCTTTGACCTGGAATCTCTGAAATTGAAAGTTTTCATTTTGATATCTTTTTGTCCTCTCATTATAATAGATATAGGCAATTTTCATTCATGACTTCTTGAAATATGATGTGCGGGATTTTTTTCTGGTCATAGCTTTCAGATAATCCAACGATTCTTATATTATTTCTCCTTGATCTCTTTTTGATAGGAAATATCTTACACTCAGGCCATCAAGCTGTCACAATGGACAATAGGCACTAAGCCTAAAGTCCAGAATACCTGAGTTCAAATTTGGCTTCAGATACTTACTACTTATGTGACTTTGGAAAAGCTACTTAATCTGATTTATTTCAGTTCCTCATGTATAAAATGATCTGGAAGGGGGAAAAATGGCAAACTATTCCAGCATCTTTTGCTAAGAAAACCCTAAAAGGGGATCAGCTAAAATGATTAAACAACAAACCTTTTTTTTTTTTTCAGTCTTTTGACTAGAATGCTTTTAAGTTTTCTCAGAAATTGTTATCAAATAGAGAATCCTTATCATTGTAATTAGTCTTTCTGGGTTAATTAAATACTATAATACTATCGTCATTTGTTTCTAGGTATTGGGCTTGTTTGGGCTTCTTTCAAGGCTACTCTCACACCCTACTTTCTGCAATGGATTGATCCCAGTACTCTCCACCTTTGGCCCCACTAACATTCTCCTTCAATCACCTACTGCTAGTGCCTTTCCTCTGAGACCACTTTTCATTTATACTGTATATATATATATCTTGTATATACAGTTTTTTTTTTTTAATGTTGACTCCACCATTAGAATGAAAGGCATTTTTGAGCTCACTGACCATATGTTGCTATTCCTTATAACCTCAATACTAAACACAATTTCTGGCATATAATAAGTGTTTAGTAAATGTGTACAGAATCTTAGCCAAAGGTATTTAACTAATTCCTGGGTATATCATGGTAGGAGAATTTCCCAATACTCTGTATATTCTGTATTTTCTCTGAATGAAATTCCTTTTCCTATATTTACCAATTGGATTTTTTTTCAGTAATATATAGAAAGACTATCTATATAAAGCTATATAGAGATTTTTGTGGTTTATTTTATAGCTTGCTATCTCACACTGATTTTATCTTTAATTAATCATTTTGATTATTTCCAAGATGCTCTAAACAATTTATTGCAAGTAGTAATAATTTTGTTCTTTTTTGCCTATGCATAATTCCTGAATTTCACTGATCTTATTTCTATGCTTACTATTTCTCAAACTAAATTAAGTAATAGTACTGACAGTAATATTTTTGCTTTATGCCTCTTTAAAAGGGAAATGTCTCAAGTGTTTTTAAACAACAAAAATAACTTTATTTAACCAATATCTGAGCATATATTCTCTATATTTTAAAGTTATGATATAAAAGTGTTTCCGTATCATAATAGAATTTTTTTAAAGAGTGTGCACCAAATTGCAAATCTATTTTGTACAACTTGCTATTCCTTTTAAATATATAATAAAGTTATCATGTAACTTTCTTTTTTTCCTCTTTTTTTCTTTTCTGTCAACCCTGCTCTAGAGATAGCTACTATTAGACACACAAATTTGTAATTATTATATACTACTTCATATAGTTATAAGTATATTTTACATATTATGTCATGATTATAGTATATTTATGTTTATGTATTACATAGATATATGCAAAATCATTCTATACATATTTTTATCTATCAGTTCTTTCTTTGGCTGCAGATAGCATCTCAAGTGATTCTTCATTCAACTAATGCTAGTTCTTGAGTTCTGAAAAATACTTTTATAATTCTGAAGAAAGCTCTATATAACAACAACATTTATACAGTGCTTTTAGGTTTGCAAAGCACTGTATACATAGTATTATATTTGTGCTTCACTACACTATAACTCTGCTTTTATTATTTTTATAGAATTTGCATTTACATTTTTCCTATGTTTTTTAATATTTTGTCATAAATCAATGTTGGATTTTAACCAAAGGGGTTTTTTTCTTTTTCTATTTATATAATCATATATTTTTTTCATTTTTAAAATAATTGATACTTTTCCTAATTTTGCCCCATATTAGCATTCTTATTATAAACTTAAAGTACAATCTTTTGACCATATTTCTGTAGTCTCTTTGCTAATATTTAATTTTATATTCACAATAGATATATTGTGAATATATCTGAATTTAATTTTTCCTCAAATTTCTTTTGGCTCCATGAGAATGACTGATTTTTTTTATTTCTTTATTTCATTTTTGTTTTTTTAATTACATTTCTTTACTTAAAGCTTATTTAATTCTTGTTCTAAGATTGAATTTTAATTTCTCCAATTCATTCCTTTATTCTGGATATTTTCTATTTCTTTTAAGTTATAAATTGCATTGGCATATAATTAAGCATAACTAATATTAGAAATTTTTTGCTTTATTCTCTATTCTCTTTTTTTCCCTTCTCATTTTTATGTTGGAGATTTGGTTTTCATTTCCTTTTTTATCAAATTAAATATGATTTATTTTATCAAATTAGCTATTTTCCTATTTTGTAATTTTTTTAATTCTTAATTTTATTTACTAATCCAAATAGATTAGCAGTTGTTTCCATTTCTTTTATATCTTCTTTTATTTTCAAATTTTATATTTTTATGCTTCTTTATGCTTTCTTATTTGTTGTCTTTCTATGTTGTCTATTTTTTTAGTTGCAGTTCATTGTTCTTTGCTTTTCTCTTTTAAAAAGTTGATGAATGTATTGAGATAGCTATTTTCTCTCATGAACTGCTTTGACTGCATTTCAAAAGTTTTAATGTATTGTCTCATTATCATTTTATATGATAAAATCTTTTCTATAATTTGTTCTTTGATTTATATGTACTTTAAAATTATATTATTTAATCTACATTTAAATGTGAACCTTTTTTCAAATAATATTTGTTGAGGGGGTCTAATTGTACGGTGATCTTTAAAGGATTTAATTTCATTCCTTTATACATCATAAATGTAAATCACTTAGAATTAAGTAGATTTCTTTCAATTCTTATTTAATAATTATCATAGATCTGTCACATCTAACTAATTTAAAATTTTATCCAGACATTTAAATGCTGTCTATTTTAATAGATTTGTTTAAGACGGAAAGAAGAATGTAAAACTTTCTGGCAATTATCTTTTTTTCTCTGCAATTCAATTTGGCTTTTCTTTTAGGCATTCAGAGACAACACAATGTGGTATCTTTATAACTAGCATGATTATTATTTCATTATCTACAATGCCTTTAAGCATTATGCATTTTCCATACTTATGTCTTTTAGCCATATCTAATGTTGCTGTCCTGACAAAAATCATAATGTCCCTCAGGTTTGTTGAATTTACCTGAGGCTTGACAAATTCTGTTCTGGTCCCTCAGTTTAACTCTGGGTGAATTAATATGTTTCTTCTTAAAAGCATTTTTAGATTCTGATTTTTAATCTATTTTTCACTTTCTAAAACTGTAAGTTGCAAAACATTTGAAGATATGCCTTAGTGTAAGTGCCCTTCCTTCTTCAAATTCCTTAACTTCAAATAAATCACAAGTCAAACCAAATAGTGGGATCTTAATAATAGTATTTGATTAATTGATTGATCTAACAAATGAAAATTTGTAGAGAGAATTCATCCCCTGTTACTCCAAATGGCCAATGACACAGTTCAGGTTGATTCTCTGGATGTGAATGTATTTTTTCCTTTCTTAATTTAAAGAATTAACAAAGGGTTTTTTTTTCAGTTGTGTCCAATTCTTCATAATTCTTTTGAGGGCTTTCTTGACAAAGACACTGCAGTGGTTTGCCATTTTTTTTTTCCAGTACATTTTACAGATGTAGAAACTGAGGCAAATAAGGTTTATTTACCCAAAGTCCCACAGCTGGTAAGTATCTAAAGCCAGATTGAATTCATGAAGATGCTCTCTGACTCCAATGCTCTGGCCACTATACCACCTAGCTACCTTTTTAAAAAGGACAAATTAATAATAGTATTTTATTGATAAAATTATAATAGCTTATGTCCCCTGAAGACATAATTCCCTCAGTTATCCAGAGACTGGAATCTCTGATCTATCTTAAATTCTGTGCATATTTCAACTTATCATTATACCTACCTTCAACCTCTTTGCTTTTCCAACAAGGTAAAGTATACAGCATTCATGAAAGGGAAAATCCAAAATGAGGATAAGGCACAATTTAAGGAAATACAGAGAAACAAGCATATAAAAAGTCTGATAAAAAAATCAAACATGGGAGGAAGAGAGGTTGAAAAATTTTTTCCGGAACTTACTTATTTTTCTCAGAGAGAGAACCATGGCATAGACATTTCTTTGTGAACAGAGGTTTAACCACAAAGACTCTATATATATTACAAAATAGCTATATATTTCTCACTATCGCTCCCTTACTTTCCCTCCTTCTCCTTATATATGGGCGATCATGACAACATAACTAGCATTGCTGCCATTCTACTCCTGATTACTGCTGCCTTAGTCTCTGCCTTTGTCCTTCCCCCCTTTCCTTATCCCTTCAATCCAGTATAAAACTTTCTGGAAGATCAGTCAGTAGAGTACTGAAATAATGTATAACAAAGTTGGAAAGGTCTAATGATACCAGATTATAAAGAATTTCATAAGCTAATGGTACCATATCTTAAGGTCCCTGTATTTTGTTGACAGGGGACTTAACATGGACAGAACTTTGCTAATGGAAAATCATTTTGATATTAAGATAAATTGAAGAAGGAAGAGACTTGAGACAGGAAAATATATTATGAGGCTACAGCAATACTCCAGATGAGATAGGGGCTTGAACCAAAGTGATAAATATGTGAGTGATGAGATAAGGGCAGTTGTAAGCTATTATAAAGGTTGAAATGAAAACACTTTGCACCTGAATTAATATGTGAAATATGATCCCATTGGAAATTATCATATTCACTGTACATTTAATGTATATCAAGATATTTCTAGTACATTTTTATAAATTATATTCCCTGAAAATCAAGTTTAATAAAAGCCAAATATCTCATCTATGTTGACCATTTTCTTAAACATAGGAGATTTCTAACATAAAAATTCAGATTATGTCCAAAATTTAAAATATCAATTGCTATGAGACTTCAGCATTGATTAATATTATTACTTACATCTTTCTTGCAATAAAACTGTACTCAGAAGAAATACAATCAAAATTTCCATAGTGGTCCATATCTACTTTTCAGCCATAAAGAACTAAGTTCTATTAACTTTTAAATTATAGATTCATAAGATTATAGTTTTAGAGTTGTTGGGGACCTTAGAAGTCTTTTACTTAAATCCCCTTATTTTATAATTCTGGAATTATTTGTGTGCTTTTTATCCAGAAAAATCCTTGAGGTCAATCAACCAAAAAGCATACTCTGTCAGACATTGAAAACAGTTTCAGTTTCTGATCTCTACCAAGGAAAACAATGTTGAAAACATTGACCAAAAGTAAGTCTATAGTTCTGTTACACTGAAAATGAAGAGCTTCACAGTAGTCTGAAAGTCACTGAATCCAACAACAATCTGCTGAACCTCTAACCAGAGAAGCATCTTATTCAGACCCAAATCTCTGAATCAGGAACTTGTAGAGCTTGAAACCAGAAGAGTAGTCAATTGACTTTGCTTTGGATCACATCACTTTCAGAGCACTGAAAACTCATAGGTCTTCAGCCTAAACTATCCTTGAGATCATGGAATCATGTGACAAGACTCCAAGAAAGTTGTGAAAAAGGAACAAAGAGGACAAAAGTTCAGCTTAAACATTATCTCAAAAGTATGCAGAGCCTGGACCCTAATATAAAATCCAAAGTTACTAAATAGGTTGAAATAATGAGCAAACAAATTACAAAATAAAATCAGTCTCAGTACCTTGAAACTTGAGTTAGAGTTTTGAGTTTAATCTGAATTTTTTGTGTTAGAAACTTATTTTTAAGAAAAGTTTCCATTATGGTCTATGATACAAACTTTCTATATGTGGCTTTTCCTTATCCCTTCAGTTGCCAGTAACCTCCTTATACAAAACCACAAAAAGCCACTTACTTTGTATATATTTTGTATTTAATTATAGACTTTAGAGTCATGATGGACTTCAACCTCAGGCTCAAGTCCAGAACTGAGTCCCTACTCGGCTCCGAAGATTAGAGCCTCATAGCTACTGTTTGCTTCTGATCTTGTTGCTTGCTCAGTACATCTGGAGCCTGATTGCTCATCTCCATCACACCCTAAACAAAGGATCCCTCTTGAATTTGCCCTAAATCTGTGACACACTCCTGAATGGTGAGCAATAGTGCTGTCAGATAAAATCTGTCCCCATATCCTGCACTAGTTCAGGGACCCCCAAGACATCTTTCTACACTGGTGCTTCCTTCCATGTTACATAACCTCAGTCTTCCTCTAAGCCTTGGGAACTGAAATAATCTGGGCACCTCACTTTTGGCCAGATCCTGTCCCCAGTACCTCCAGGTCTCTATGGCTTTCATTTCTAATCTTGCCTGGAAAGATTACTTACTTGTAACTCTTTCTTGGATTTTCCAATCAGAATTCAGCCTGGTACATTTTCTAATTCTTTGTGGAGGAGGTGTGATGGAAGAGCTGAGCTATGAATATATCTTCTACCATTTTGACTCCTTATTTTATGGCTCTCTAAAAGAAACCTAAGATTTTTTAGCATTATACTAAACCCAGTAGATCTTCTTCAGATAAATTGTTTTCTAGCCATAACTCCGTTATCTTGTTTTCGTAACCTATTTTTGTCTATAAGAATAACATAAGATTTTACATTTTTATCTATTAAGTTTAATCTTATTAGACTCTGTCTTACATCCGAGCTTATAGCAGTATTTGTTTTGGAATGCTTAGTATCAAACAAATGAGCCAACTTTGAGGCACCTGAAAATTTGATGGATATGTCATATATCCTTTTATTCATTATCCAAATCACTGATTAAAATGTTGAAAAAAAATGCCAAAATTACTTTAAATGTTAGTACTATTTTAACATTTTATCTATCTATATTTTATCTATACTATAGTACTATTTTAACATTTTATCTATATATTGGTTGTTAAGTAGTCCAATATATAGATAAAATGTTGGGTCTGGAGTCAGAAAGACTAATATTCCTGAGTTTAAATCACTAATTGTGTGACCCTGAGCAAGTCACTTAACCAGATTTTCCTCAGTTTTCTGTAAAACGAGTTATAAAAGGAAATTGCAAGTATCTTTGCCAAGAAAGCCCAAATGACAAGAGTCATACATGACCAAAATGATTCAACAACAAACTGTACTAATTACTAAGGGGATAGTTCATAGGCTATATAAAATAATAACAAAATATTTGAAGAAAGAAAAAAGTCCTTCAGTCCCAATATAAATAATAAAATAAAAATTAGAATGTAGGGAGAATAACATTTTCTGGCACCAAATTATAAAATTATAGTAATAAAAATGAGTTAGTATTTTTAACAAATAAAGATCAAATTAGTGAAATAAGTTGCATAAGAAAGAATATGAAACAAACTCAGTAATTCATTACTGGTAAACAAAGGGGCATAAATTACCTGAAAAAGAGCTGCTAGGAAGAACTAGCTAATTAATCTGGAAAGCAATTTACAGAAATTTGGTTTATATTAACAATTTATACCATATACCATCATAAGCACAAATTGAAAAAAATAATTTGAATATTCAAGAACACATCATAAAAAATTAAAAGAGAATGTATTATAAAGGCACATTTCACAGATATGAAAATATCTTTACCAAGCAACTGATTAAGTAAATCAGAAAAGATAAAGTAATTTTCCTTATATTAAATTTATAAGTTTTGTAAAAGCAAAATTAATATTTTGTTTGGGAAATGATGTTTGAATGAATATCTCTGAAATGGGTCTAGGGATGAATGGTGAAAAACAATTTCAAAGAAAATAATTGCAAACTATTAATAACCTTGTGAAAGATAATTTTCAATCACTAATAATAAGAAAAATACAAATCAAAACAATTCTGAGGCAATTGACAAAGTAAATTGACAAAGATGGCAGAAAAACTGAAAACAAAATAAATATGTGCCCATCAAATGGAGAATGTCTATTCTAGTCATGATACAGGAATATAATTACTATACAATGTTATTATGCAACAAAAATGATCAATATAAAGAAATATATTTAAAAGTAAGAATAATATATAAAAAAAATATATCAAGCTGTCAGATTCTGGGTAATCCTGATTATTGCTGCTTGATATTTGAATTGTTTTTGTCGGGCAGTTTGCAGGATTTTTTCCTTGAAATTATATAGTTCTGGAGTTTTGCAACAATATTCTTTGGGATTTTCCTTGTGGGGTCTCTTTCCAAAGGTGATCGATGGATTCTTTCAATGAATATTTCTCCCTCTGTTTCTAGAATAATCGGGGCAGTTTTCCTTAATGATCTCTTGAAGAACATTATCCAGCCTCTTTTTTTTGGTCATAGTCTTCAGGTAGACCAATAATTTTAAAATTATCTCTTCTGGATCTATTTTCCAGGTTGGCTGTTTTTCCAAAGAGGTATTTTACATTTTCTTAAATGTAATTGTTTCATTCTTTTTAGTTTGTATGACTGATTCTTGATGTTTCATAGAATTATCAGCTTCCATTTGCTTTGTTCTAGTTTTTAATGCGTGATTTTCTTCAATTAGTTTTTGTATCTCTTTTTCCAGTTGGTTAATTCTACTTTTGAAGATGTTGTTTCTTTAGTGGATTTTTTTTTTTTTTGCATTTGGTTAATTGTATTTTTTTTTAAGAATTTTCTTCCTTTTCTAAGCTGTTGACTCTCTCTTACATAATTCTCATTTCTTTTCTCATTTTTCTTCTATCTCTAACATTTGCTTTTTAAAGTCTTTTATTAGCATTTCCAAGAAGCCTCTTTGAGTTTGAGACCAGTTCATATCGTTCTGAGATTTCCTTTGTTGACATTTTGTTTTTGTCTGAATTGGTGTTTTGGTCTTCCCTATCACCATAGTAGCTTTTTATGGTCAAGGTTCTTTTCTGTTTCTTGCTCATTTTCTTTCCTTTTCTTTTGCTATTTCTTCTTCTTTTTGCTTTTATGAACAAGCTCTATCCCTGAGATAAAGGGAGTACTGTCCCAAGCTTTCTGTGCAGCTCTGAGCCTTGGCTTTGAGTACAGGGGCTCTTGGTATTTGCAGAGGGTAGCTTTATCTACTCTTTCCAGGAAACAGACTGGTTTCCTAGACTTTGCCTTCTAAGCTGGTACTGGAAGCTGCTCTACTGGTCTGCTCCTCCATTGATCCCAGGATTGAAGGTCTTAGTGGCTGATTTACTCTAATTAAGACCCTCTCATCAGCTTTCCCAAAGTCTATCTAAACTGGTCTAAACACCCTTTTCACCCCAGTAAAATTGACTTTTTTTGAAATTTTTCCAATCTATCTTGAGCTGGAGAGAGGTTTCATTCCATCAGACTTTGTTCAGAGACTTGGTTTCACATAGTTTTTGAGGGAAACTGGGAGGGCTCAAACAGCTTCCTGGCTTCATTCTGCTGTCTTCCTAACTTTTGTCTTGCCATTGAATTTTGATGACTCTGGAAGAGACTAAGGATGACAACTTTATGCAACTCTGCCCCACTAAAATGTGATTCACATCACCCTGTGTTTTCATTGGTTCTCTTTTAAAATGAAAAGAAACAACTGTGAAGGAAATGATAATAGTATTTAAGAATTAAACAACCTAACAAAAAAATCTATAAAATATAATTTAAATATGTATATAAATACAATATATCTGCAAAAGTTTTTTTTTTTTTTAAATCTGAAAAGGGAGGGGAAGTGTTGATATGGATTATATGATTGTGTGAGAAAACAGTCTAAAAGCCAGTTTGGCTGAATTATAGAGCATGTAAAGAATCAGGAATCAAAAGACTTAAGATCAAATCTTACCTTTGATACCTACTAATTACATAAAGTCATCAAATCATTTCATCTCTCTGGATCCCAGTTCCCTCATCTGTAAAATGAAGAAGTATTCTAGGTGATCTCCTAGATCTTTTCTAATTCTTAACATTCTATGACAAATTATTTCAGACTTAAAATTCTTCACTATCCCTTACCCAACCATTAACTGAATTGCACCTATGATTGTTACAATTTCTCTTGACACTTGCCCCTACCAGGAATCTCCTAGCATTTTTACCGTGCACTGACCTTCCTAAGGGATTTTCCTGTTTTAGGAAAGCTGTCTGGTATCTTATATGGATATATGTTAAGCCAAAATAAAAGCTTTTTCAGCACAGGTATTATATTTCTAAAGGTTTCACAAGTGCTACTCCAATATTTTATTGTGACATAAAAGATGGTCCTAGATTCTCAAATACTCTCCAAATTTAATGTAAAGTCTGGTAGGTCCTATAATCTAGAAAGACCTTGAGCACAGCCCTCTCAATGAATGTCTGTGATCCAAGAGTTTTTCCAAGATTGGAGAAGTTCATCAATAGGATGATGTTTTGGATTTATAGATTATTTAGACAACTCCCTCATTTTACAGATGAGGAAACTGAGAAGATCCAGAAAGGTGAAATGATTTGATGATTTCATGTAACTAGTAAGCATCAAAATTTAAGACTTGATCTCAAGTCTTCTGGTTCTGGGTTCTTCACATGCTCTATAGGTTAGCCAAATTGGCCCTCATACTTTTAAACCTGAATGCAATCTTGATTCTGTCATTTACTATCAATTTGGTATCATTTAATCTCTCTGAATCTTAGTTTGCTCAAGTGTAGATGAATGGCATTGAGCATGGAGCTAATGACCTTTAAGTATCTTTCCATTTCTGAATTTATAATATTGCTAACAAAACTTTGGCAACCATGTGATAATCTATTTTTTTGTATTATAGAAAAATAGTCTACAAAAATGTAGAAGGATTGTGATAAATACATAGTGAGGACAAACCAATGTTCAATAGATAAATGTCGAAGTTATCTTTAAAGTTTGAAATATGATAATAATAGATTTGCATGTTATCTGCCAATGTCCTTGTTATCTTAATTCATCAATTAATATTCCAAGTAAAAAGTATTGATTGCACAATATCCAGAAAAGTAAAGTAAACGCAAAATAATGAAGAGATATGTTAATGTCCTCAAGAAGCTTATCATTTAACAGTGTTTCCTTCTACTTATATTCTTATTCAGTGTGCAAATTCAAATCTCTGATAAACATAAGTAATGGTTATACAGATGTGAACCCATAACATAGGAAATGATAGCTGGACTCAATTCATAAGTTAATTTTTTACATTATCTTTTATTTATCTTCAGGAGTCTCAATTACTGATTCCAGGAGTTGACATTCAGAGCCATATCTAGTTATGGCACCAATCAGAACCATTTATTAAGTATTACAACAATATGCTAGGCATAGTACTAAGTATTGAAAATGTGAATACAAACAGAAAAAAACACAAAAATCTTAAATTCTAATGGAGGAAGATAACACATAAAAGGTAGCTGAAAGAAAGAAGCACAATACAGTAGAGGAAGTCTGCAGCACAACCTGAAGAGGAATGGGACATGGCTGGCCTGGGTGCCCTCCTTAAAAGCAGGTTCTGAAAGGAGCCATCCAATCAAAAGCAAAGGCTGAAGAGGGGAAGAGTACTTCCAAAGGGTGAATTACATGGTTGCAATGAGGCTTCAGGATGGAAATATAGGATACAAAGAAGAGGTCCAAAGAAGAGAACACCAACAAAACACATGGCAAACTAAAACTGTTAAGTGCCCTCATATAAACTTTTTAAGGTAAATGCATTTGCATTGCATTAGAGAGATTGTGGGGAGAAACTTTGAACCTCAAGTAAAAAAAAGGCCCTATTGATAGAGAATAAAGTATCACAAAGCTAGCAGAGGATTCCAGTTTTAACTATTTTTGCTAATATAATGCTAAGCTCAATTAATGGCACAAACATCAAGAACTTTCAAAATTTAAACACGTTAGGACAAATCACTCATCTATCCATTCATTAAAATTGCTAAGATAATCAATATATTATCTGGGATAAATTGTGAGCTTTTGTGCATGTAACAATGGCATGGTGGCTAGAGCTCTAGATATGGAGTCAAGAAAACCTGAATTCAAATCTGGATTCAAACACTTATATAACTGTATAACCTGGACAAGTCATATAATTTTTACCTGCCTTGATGTCCTAATTAATGAAAAAAATTCTTCATCTGTAAAATTAATACACCCCAGGGTAGTTAATTAAATTAATTAGGTAATTAATATTTATTAAATTAAATTAGATAATTTTTAATTAAAATTAAATAAGATAATATTTGTAAATATCTTTGCAAACCTGAAAGTACTATATTATCATTATTACTATATGCACTTACTATATATACATATGCACATATGTAATGTAGTTAGATGACTTGAAAGTTCCTTTTTAATTCTAAGATTATATAATTTTATAATTTAGGAAAATTAATGTCATATCTTAATGAATTAGAGGAAGGAAAGAAAAGGGAGAGATTAGTCCAAATACCTTGAAGTGAAATCTCTCAATAAGGCAGTCTTAGCAACCAAAACTTAATCCTAATCAAATCACTGGGGTAAACGATCTAAATTTAATCCTTCTCAATCTCTAGGGTAAACTTAATCTAAATCTGAACCACCCAATTCCTTGGGGAAAATTTGATCTAAACCATCTCAATCCCTGGGTCAAACAATCTAACAATACTACATTATACTACATTAGTAACCATGTAAATAGCATTTGTGGTCACTGCAAAATTTATTTAATATCCAAAAACAACCAACCAGCAGTTTTTCTTTTCTTCTCTTCAAATCCCAGCTAATGTCCTGGAGGGAGATTCAATGGAACAGGATGTAGAAAGTCCAGTAACCATTCACCAGCCAAAATTGCCTAAGCAAGCCAGAGATGATCTGCCAAAACACATCAGCAGAGACCGAGCTAAAAGAAAAATCCAGAGGTACGTGAGGAAAGATGGAAAGTGCAATGTTCACCACGGCAATGTGAGGGAGACCTACCGTTACCTGACTGATATCTTCACAACCTTAGTTGATCTGAAATGGAGGTTCAACCTGTTGATCTTTGTTATGGTTTACACAGTGACATGGCTCTTCTTCGGCATGATCTGGTGGCTTATAGCTTATATCCGAGGAGATATGGACCATATAGAGGACCCCACATGGACTCCATGTGTCACTAACCTCAATGGGTTTGTCTCAGCTTTTTTATTCTCAATAGAGACAGAAACTACCATTGGTTATGGCTACCGAGTCATCACAGACAAGTGTCCTGAAGGAATTATCCTCCTTTTAGTGCAGTCTGTGTTGGGGTCTATAGTCAATGCATTCATGGTAGGCTGCATGTTTGTAAAAATATCGCAGCCTAAGAAGAGGGCAGAGACCCTGGTTTTTTCTACTCATGCAGTAATCTCCATGCGGGATGGGAAGCTTTGCCTGATGTTCCGGGTGGGGGACCTTAGGAATTCCCACATCGTTGAGGCTTCAATTAGAGCCAAGTTGATCAAATCTAAACAGACCACAGAAGGAGAGTTCATACCACTGAACCAGACAGATATCAATGTGGGTTATTACACAGGGGATGATCGGCTGTTTCTCGTGTCACCGTTGATCATTAGCCATGAAATTAATCAACAGAGTCCTTTTTGGGAGATCTCCAAAGCTCAGCTGCCCAAAGAGGAACTAGAAATTGTTGTGATCCTAGAAGGAATGGTGGAGGCAACAGGTAAGAAGGTTCTTTATATTCTTGGGCTTTTGTGATCTCTGTTTTCATGCTTTAAAATGAGCAGATGTGATTAGTTCCTAAGAAAACTCATGATTTAAATGTAAACTGGGCATCAAATTCTGAACTCTAACACTAATCTTTTTTTTTTTTATATAATTCTTTTACTAAAGAAACAATTCTAGGACCTAAAATCTATCAACAGAAGACAAAAGTAAACATTGCTTTAAAAGAAATGGCATGTGCATGTTTTCAAGTTGAAATTTTCCCATCATCTCCTCTTACAAAAAGTGTATCTGTCATTTTGAAATTATCAAAAAATTCTGCTCTCAAATATTTTCTAGAAACTTTTTCTGGTTCACTTATTATTATTATTATTATTATTATTATTTTGCTGAGGCAATTGGGGTTAAGTGACTTGCTCAGGATCACACAGCTAGGAAGTATTAAGTGTCTGAGGCCAGATTTGAACTCAGGTCCTCCTGATTTCAGGGTTGGTGCTCTATCTACTGCATTACCTAGTTGCCCTTGTTAATACCTTTCAAAACAATTTCAGATTGAATTTGGCAAAACAATTTATCTGGCTTCCTCTAAAAGACTTAACTTCTTTCTAGGTTAATAATAAATGAACCAGGGGCAGCTAGGTGGTGAAGTGGATAGAGCACAAGCCCTGAAGTCAGGAGAACATGAGTTCAAATCTGGCCTCAGACACTTATACTTCCTAGCTGTGTGACCCTGGGCAAGTCACTTAACCCCAATTTCCTCAGCAAAAGAAAAAAAAGAAAAAAGAAAAAGAAAGATGTTAACAATCCCCTTAGTATGCCATATGCATACTATAATCTATTCAAAGAGAATGGAAGAATAACTCTAGTCTACTGTCTCCCTCCCAAATCTACCTATTGAATTCTCAAGAAACATTATTGAATAGGAAGGCATATATAAAACTGAACATTGACTAAATGTCCTCACCAAGAAAGAAGAATTATAAAATTAAGTGATGATAATATTATTTATATTTCTATTGATATAATCTATTTAAAGTAATCTTTCATTAAGGCTTTAAGTGCGTAAGTAGCAAAACTGTATTTGAATTTTTAAAGTTTAAATTCTACTCATAACATACTCTCTAATCGGGTTCATTCTTGAATCTTCATTTTACTTCTGTTGGTATTAATTATTTGGTTTAAGAAAACTTTCATTAAAGCAACAAGTAAAGGACTAAGCAAAAATGTATTTGAATTATATAAGTATGAATTCCACACATTTTATGCTTCCCAATAAGGTTCAGTCAATATTTGTCCAGATTGGTACCCATAATAAAGGCATATATTTTCTTAACTGAACCAATATGATTGTCCTTCGCATCCATTGGGACTCAATGGATCAATTCATTCTAGGCTGATTAGGTCCCCAAAGGACTGACTACCACTTTCTAGAGGGAATACTCTAAGGAGTAGGCATGCAGGTGGTTCTCATTCTAAAAATAGTTCATCTGTCTTGTAAAGGAATTCCTCAATCTAGAGGTCCCAAGATCCTCTCAGAGAATAATTCCTCCCACTTTCCCTGGAAGTAAAAAAAAAAAAAAAAATCCAGAGGCAAGGCTAGAAGAAAAGGTTTCATTATGATAAACTGTCAATTGCCAAGTAGATAACAAAGACCAATTTAAAGGTAAAATTACTGGATGTAAAAGGAGTCTATCAGATGAGACTGCTCCACTATTTTCCTTATTTAGGAGGTTGAATAATAAGAACAAGATGTCAGATAATTTTGAAGAGAATGTCAATCTTTGGGTCCTCAGGAATTGCCAAAAATCAGATTTGTACAAGTAAAGAATGTTTTCTCTGTAGTTAATCCTATTGGAATATGCTACTGGGCCCGGAGGTCTCTAAGAGATTGGAAGCCTCATTCTGAATAGAATAAAATACAAAATGAGGGTATGTCTCTATTTACACAACAACACAACAACAAAGCTCTATTTTTTTACTTCTAAGATTATTTTTTCCCCCTCAGGAGAGATTAAAAAAAAAACCCACTAATAGCATACAGGTTTTATTCATTTCTTCCACAGTCCTCACAGAAATGCTTCTTAACAATTAATCAATAAATCCAGTTCTTTAGCAAAAAGTGTTTACTCAAAGGGGATAGAAAAAATAGTATAGTAATTCCAAAACATTTCCCTCAACATTAGATATGCACTCTCCTACAAATAAACTTAATATGAAGGAAGGTGTTAATAAATATCATGAATTTAAAATAGAATGTTAGTGAAGTATGAATATAACATATGTGGCCAATGCATCTCTAAAGTATGGAGCTTTAAATAAAGCATTTAAGCCAATTAATAAAGTTTGAAATTTCAAGACCTTAATTTCCTTTCCATCTTGAAGATTCGCATTAAGTTTCCTTTTTCTTTAAAGGATGCCATAGATGACATACTCATATACGTGAATTCATCTACTGTAGTATTCAGCTAGGTTCTTCTTAGGGCACAGAATTTCCATAAAAAGAACAACTGAACTAGGGTGCAGTGTCCAGAAGAATGGGACCGCTTGGCTGGATGGATCAGGTTGCTGTGCCTGCTCACTATCTGGCCCTACTCCTGGGGTCTTGGCTAGATAGGTCAAACTTTCACCAGATAGTGGCTGCTGTTTAGAGCCAGAGAGATTGCCACTATGTTCAGTTTTGAGGGTTAGCATGTTCTTTTCACCTGGAATGCTTGCTCTTTTTTATCTAGAACAAAGACTAGTTAATTTTAACTTAGGACCTATTCCATCTTTTAAATCCTGATAACCTTAATTTTGAAGTTATTTTTTACCTCCAAGTAGGAAATTTTTTAAACGGCTTGCCTTCCCTACGGAACAACTCTTAAGCCACTGCACCTTGCTCTTTTGGAAATAGTTAAGTTAGTGTCTAGACGCATTGGTATGTAACCTAAGCCCTGGAGGCAATGCCATTGTCTGGCTGGTCTCTTCATTAGCATGAAAACTCCCAACTTTTTTAGGATGTCAGAAGATCTGTTTTTCATCAGAAGACTGGCTATCTTATTTATATTTCTATGTCTCTTTATTGTAGCCCCTATAGACCATCAATCATATTTTGCTCTAGTTTCTCTGGGGCATCCTCTCTTGAAGAAGTATAAACAGAATTCATTGTTATTTTTTTATTTTTTAATTGTTCTTCCCTGTTCCAAATGTGAACTTTAACTTTTAAAAAACCTTTCCCTTATTGCTTGTAAGCTTTCAAAGTCAGCATGCATCATACAAAAATAATGTCCATGCTTCAATATATCCCTGGAAAAGTTTGAACATAACATCACATTATTTTGGAACAAAAAATATCATGTTAGTGGTTATTTCATGGAACTGAAGAATATTAAGTAATAAATCTAGAGTCCTTAGTCCTTAGATGTTTTAGAGACCAACACCCTGATTTTGCATATGAGCAAACTTGATGCCCAAGGTCACACAGGTAATAAATAACAAAATGAGAACTGAACTCAGGTTTTATGAATTCAAATTTAATGTTCTTTCCATTATACCACAATTTGTCACAGGATGTTTGGAGAAAAAAATTATAAATGTTAAAGTAATATATAAATATAATCCTTATTGTTATTGCATATTGTTATTTTCATATTGAGGTTCTTTGTGAGGGGGGAAAAGGGTTCTTGTCAAAGATTCTAGAATGGTTTGTCTTTTCTTCCTACAGCTTATTTTGTAAATGAGGAAACTGAGGCAAATAGGGTAAATGATTTGTCGAGGGTCAAACAGTTAGTGCCTTGAACTGCACCACCTAACTATCCTATATTGAGGTTCTTCTTGCATACCAATCAACAAAAGCAGCACAAAAAGCTAGAGTATTTGTGCAAACATATGGATAAGAATCATAAACAATGATAAAACATATGGTATCATAATCTGTATTGGAAAAGAAGCATGTCCCCATAAATGAAATCAAAGGTTTATAGAAATAATGAAAATAAAATAAAAAAGTAAATGGTCTTTAAATTATCAAAGATTGTACAGTATATATAAACTGTAATGTTGGACAATTACTAGACCTCGAAAGAGCCAAAGAAGTCAATTTGTCTAGCTCTCTTGCTCCAGGATAGACATCACTTCAGAAAGAAAACCTTTAGAGGAGGTGACTGATTTTACTGCACCCACTATACAATATAGTGCTAAGCACATCTGAACACTTATTAAAAATATATATCACTCAAAGGCACAGGCCTTTTATTACAATTTAGTGAAAAGCTTTTTAGTAGCTAGCTTTTATTCATCATTTCAAGGCTTGCAAAATTCTTTATAAATATTAACTAATTTTATCCTAACAACCTCAGGAGGTAGGTAATATTATTATTCCCATTTTACACAACAAAACTGAGGCATTCCAAGGTTAACTTACTTGCCCAAGGTCACAAAGCCATTTAGTATCTGAAATCATATTTGAATTCATATCTTCTTGACATCAGGTCCCAATGCCTTATATGTTGCGTTATCTATCTGCCTTACCCCTTATATAATTTGTTATAATGTTAGGCAAAATGTTGAAGTTCAGTAAGAGAAGTACAAGATATTATGCAAGCTCAGAAGAGAACATAATCACTTCCATGCAGATTAGGAGTTCTTAATTTTTTCCGTTTCATGAAGTACTCTGGTATTTTGGCAAAGTTTATTGAACCCTTCCCAGAATAATGTTTTTAAATGAATAAAACAAAATATATAATATCATAAAGGAAATATAATATTGAAATAAAGACATAACTTTTTTCCATCTGTGTCTACGGACTCTTCTGAAATTTATTCATAGACTCCATTCTATGGACCCCTGATTAAGAACTCCTGATATAGGGGAAACAGAGTAAAAGTGATATTTGATCTGAGCTTTGATGGATGAACAGGCACCAGACAAGAAAAATTTGCATGAGGTAGGTGCTTAAACTTTTGGTGAATGAATGACTGGATGAAATTAAGTAATCTTCCAAGGAGAAAAAAGAACAAAGGCACCAAGGTAGCCCTGGTTACCTTGTAAGAATTGTAAGAATTTTGCTAACAGTCTGGAACAAGGAGATTTCAAGTGGAGACCAACAGACCAACTATCATCATGAAGGCCATAGTTCATCATCTCTTCATCATTTTTAAACACTTACTATGTGCTGGTCTAAGCTAAGGTTTGAAATTGTTAAGTACTGAAGATATGAAGAAAGCAAAAGGGTCTCTGTCCCCGTGGGGCTTATATTCTAAGAGGGGAAAACATGCAAAGAACTTTGTACATGTAAAAAATATACAATATAAATTAGTTACCTCCAATGAATTCCTGTCTCAGAGGACAGGAATGGGATGTGTGGAAGATGGAACATATATCCAGTAAGACCTTTTGAAGAATGAGATTTGAATTGAATTTTAAAGAAAATTAGGGAAGAGGAAAATCAGAAAAATCTACTATCATGAAAAGCTGGAGAGAGAAGAGACTATCTAGGAAAATGATTGACAGCATAAATCAGTGTCAGAAAAGTCAAAAAAGATAAGAATTAAGAAAATACCAATAAGAGATGAACAATTATGACACTGTTGGCAATTTTGGATAGAACAGTTTCAATTGTTGATAAGGTCAGAAGGTAGACCACAGAAGCTTTAGAAAAGAATGACAGGAAGTGGAGGCAACATTATAGATAAGCTTCTAAAAAAAGTTAGCCACAAAGAGGAGGGGAAATGTAAAAGTTATATAGCAGGGATGGTCAGAAAAAATGAAGGGTTTTTTTTTAATTTGGAGGGTTTTATGATGGGATCACTATAAATGTATTTGTTGACAACAGGAAAGTAACTAGTAAATACAAAGATATTGGGGATGATAGGCAATCTTTAAGGCAAACTTTTTTTAAATTTTAATAGCTTTTTATTTACAAGTTATATGCATGGGTAATTTTACAGCATTGACAATTAATGCAAAACTTCTTAAAGACAGTAAAGGAAAAGATTGAGCTTTTTTTCTCTTTTTTCTCAATAATATTTTATTTTTCCAAATACATGTAAAAATAGTTTCCAACATTCATTTTTGTAAGACTTTGAGTTTCAAATTTTTTTCCTCCTTCCTTTCCTCCCCCCTCCCCAAGACAACAAGCAATTCACTATGGGTTAATCATTGAATCTACATTCAATCTCCATAGTTTTCTCTCTGAATGTAGAAGACACTTTTCACCACAAGTCTATTGGAATTGTCTTGAATCACTTCATTGTTTAGAAGAATCTTGTCCACACATTGATCACCACATAATCTTGCTGTTACTATGTATAATAAAGAACAGTAACTTTTTCAAAAAAAATAGTATTGCAGGAAGAAGTAGTAGAAGGAGACATCTAAATGATATGAGGAAGAGAGAAGAGGATGGCCATAATATTTTTATTATTATTATAAATTATAAACCAATTATAATTACAAACCAATGTCCTCAACTGAGAGGATAGAGGTGAATTTTAGGAGGAACTATGGCAGTTGTACTTGTTTTAAGAGTTGAAATGGTTGATGTAAGAAAAGTTTACAGATTTAAGTCACTCAAAAGGAAACTAAAATACTAAATCAAGAAAGCACAGAAATCTTTAACATCTTGGAGCACATTTGAAGAAACTTCCTATTTAACAGTACAATAACTTTAGTTCCCCCTAGTGGTAATTATTAAAGTTCAGATTTCTACAGATTAAACTGGTCATCACATAAAGAGTTTTTATATTTTAGACACAATATAAATCCTTTTTTTTAAATTCTGGATTTACCTTATACAAAAGTCTCTTAGGAATAACTTCTTTTTTTTCTATTAAGTATGTAATAAATTCATCATGCAACTTTAAAAATTATACTTGTATATCCTTCAGTTCTCTTCTATGTATTTTTTTAAATGCTTCAAAGACTTTCCTTTGTTTTTATTTTAATGTTTTTATTACCCCTATTTCTATTCTCCCTCTTTTTCACAATGTCTCTTATTCCAAGGGCGTAAATAGAAAACAAAATCCTTTTTAACAAAGATAACTAAGAAAAATAAATTCCTTTGTTGGCAATGTCTGAAAATTTTTCACCTTCCAATAGTATGCTTCATTTATTAGTCCTTCAGAATTATAAAGTCATTGCATTGAACACAGTTCTTAATACTTTTTAAAAAAAAGATGAACCTTTTTGCTCAATTATTTTTCCTCTTTAATTCTTTCCCCAATGAGGAAAAAAAAAGAAAAAGAACTAATTCATACATGGGACCTTTCCCCAAATGTATAACTTATTCTATATGTTCAATACAACATTTCTTTATGAGTAGGAGGATATGTCCTATTGAACTGTGGTCATTTACACTATTGATTCAATTTCTCAAGTCTTTCAAAGTTATTTTTCTTTACAATGTGTTTATTATATAATCTGTTCTTTTGGTCTACTCACTTTACTCTGTTAGTTCATACAAATCTACCTAGATTTCTCTGATCTTGTTCCTTCTTTTTTCTTTCATCTTATAAATTTCTTTTAGTACTATTTCTATTCATATATCATTAACTTGTTTCAATCATTTCCTAACTGATGAACATATCCTTAGTAAAAACTAAAAAGCTTCTATGAACACTCTTGTACATAACTTTATTTCTCTCTTTGATCTCACAGTTTTGTAACTTTGGGAGTATGATTCCAAATTGCTTTCCAGAATGGTTAAACCAATTCACAATTCTTCTCCAATCTGTGATCTTTTTTTGTCATCGTTTGTTATGATCTTTGATAATCTGGGCCTGAGGGAGGAATCTCAAAATGTTTAAAAGTATATTTCTCTATTAGAGATTTGGAACAGTTTTCATATGGATAGATTGGATTTCTTCTTTTGAATACTTTTATATCCTTCAAATACTTATGAATTTATGAATAAATATGATACCTATATATTTAAATCAGTTCTGTAGACATGAGAGATTTAAAAAGATCTCCTTAGAAATAGAAGAGAAAAGGATGGCAAATCTTGCTACCACCATCATTTATGAAATCATTTCTAAACACTAGAAATTTATTTCTTTTTTAACATTAGAAACTTCTGCCCTATGAACACATACCACCACTCAATCAACCACTACTAATACTGATCTGAAATCACTGCTTACAAGAGTAAAGCTCAATATAGGAAATTGAATGGATATGTAATAAGTATATTTTTTAATAAAAGAGAATTTTTCCTGAGATGAAAGATGTTTTTCTAATGACATCAGGGCTAATGTTTTTAGAGTGAGACATTCCAAAAAGATCAACAATTCAGTGTAGTTTTCTGTGAGACATAGAATGAAATATTTGATCAAATATGAATAAATAAAATAATATTTCTAAAATGCTTGGTACAGTTCCTGTTACATAGTAGGTGCTAAATGAATGCTTACTTCCTTCCCTTCCCTTCTTATCCTCATCTCAACTATTGTCAAACCTTTTGTGTGAATTACTAGATGTGGAAAACTTAGCCTCATTCAGTTTTAGAAAAAAGGTAATTGCTCAAAATTCACAGTTGGCAATGGCTTTTTTTTTTTTTTGAGACAATTAGGGTTAAATGACTTGTCCAGGATCACATAACCAGTAAGTGTCTAAGGCTTGATTTGAACACAGTCCAAGATCTGACTCCATCCACTATGTCACCTACCTGCCTCTGGCAATGACTTTAAATGTCACATTTTTCATTGGCAATTTCCCGTTGTCATAAATTGCTTTCACATACACCAAGTGAAAAACTATCTTAGGCAAAACAACATTAATGCATTGTTCATTCCAAAAGAGTAGAAATGAGCTCAGATAACATCCACTGAAACTAGAATATTTGGTTACTTTCATAACAATATCATTAAAAATTGTTCCTTGGGGCTACACTATTCAAAGTACATTCACTATATATTCAGCAGTCTTCTGTGTTGCTAGTATCATAGGCTTTAGCAAGAAAAGCAAATGTGCCCTCAAAGGAAAGATGCATTTTTGACTTTGCTTTCATTGTGTTTTCATGAAATATTCAGAAGTGCTGTTAAGCACTGTACTATTAGAAAACTAGTGGTCCAAATAGTTCTCTGAATTCATTCTGCCCTCCTTCACCTGTGTCCATTTATTTGAGTACATTTGGAGAAGGTAAGGAATGCATATCATTTGTGACACAGATTCTATATCTCTTAAAACCACACATTAGTAACTGGGAGATCAAAACTTCAATGGGATGAATCATTGTTCCAGTTGTTTGGACAGAAATAGAATTAACCAATACAAGATTAATAATTCTGGTAATTGGTGGGTTTATATGCTAATCACAGAAATGGATCTGAATGAATACTTTTAATACTTCTAAAATGTTTGTAAATTAATAAAAAAATATTGTGGAAAGAAAAAAGTATTCTATTACTGGCTTGATCATTAAATTATTCTATAATCATACTTTTATAGTTTTTTCATTTGCAAAATAATGTCATAGATTTAGAGCTTCAAGAGATCATCAAGATTTTTTTTTTTTTGCATTTTGTATGTATTTGGAAGGGGATTTCCCTTTCTATTTTTGCTTCTTGGGTTTTGTTATTATTATATAGAAATGTAGTTGATTTTTGTGGCTTGCAACTTAATTAAGCTATTGTCTTTGCTAATTCCCTAGAATTTTCCATGTATGCCATCTTTTAACACCCTTTTCCTGTCTTTATATCTTTAACTTCTTTCTCTTTTCTTATTAGCAGAGCTAATGGAGAAAGTAGATATCCTTGCTTCCATTTCTTTTTTAATGGAAAAGGATCTGGTAAATACCTCTTATATGTTATGCTTTCCTTTGGTTTCAGATATTTCTTTTGATATTAAAAAAATTCCTCCATATTTATATTTTAGGTCTTTTAGCATAAATGGATATTATATTTTGAAAAGGTTTTTCTGCATCTAATGAGAGAATAATGTGGTTTTAGTTTTTAATATTTAATTATGCTGATTGTCTTCCTAATGTTGCATATCTGGTATAAATCAATATAGTTTGTTTGACAGGATTTCATTTAAAATTTTTGAGTCAATATTTATTAATTATATTGGCCTATGGTTTTCCTTCTGTGTTTTCTCCTTCCTTAGTTTAGGTATTACAACTATATTTGTTTCACAAAAGGATTCAAAACACTCTTTTGAGGAAAGGAAGTATAAAAAGAGAGTGAAAGAAAAATGGAGGAAACAGGGTGGAGAGAAATACACAGTAATTATAATTCAAGAAGTATTTTTACACCAAGTTTCTCTGATAAACACCTCATTTCTCAAATATATAGAAAACTGGATTAAATTTTTAAGAATATATCATTATCAATTTATAAATGGTCAAAAAATATGAACAGGCAGTTTTCAGATGAGGAAATCAAAACTATCTATAGTCATATAAAAATGATCTAAACTTCTATTGATCAGAGATGTAAATTAAACAACTCTGAAATACAATCTCATATCTCACATTAGCTAATATGACAGAAAAGGAAAATGACAAATGTGGGAGGACATGTGGGAAAATTGGTATTAGTACACTTGAGATTAGTATCTCAAAAAAAAACCTTACATGAATAAAAATATTTATAGCAGCTCTATTTGTGTTGGCGAAATATTGGAAATTGAGGGAATGCCCTGAATGGCTGAACAAGTTGTTGTATCTTGTTATAATAGAATACTATCATGTTATAAGAAATGATGAGCAGAATGTTTTCAGAAAATCCTGGAAATACTTACATAAACTAATTCAAAGTGAAGTAAAAAGAATAAGGAGAACGTTGTACATAGTAACCAGTATTATACACTAATTAATTAAATGACTTGACTATTCTCAGCAATGCAAGACAATTCTGAAGTACTTATGATGAAAAATGCTATCAAACTCCAGTAAAAGAACTAATGGAGTCTGAACACAAATTGAAGCATACTTTTAAACTTTATTTTGCTTAAGGTTTTGCGTTTTTTGGTTTCTATTTCCTTTCATAATAAGACTAATGTGGAAATATGTTTCACATGACTGTACATGTAACCTTTATCAAATTTCTTGTCTCCTAATGAGAGAAGAGTAGGGTAGAAAGAGAATTTGAAATTTAAAGCTTTAAAAATGAATGGCAAAATTTTTTCATGTAATTGGGGAAAATAAGATATTAAGAATGAGAAAAACAAAACAAAGTTCCTTCCAATAAGATATTAAGGAAAACAAAGATATCCAAAAGAGACCAGAAATTCAAACTATAGCAATAATACAATTTTAAAAATTTAAAGAATAAGCCTAGGGAAAGAGAAAACAAAATTAATCCATTCTGCAGGCATAATAGTTAATTTAGAGAACCTAGAAAGTCAACTAAAAATTATTTCAAACAATAAATTTGGCAAAGTACAATATATAAAATAAGCCCACATAAATAACAACACACGAAGATGTACAACATAAATGATGTACAAATAAATAGATAAAATAAATAAAAAATAAAATAAATAAAATAGATAAAATAAATAGATGTACAACAAAATCCAGCAACATAATGTAAAAAATGAAATTCCACTTAAAACAAAATGAGAACATGTAAATATTTAGGAGTCTACTTATCAAAACAAGAATCATACAAATGTCAGTTTAGGAAATGTAATGATTAAAAAAAAGAAAAAACCTTAAAATAGTAAAACATAAAAATAAATTAGTAGTTTGTAAGCCTACAAAAAAACTAATTTTAGCATATACAAAATTTTAAGCATTCTTTTTTTAAACAAACAATAAATGTTTTTTACACCAAAAAAGAATGATCTAAATAATTGGAGAAATATTAAATGCAAACATTTAGGGTAATTGCCAAAAGATTACTTTGTAGAATTAGGGGAAAATAATAATGAAATTCATCTAAAGAAAAAAGGCAAGAATCTCAAGGGAAACACTAAAAACAATTACAAAGAATAAGGGACTCATAAACTCAACTATAAAGTATTAATCTTCAAAACCATTTGACACTGATTTAAAAAGAGGGGTAAGACAATGAAACAGATTAAATATATAAATATATAATAAATATATATAATATATAATAAATATATATAAATATATAAAGAACAGCTTAATGTTTGTTAAAACCAAAGGTCCAAACAACTTAGATAAAACTTATTATCCAACAATAATTATTGGGGAAATGAAAAAAGTATTCTGGCAGAATTTAGATTTCTTCATATCATATATCAAGATTAACTCAAATTAGATGTATGATTTAGACATAAAGACACCATATACAAATTGGAGGAGCAAGATTTATTGACAGAGGAAGAGTGCACAACTAAACAATTTTGACGACATAAAATAAGTAATATTTGCAGGGGGAGGGGAGAAGGAGGGGGTGGGAATCTAATGCAATTTCTAATTAGAAAGAATACAGTTGACTGGAGCAGGAAGAAGGAGAAAAATCCTTGCAACAAATTTCTCCTATCTGGCTCATCTCCAAGTTATATAAGAAACCAACTCAAATTTGTGGGGGTGGAGTTCAATGACAAACTGGAAGGATTGGGGTTAGTTTTGTTGTCGAAAATCATTCTTGAAGAAACTGGATTCAAAAGAATGGAAGTCAAGAGGGACTTATTTCCAAGAGTGGGCAAAAGCATGAAAATGGAAGATAGAAATTATGCGCGGGGACCAACATTTAGGTCAATTCGACTGGAAAATAAAGTGAGTTATGAAGACTAGAATGCAATAACCTCAGAAAGACTAGCTACATCCATATTGAGAAATGCTTGCTTTAAAAGCCAAAAAAATGACTTCCAGCAAATTGTTAACATGAAAGTTTGTATCCAAACACTGAGTCCCTGAGAAATATCCCAGGAATTAGGAAAAAGTACACCAGATAAATCAAAGATTCTATTAAACAATTAAGTTCCTCTATCAAATCCATTTATTTAGTGATTTCATTCATGTGCAACTCTTCATGAGTTTCAATAAGAATTTGAATTCAGATCTTGCACACTCCTGGCTTGCTACTCTAATCACTGTATCACTCCCTTGCTTCACCTATCAAGTCTAATTCTATGCAAAAATTAAAAAAATAAAATAACAGGTGTATAACAGGTGTCTGAAGTTAGATCTATACCTGGTAACAGGGTCTGAAGCTAAGAGGATTTTGACTCTGGCCTATCAGAACTGAAGCACAAGACAAAGCTATATTCAAGGATATAGAGATAAGTGCTTAGGAAGTTCAGGTTCTGCCAAGAGCATTAAAGCTAGCCCAATATCTAGTTAGAACTCATCAGAAGTACAGCACTTTATAAAGTGAATTTTTTACAGTTGACTACATAAAGAGAAAAGAGCTGAACCAGACAGCATTCACCAAGGCAGAAAGATTACATACTTGTAATCTTAGTCCACTGGAAGACTGAGGCTAAGGAGTTCTTAAGCTAAGGAGTTTTAAACTGAAATGGGTCATGTTGATTGTGAGTCCACACTAAGTTTAGAAGTCAGAAGGTTTCCTAAAGGAGGTAAACTAACCCAAGTTGGAAATAGAGCAAGCTCTATAATGGGAACAAGCTTGGGAAGTAAACTGCATTTTCAGCCCAAGAGTGATAGGAAGATACACACATAAAGAGAGGGGGAGGAGGAAGAGGAGGAGGAAAAAAGAAGAAGAGGAGGAGAAAGAAAAACGAGGAGGAGAAAGAACGAGAAGGAGAAAGAAGGAGGAGGAGGAGGAGGAGGAGGAGAAACAAGAAGAAGAAAGAAGGAGAAGAAAAAAGGAGAAGGACAAAGAAGAGAAAGAAAAAGGAGAAGGAAAAAGAAGGAGAAAGAAAAAGGAGAAACAAGAAGGAGAAAGAAGGAAAAAGAAGAAAGATAAAGAAGGAGAAAGAAGAATTAAACTACTTAATTAATTAAATTAATTAGAAGAACATGTGAAGTAGCTACTACCAAAGATAAGAAATAGCATGCTAAAAAGCTGGACTTAAACTCTGAAAACTTTTCTCAGACAGTTACTAACTTAACCTCTCTTTTGTTTAATCTCTCTGTGTATTTCCTTTTTCTTACCTGTAAAATGAGGTGGCTAAACTTGGTGGTCTCTAAAATTCTTTCCAGCTCTAAATTACAATTCCACAAGAGAATTTAGAAAAAACCCCTGCCATCCCCCCAAAAATCTAAATATAATAATTCAAGAAGCCATTTCAAAAAGTTGCCCACAACCATTATAACCAGAATGAAAATAGAAAGAATTTACCTGTATACTTCTAAAAGAAACTCTAAATTGAAAAGAAAATGAATACCATGGTACCACAGTTACAGACATACAAGATTATGACTATACTAAAATTTCTACAAAGGATATAAATACTTGGAATATAATATACTATAAGATAAAAGAAAAATGTTTTCAATCAACCATAACTTATCCTGCAAAATTGAGTAAAACACGACAAAGGGAAAGTGAACCCTTAATAAAATAAAGGATTTTAAAAATTCTTAATGAAGAGGTTAGAGATAAATAGAATATATATAAATACAAACACAGGAGAAAAGAGAAACTAAAAACATACTATTTTTTGCTCTTTTTCATTGTTTCTTTAAAGGAAAAAAAGCATGAGGGAAAATAAGGGGGAAAATAGAAAGAAATTATTGTTTATTAAAATTAGGTGTGTGAAAAGGAAAAGAAAAAGATTGTTGTTCAGTAATCAGGAATATCATAAATCAAGCAAAGGAAAATTAAAACACGCGCAGAGTCAAAAATACGAGTTTCATGTAGAAATACATTAAATTCAACAACAAAATAGGGAGTAATAAAAAAGGATAAGAGAAGTCTGAAGGAAACATAGAATTGGGAAAAGAATATAAACCAAAAAATGTGTACTACAAAGTGTGGGCCATTAATGGGGATCAAAAAAAGAGAATAAAAGTATAAGAATCAGTGATATGTCTCTTAGTTGAATGAAAATGCAAAGGATGGAGATTTTCAGGAGCCAGGATGATGGAGCAAGCAGGAAATTGCCTAACTCCCCAATTTTTATCTCCAAACAACTATAAAATAGCATGCCAGGACAGGAAGCAATCTAATCACATCCTCAGTAAGCCAAAGGGAGGTCCTAAGCCCTAGTTAAGTGCCAAGCAAGCAGGCAAATGCCAACACTAAGAAATACCCTATGCCTCATATCAGTGCCACGTGAATAAGAAGATGCCTGCAACTCCAGCACCATCAGTCACTCCTCACTCTATCCTCAGTGCAGCACCAGGTCATGGCCTGCAGCCCCAATACAAGAAGCTTGGGACATTTTCCCTTCAGTGCCAAGAACAGAACTCAAATTTAAAAGTATAGGGAAAAGCTAGAAAAGGTGAGCAAAAGCAAAAAAAAAAAATCTGACCTTAGAAAGTTATTATGGAGACAGTAAAGATCAAGATACAAACTCAAAAAAGGACAACAGTGTCAAAATGTCTAAATGCACTGCCCTCAGAAAAATGTAGATTGAATCCAAATTCAAAAGAATTCGTGGAAGAGCTCAAAAGAGGGGTTTAAAAATAAAATAAGAGAGGTAAGAGAAAAATTGAGGGAAAAAACAAAAGTGGTGCAAGAGAATCATCGGAAAAGTTCAATAGCTAGATAAAAGTATTAAAAAATGGAAAAAGAAGTACAGAACTTTACTGAAAAAAACAACTCCCTAAAAAGTAGAATTGGCCAAATGGAAAAGGAGGCAAAAAAAAAAGCTAACTAAAGGAAATAACTCTTTAAAATTAGAATTGGAAAAGTAGATGCTAATGACTCTATAGTTTCAAATCAAAAGAATGAAAAAAACAGAAGAAAATGTAAATACCTCATTGGAAAAAAAAACTGACTCAGAAAACAAATGCAAGAGAAATAATTTAAGAATTATTGGACTATCTGAAAGTCATGATCGACAGGAGGAGCTTGTCATAATACTTTAAGAAATTATATTAAAAAAAACCTTGCCTTCATATCCTAGAATTAGAGGAAATAATAGATATTGAATGAATCCACTGATCACTTCTACAAAGAATTCCCAAGAGGAAAAATCCCAGGAAATTACAGTCAAGTTCCAGAGAACTCCTAGAAAAAGAGAAAAAATAATGTAATTGGCCAGAAAGAAGCAATTCAAATATTGGGGAGCCACAGTCAGAATTACACAGGTCATAACTAGTGAACTGTTAAGGAATTGAGGGGGCATGGAACTCAATATTCTGGAAGCAAAGGAGATAGTACTTCAATCAAGAATCACCTAAAATCAAGCATAATCCTTCAAAAGCAGAAAAAAGGTTATTCAATGAAATGAAAAGGTTTTTTAAGCTTTTCTGAGAAAAAGACAGGAGCTGGACAAAAAAAAATATTTTCAATATTAAGTCTCAAGAAAAACATAAAAAGTGGAGAAAACATAAGAGATTCAGTAAGGCTGTTTACATCCCTACATGGAACGATGATATTCATAATTCTTAAGAACTGTATCACTAATAGTGTAATTAGAAAAAGTATATACATAGTGTGTGAGTAGAAGGTGAATTTGAGGGACATTAAAAATTAATTAAGGGGTGGGGAAAAAAGAATTACAGTAGAAGGAAGAGAAAAGTAGAATATAGTAAATTATCTCATATGAAGAGACATGAAAGACCTAATAATTGCCTCTAATAAGTAATAATATATACAATCAGTTGAGTATAAAAATCTATTTTATTCTATAGAGAAGTAAGAGGGGAATGAATTATATAAAAGGGAAGACTACCATAAAGGAAGGCAGATTAAGGAAGGCAATGGGTAGAAGCAAATCAAAGTTGAGAGGGGAATAATTGAAAGATAAGAATGAAGGATAGAAAGGAGGAAAAATAGAATAGAAGAAACTACACATTTAGTAATCATAATTGTGAATGAGAATGAGATGAACTCTATCATAAAACAGAAATAGATAGCAAAATGGATCAAAAATCAGAATCCTACAATATGTTGTTTGCAAGAAATACATTTAAAGCAAAGAGGTACATACAAAGTTAAATGGATGGAACAGAATCTATTATGCTTCAACTGAAGTGAAAAAAAGCAGAGGTAGCAATCATGATTTCAAACAAAATAAAAATAGATCTAATTAGAAGAGTAAGGAGGGGAACAACATTTTGATTAAAGGTCAGTGAAGTAATATTAATATTAAACATATACGTACCAAAGGGTTAGCATCCAAATTCTTAGAGAAATTAAATGAAGTCGAGGAAGAAAGTGACAGCAAAATTATAGTAGTGGGGAGACTCAATGTTCCCTGTCAGATCTTGATAAATCCAGTCACAAAATAAGCAAGAAAGTAGTTGGAGGAAGGGGTCAGTGAATGGAATTTTAGAAAAATTAGATATAACAGACTTCTGGAGAAAATTAAATGAGAATAGAAAAAATATAGCTTTTTCTCAGTAGTACAAGGACCTACACAAAAATTGGCCATATAATATGGCATAAAAATTTCAAAATCAGATTTAGAAAGGCATAAATATTAAATGCATTCTTTTAAGATCACAATGCAATAAAAAATTTTTTTCAACAAAAGGCAGTGAAAAAAAACAGATTTAAAATTAATTGGAAATTAAATAACCTAATCCTACAGAATAAACTATATTATTGAGGGATTTCAACTGTCCTGTCTCAGAACTTGAATATACATATATAACATATATCCAATTATTTTATTACTGCTTTAAGAAAAGAGGAGAGGAAGAAAGAAGGAAAAGAATTTGGAAATCAAAATTTTGTAAAAGTGAATATTAAAAATTATCTTTACATATAATTAGAAAAAATAAAATACTATTTTAAAAGGAGCCAAAGGACAAAATAGGATCATACAACTCCAATTATGGATTACTGGTTTTGATCCAAATCCATTTATTTCACCCCATCCTTTTTCTTTATAATAAGAAGATGGAATATAGTGAAAAAAAATTTAATGGGAAATGATGCCTAAGGCAAAAACACAATGAATCTTGTAAATTAATTCATGAAAATGAATGAAATGAACTCATCCATAAAATAGAAGAGCATACTAAAATGGATTAGAAAGCAAAAATCTAACAATGTACATTGACAATATTTCATAAAGTGGTTGTGAAAAATTGAGAAAAAAAATCTTAATCCAAATTTCCATAAAACAAATATGATTCCTGATACCTAAGCCTAAAGATACCTAAAGATAAAGTAGGGAAATAAAATATAATTACTATCTCTAACGAATATCAATAAAAATATTAAAGAACATATTATCAAAAAGGCTATAAAAACATTTTTTAAATTATACATTTGACCAGACTGGATTTATGCCAAGAATGAAATGCTGTTAAACATTAGGAAAACTATGATGAATATAATAAAGTATATTAATGATAAAAACAATAAAAATCATAGATGCAGAATAAATACCAAAAGTGTTTTAACAGTGTACAAAATACTTTATTTTTTTAAACATCAAAATCATAGGACTAAATAGATCTTTTCTTAACAAACCGCTTTTCTTAACAAACGGCTTAATAAGCAGTACATATTGAAAACCCAAACCTAATCTTTATCTCTACTAAAGAGATGCTCAAGTCCTTTCTAATAATTTCAGGTAAATCAAGAATTTCCATTGTCACAATTATCTGATATAATACTAGAAATTCAAGCTATGACAATAAAATAAAGTTTTTGAAACTGAAGTAATAAGTGTAGTCCAAAAATGGAAAAATATGACTCCTATTTGTAAAACAAATGGTGGTTTACCTAGAGAATCCTAGAGATTCAACTAAAAATAATTTAAATGCTTAGGAACATCAATTAGTAATATAGCATAACATAATATAAATACACCAAATTATCAGGCATTCTCAATTTTACTAACAAAGTCCACCAGGAAGATATTTACTATAGGTAAATATTCAAAAAATATAGATAGGCAGTTTTCAAAAGAAGAAATGCAAGCTATCAACAACTAAATGAAAAAAAAATACTTTGAATCACTAACAAAATAAATGTAAATTAAAATCAATTCTAAGGTTTCATTTAACATTTATTGAATTGACAAAATAAAAAAAGAAAAGTAACAATTGTTGAAAGAATTGTCAGAAAACAGACATGACGATATATTGTTAGTAATGATGTGAATTTTTCTTTTTTTTTTCTTATTTACAAAGCATATGCATGGATAATTTTTCCAACATCAATCCTTGCAAAACTTTTTGTTCCAAATTTTTCCTCTTTCCCCCTACCCCTTCCCCTAGCTGGCAGGTAGTCCAATACATGTTAATATGTTGAAATACATGTTAAATCCAATATATGTGTACATATTTATAGTTATCTTGCTGCACAAAAATCAGATCAAAAAGGAAGGAAAAGAAAAACTGAGAAAGAAAACAAAATGCAAGCAAATAACAACAGAGAAAATGAGAATGCTATGTTGTGTTCCACACTCTGTTCCCATGGTTCTCTCACTGAGTGTAGATGGCTCTCTTCATCACTGTACAAGTGGAACTGGTTTGAATCATCTCAATGAAGAAGAAAGTCACTTCCATCAGAACTGATCTTTGTATAGTCTTGTTGTTGCCATATAAAATGATCTCTGAGATATGAATTTTTCTAAATTTTATAGAAAACAATTTGGATTATACTTCCAAAGCCATTGAACTGTGCATATCCTTTATTCAACTGTAATACTACAAGACATATTCCCCCAAAGCATCAAAGATAAACAAAAAGTACCCACATATACAAAATTACTTATAGCAGCACTTTTTCTCTTATTAAAGGTCTGGAAACAAATTGGAAGGACCACCAGTTTGGCTGAACAAATTATGTATATGAATATGACATGTGATAATAGTAATAATATTGCACCGTGAAAGTTATGGATTGGAAAAATATGGAAAATCTTTATTAATTAATGAATAGTGAAATGAGCAGAATTAGAAAAATAGTTTAAACAATAAGTTGAAAGGACTATAGAACTTTAGGAAATGCAATGACTAATCATGACTACAGAAGATTGCTTCTTATATCTTAATGGCAACCACAACATAATAATAATAATGACACCAACAGTGATAATAATAGTTGGCATTTATATAAAAGTTGATGGTTTGCAAAGTTTTTCACGAATATTATCTGATTTTATCCTCATAACAACCTTGGGAGGTAAATACTATAATTATTCCTCTCTAAAAGATGAGGAAACTGAAGCTGGGAGAAGCTAAGCAATTTTTCCAATATTATAGATTTAGTAAGTGACTGAGGCAGAATTTGAACTCTTGTCTTCCTCAGCTCTATGTCCAACACAAAATTCAGTATCCAGTGAAAAGTGATAGATTAGAGATGCAAAATGAAACATGAGTTAACAGATATGGCCAATATATTGATTTTTTTTTTTGGTTTAACTATACTTATTAGTTACATGAATTACTGTATTGCATGTATTATTAATACATGCAATTACAATTCATTGCAGTTCTATTTTGAAGTGTGATTTGCTTGGGAAAGAACTAGTGTGTAACAATAGTGATAAAAAGTAAGAAAAAGGATAAATAAAATATTAAAATGATAGATATATTTATGTGCATTTATATATGCATTTACAAATATATACACATATATCTGAGAATAGAAGACAGTTCATAAAGACAGAGGTGACATTTTTTACATGTAATATATACTTTTTTAAGAAGTTATATTAATAGAAGTTCACGCTTTTACACACAATTATCTTTTTGGTTCTTTGTACCAAATGTTCATGTTTATTATGTTTGATAAGCACTTAATAAAATAAAATTAAAAGCCAAATGGAAGCATTTGTATCTTATCCTACAGACAACTGTCAGGCTCTAAAGCTTCTTGGGTATGATCAGTCTTATACATTAGGAATACTAATTTGATTTTTGAGCTTATTAAGTTCATTGCCAATAAAAGGGCATTTCCTCCTGCAAAAGGAGTAAGGACTAGATTTATGATTTAAAGGCACCTAATGCTATTATTATAAGATGAATTGTAAATATTTAGATTGGTTTTTATTATTGCTCAGAAATTTCAGTCGTGTCTGACTCTTTGTGATCCCATTTGGGTTTTCTTGATAAAAATATTGGAATGGTTTCCCGTTTCCTTCTCCAGCTTATTTTACAGGTAAGGAAATTAAGGTAGGGTTAAAGGATTTGCCCAAGGTCACACATCTTAAGCATCTGGAGATAGATTAGAACTCAAGAAGATGAGCAGACCTGACTTCAGTTGACCTTTCCTTAAATGCCTCATAGTATTGGTGGCTGATTATACATAACAGGAAATATATTGCCACCTGTCCAAATGAGGTGCACACCTAAGTGAGACCTGGACTTCATGGTCCAAGCTACTTTTGCTTTGTGTTTATTTCCCTGTGCACAAAATAAATCAAGGCTTTAAAATACTATCATTCTACATAGGGAAAAATAAAATCAACATTATCAGTATTATTTCCTTTTCTATCAGTTCTTCTTCAGGCAATTGAACTCCAAAATGAGTATTGAGAATCTTTATGATCACATATATAAAACTTTTATCAATTTCATTAAAACATAAAATAAAAAACACAAAACACTTTTTTAAAAAAGGCATCACAGAACCATATTCAGGATTAAACCATACTTTCTCAAAATTTCTTTATTCTTGTGACATTTTATCAAAGGACAAGGCTTGTCAAATTTTCTGAACTTCAGATATTTTGATGACATTAAACGTTTACAAATCAGTATGAAATTTACAAAAATATTTGCCTGTGTAAAGAGATCCTTTGAGGTAATACTTCCATCACGATACCAGTTAAATTCTAAAATCACTCAATTCTAAGCATCAATACTTTAATCATCCAATTCAATTTATTGTTAATTTTGATCATATACCTATGTTGTCTTTATCTTTCTTCCATATTCCACTTATTCTCCTAGAATAATTTTTCAACCACATTAAAAGCTGTTAATTGTCTTCTACCTGCTTACAACTAATTAACTTTTGCCATTATGGGAAATTCAATTTCTTTTTTTGTTATAATCATGGATTTACAAGAATTGGAGCCTTGATGTGGTTCATTTTGTGAACTTAAACTTAGGTCACAAAATAAATCTCATGTTTACTGTTGTGACTGTTTTAATTATGCAATACAGAGCCAGGAATATTCATATTATGCAAACATCTATTAAATAACCACTCTGTGGTCAGTTAAATACTAGGTGCTGAAACAAATTATACTCCCTGCCTTTGAGAAATTTTAAATTTAATTGAGGGAATAGTACAAATGTAATTGTTAAACATAACTGCAAATTGGTAAAGACTGGTGTTCAAATTTGACTTCAGATACTATAATGTGACTCTGGGCAGGTCATTTAATCCTGGTTTTTTTTTCAGTTTTCTCATTTGTAAAAGGAGCTGAAGATGGAAATCGCAAACCACTCCAGTATCTTTGCCAAGAAAATTTCAAATAGGATCACAAAGAATTGGACATAACTGAAATGATTGAATGACAGTCATTAAAGATCCCAAGAATTAGTTGCATTTCTTCCCATTGTGAGAAGAATGGAAACTCATGTGAGATTAGGACTGAAGAGTGGAGTTGCACCACAATCTGTACTTTGACTCCATTATCTCTAACTGGAGGTGGATAATATGTTTCCTAACAAGTCCTCTGGAACAGTGGTTTGTTGTGTCAAAGTTCCAAAGTTTTTTTTTTTTTTTTTTTTTTTTTTTAAGTGGCTTTTTTTTACAATGCTGTTATAATATAAATTGTTCTTCTGGTTCTGCTCACTTCACTTTGCATCAATTCATATAAAGTCTTCTATAAAATCATCCCCTATATTTCTTTTTTTTTCTAATTTAATTTACATTTTACATTTTAAGTTTTAAACTCTCCCCCTCCTAACCCTGCACTAGTGAAGGCCACCATTTCAGAGGTTTATAAAAATATGTAAAAACATACTACACATATTTCAATTTATCAGTTCTTCCTCTGGAGGAGGATAGAATCTTCCATCAGGGTTCTTTGTAATTGATTTGAGTATTTATAATACTCAGAATAACTTGGTCATTCCTATTTATTTTTTCTAACATTACTGTTATTTTTGTATACTACATTTTCTTGATTCTGCTCATTTCACTCTTTATTATTTTATAAAGGTCTTTCCATGTTTTTCCTAAAGTCAACCATTTCATTATTTCTTATATCACAATAGTATCTTCATCACAATCATATACCACATTTTGTTTAGTCATTCTTTTATTAATGGGCATCCCATCAATATTCAGTTTTTTGCCACCACAAAGATTTCCACTACAAATATTTTAGAACATATAGTTTCTTTTTCTTTTTCTCTGCTCACTTTGGGAAAGAAACCTAATAGTAATATTGCTGGGAAAACTGGGCAAAATAATAGGAAGTTTTAAAACTGGGCATAATTCTAGATTGCTCTTCAAAATAGTTGAATGAGTTCACAGTTCTACCAACATTATATTTCTTCTTACTTAGTTTATTTATTTTTAATACACATTACTTTATGAATCATGGTAGGAGAGAAAAATCAGAGCAAAAGGGAAGAATCATGGGAGAGAAAAAAAACTGAAAAAAAGAAGTGAACATAGCATATGTTGATTTACATTCAATCTCCATAGTTCTTTCTCTGGATGCAAATGCATTTTCTGTTCAAAGTCTATTGGGATTGCTTTGGATAACTGAATGACTGAGAATAACCAAGTCTCTCATAGTTGATCATCACACATTCTTGCTGTTATTGTTTACAATGTACTCTTGCTTGTTTCACTCAGCATCAATTCATGCAAATCTTTCCAGGCCTACCTAAAATCATCTTGGTTATCATTTGTTAGAGAACAATAATATTCCATTATCTTCATTTACCACAACTTATTCAGCCATTCCCCAATTAATGGTCATCTATTCATTTTCCAATTCTTTGCTACCACAAAAAGAGCTGCTACAAACGTTTTTGCACATGTGAGGCCTTTTCTCTCCTTTATGATTTCCTTGGGATACAGACCCAGTAATGGCATTGCTGAGTCAAAAGGTATACACAGTTTGATGGCCCTTTGGGCATAGTTCCAGATTTCTCTCCAGAATAGTTGAATTGTTTCACAGTTCCACCAACAATGCATTAGTGTCCCAGTTTTCCCATATCCCTCCAGCATTTATCATTATCTTTTCCTGTCATCTTAGACAATCTGAGAAGTATGAGGTGGTACCTTAGAATTGTTTTAATTTGCATTTCTCTAATCAACAGTGGGTTTAGAGCATTTTTCCATATGACTATACATGGCTTTAATTTTGTCATTTGAAAATTATCTGTTCATATCCTTTGATCATTTATCAATTGGTGAATGACTTGAATTCTTATAAATTTGAAACAGTTCTTTATATATTTTAGAAATGCTTTATCAGTCTATAAAGATTTTTTCCCAGCTTTGTACTTCTCTTTCAATTTTGTTTCTGTTGGTTTTGTTTGTGCAAAAACTTTGTAATTTTGCCTTTCATAATGTTCTCTAGTTCTGCTTTGGTCATAAATTCCTCTCTTCTCCAATGATCTGATAGGTAAATTACCCATTATTCTCCTAATTTGTTTATGGTGTACGCCTTTATGGCTAAATCATGTACCCATTTTGATCATATTTTGATATGGGATATGCGATGTAGATCTGTGCCAAGTTTCTGACATATTATTTTCCAGTTTTCCTAGCAATTTTTTTCAGATAGTGAGTTCTTATTCCTGAAGCTGGAGTTGGGGTTTATCAAATACTAGATTACAATAGACCTTGATTATTGTCTCATGTGTATTTAATCTATTTATCGATCCACCACTCTATTTCTTAGCCAGTACCAAATGATTTAGATGACTGCTGCTTTATAAAATAGTTTTAGGTTTGGTACTGCTAAGCCATCGTTATTTGTATTTTTTCTTTCATTAATTCCCTTGAAATTCTTGACCTTTTGTTCTTCCAGATAAATTTTGTTATTTTTTTTCTAGTTCTATAAAGTTTTTTGGCAGTTTGTTTTGTATGACACCGAACAAGTAGACTAATTAAGGCAGAATTGTCATTTTTATTATATTAGCTCAGCCTACCCATGAGCAATTGATATTTTTCCAATTGTTTCGATCTGACTTTGTGTGAAAAGTGTTTTGTAATTGTGTTCATACAGTTCTTGCATTTGTCTTGGTAGGTAGACCCCCAAATATTTTATTTTGTCTATAGTTATTTTAAATGGAATTTCTCTTTCTATGTCTTGCTAATTGGCTTTGTCCATAATATATAGAAATACTGATGATTTGTGTGGATTTATTTTATATCCTGCAACTTTGATAAAGCTGTGAATTGTTTCAAGTAGGTTTTTGTATTTTCTAGGATTCTTTTAAGTATAACATCATATCATCTGCAAAGAATTGATAGTTTTAAGAATATAGATAACAAAACTATACTAGTAGAGAACATCATCTTTCCTCTTTCAAAAATAGATAAATCAAATCATAAACTAAACTAGAAAAAAAGTTGAGAGAAACAGAATTTTAGTAAAGTTAGATTTGAAAGACCTCTGGAAAAAAAAGGAATGAGAACAGAAAGAGAAAGAGAACTCAGAAATTCTCAGCTAGACATGGCACCTTTATAAAAGCTGATCATGCATTAGAGAATAAAAACCACAAATAAATGGAGAACCAAAATGTGATAAAATTACGTTGAATGAAAGGCTCTGGAAGCATAGATTAACAATTAATTGGAAATTAAATAATCTGATCCTAAAGAATGAGTGGGTCAAAGAAAAGATCATAGAAATAATCAATAATTTCATTAAAGATAATAATAAAGAAACAACATTTCAAAATTTGTGAAATGGAAATAAAGCAATACATAGAAGCAATTTTATACCTTTAAATGTTCATATCAAGAGAGAGAGACAGAGAACAAATAGGATGCAATTTTTAAAATTAGAACAATTTAAAATTCCTCAATTAAACACCAAAATAGAAATCCTGAATAATCAAAGGACATATCAATAAAAGTTTTTTAAGCAAACTAATAAATAAAATTAGGAGCTAGTTGTATGGGGAAAATAATAAAATAGAATAATCATTAATTTTATTTTTAAAAGTATCAAAAAATTTTAAAGTGAATGCACAACAAATGAAGATCAAAATTTTTCCCTTCAAAATTTTCTCCCTTCCTCTCTCTTAATTCCTATCCAGAATGGTAATTTGAGATAAGTACTTATGTATAATATATATTATATATAGCATGTTATATATAATATATATTATATAACATGTTGATGTATTGTATAATATATTATGATAATATATTAATATAAATAATATAATATATCCTATGTTCACATATTATATTTCATTGATATATATATATATATAATATGATAATAATTTTATATGTATATATATATGATTTTTTAAAAGCTACTCTTATCCCAAAATGTCAAATTCTGGGGCCAGGCCCAGAAAGAATTTTAAAAGGACTTTTAAAATCAAATAAGAAAGAGTGAGGGAAAATAAGGGAAGAAATAAAAATAATTCAAGAAAATTATGAAAAGATCAAACAACTGGGGGGGGATAAAAAGAACCAGAAACTTAAAAAAACAACTCCTTGAAAATTAGAATTGGGCAAAGGGAAGTAAATGACGTTATAAGACCAAGAAATAATAAAACAAATTCAAAAGGATGAAAAATAAAAGAGAATGTGAAACACCTAACTAGAAAAACAACTGATCTAGAGAACAGATAGAGAAAAGACAACACAAAAACTATTGGACTAACTGAAAGTTATGATCAAAAAATAATCTTGATACAATATTACAAGAAATAATTGAAGAAATTTGCCCTGAAGTTCTACAGTGTAAATTTAAAAATGGAAAAAACCCATTAATCATCATGCAAAAGAGATCCCAGGATGAGAACCTACAGGAATATCATAGACAAGTTTCAAAGCTCCCAGCTTAAGGAGAAAATATTATGAGCAACAATAGCAAAACAATAAAAAATACTCCACAGCCACAATCAGAATTACACAAGATTTAGTAGCCACTAGACTGAAGATCTTAGAAGACTATATTTTGATGAGCAAAAGAGCTAGAATTGTAGCCAAAAATAACTTTCTCAAAGTTTAATATAATCCTGAATTTAAAAAAATAAATTTTAAATGAATTGAAAGCTTTGGGGGCATTTGTCACAGGAAGACCAGAACTGGATAGAAAATTTGGCATGTAAGATCCAGGGGAAATGACAAACATTAAAGACCAATTACATGGAATTCAACAAGGTCTAACTGTTCACTTCTTATATATGAAAATGTTTATCAGTACACTTATGAATGTCATCAGTACCTAGATAATTTAAAAGGAAGGTTGGGGACAAGCTGAATATGATAGGGTAATTCTAAAAAATAAAATAAGGTAGGAAAAGGTTAAAAAAAAAAGAGCAACTATACAAATGAGGCATGAGCAGAAGGACTAATATACATATGGTTTTCATGTATATACACAACAGAAATACAGTTCTCAAGAGTTCCTTTTACCTTTTCCTACTTCTCTTTAGTCCTGTGGTTTGGAGATCAAATTTTTTGTGTAAGTCTGGTTTTTTTCCTTAGAAACAAATGGAATTCCTCTGTTTCATTAAATGTCCATCTTCTTCCATGGGAAAAAAAGCTCAGTTTAGCTGGGTAGTTTATTTTTGGCTGCATTCCAAATTCTTTTGCCTTTCAGAATATCAGATTACAGGCCCTTTGATCCTTTAATGTTGAGGCAGCCAGATCTTGAGTGCTCCTTATTGTGGCACCTCAATATTTGAATTGTTTTTTCCTGGCTGCTTGTAATATTTTTTCTTTAGTCTGAAAATTCTGAAATTTGGCCACAATAATCCTCGGTGTCTTTATTTTAGGGTCTTTTTCAGAAGGTGTTCGATGAATTCTTTCAACGCCTATTTTACCTTCCAGTTCTATTACTTCTGGGCAGTTTTCTTTGTTGATTTCCTGTAAAATAGTATCTAGGCTCTTTTTTTCATCATAATTTTCAGGTAGTCCAGTGATCCTCAGGTTCTCTCTCCTAGATCTATTTTCCAGTTCTATTGTTTTTCCAAGTAAGTATTTGACATTTTTTCCAATCTTTCATTTTTTTTTGGTTTTGCTTGACTGATTCTTGATGTCTCAATGAATCAGTCATCTCTATTTGTTCAGTTCTGATTTTTAGTGAGTTATTTTCTTCATTAGCTTTTTTTACTTCTTTTTGTATATGTTCAATTGAGTTTTTAAATGCATTGTTTTGCTCTATGGAGTTTTTTTTTCTTCCATTTCACTATTTTTTTTTTTAGTGAGTTATTTTCTTTTTCCAATTCATAAATTCTGTTTTCCTGCACTTCTTGGAAGTTTTTTTACCTTATCCAATTCACACTTCAGGAAGTTGTTGCTCTCTTGCATAGCTTCTCTTTATTTTCCCCATTTTTCTCCTAGTTCTCTTTTAAGGTTTTTAATAGTCTCTTCTAGGAGAGCCTTTTGTATTGGGGACCAACAATTGTCTGGAGACTCTCTGCTATTAGTCTCTTCAGGGTTGAAAAGCTGCTCTCTTTCTGTATAGAAACTATCAATCGTCCTTTTGATTTTTTTACTCATTTTATTGAAGCCTGTAGGGTCTGCCTTCAGGGCCAGGAAGTTACCAGCTTCCTCTCCAGAGCAGTGATAGGTATATGGATGGGTAACTGTCCTGCCAACTGGCTACAAAGAGCAGTGAGGTACTGGAGTGCTCTGGGAAAGAGTTCTCCACCTGGAAGTAACTCAGGCCTGCAGGGCTGAGCTGGGAAAGTGCCCTGCAAAGAACCCCAGCTGTGTGGGATAGCAACTGCCCTGGGGCTAGACAATGAGCTGTGAGAGTTTCACTTCCCAAGCCAAATCCCACCCTGGGGCTGTGGGTATTAGCAGTTGAGCGGTGAATGGACTTGCAGGGACCCAAAGTGTCTCTGCCCCAGGAATCACAGTCTGCTGGGGAAATTCTATTGCCCCAGGCCGAGCCCTCCACTGTGCCAATTAGAGGCTGCCCAGGCTGTGCCCCCCTGCCGTGAAGATTTGTAACTGCCCTAGCAAAAGCCCTGTTACAGCCAGATCTTGTTAGGTTCTGGCATTTTTTTTAGGGTACCCTCTGTCTTTGGCTTTAATTTCTCTGCCAGTTTACTGCTTTGTAATCAAGGCAGAGCAGTTAACCTATAGCAGAGTTGTCTCTATAACTTCTGTAGCCACAGAGATCACCCCCAACAGGTCTGCTCAGGACGCTAGTCTCTCGCTGCCTGTGCTAGTCTGTTCCTGGCCCCTCAAAGCAAACCTTTCCTGGCGATCTTCCAGATTATCTTCTCATGTTAAATTGTGTGCCTCTAATCTTCATGAATTTAAGCAGTGAAGAGCTATTTTGGAGGCTGAATTAAATAGTTGGTTGAGGGGATGAGAGGAGCTTAGAAAGTCGCATGTGCCTTCTCCGCCATCTTGGCTCCGCCCCCAGAAGGACTGCTATAGAGGAAATGGTTGAGAGTTGATAGTGCTAAAATCTTACTCTCATCTGATCTAGGTTGAAGAATGAACAACATATACATCTAGAAGAATGTAAAAGTCTTCTAAATTTATAAAGAAATAAAAAGGCAATAGGATAGGATAAGGGGGAAGACCCATAGAATGGTATATAAATAGAGATTTCAAAGAGGAGAGAAGAGGAAAAGGGAGAGATTTTAAGGGTTGGGTATTTATAAAGAATAGGAGGGTTAAGAGAAATATTCTTTAAAAGGTTGTGGATTAGGAAGGCAATAGTTAGGAGTAAACAAAAGGAGGGATAAGGTTAAAGGAGATATCGAGAGGAGAATAAAGAGAAAACATAGGATGGATAGAAATAGAGTAATTATAACATTGAATGTGATTGGGATGAATTCACTAATAAAAAGGAAAAGAATAGCAGAATAGATTAAAAGTCAGAGCCCAACAATATATTGTTTACAAGAAATACATTTAAAAATAAAAAATAAGTTAAAATAAAGGGCTAGAAAAAAATTTATTAGGCTTCAGCCCAATGCAAACAAACAAACAAACAAAAAAAAGGTAGCAATCTCAGACAAGTTAAAGCTAAAAGAGATTTAATTAAAAGAGATAAATATGGAAACTACATTATGATAAAAGGTTCCATAGATGATGAAATAATATCAATATTAATCTAAAAGCACTACATGATATAGTATCCAAATCTTTAAAAGAAAATTTTAATGAATGGCAGTGGAAATAAATAATAGGACTATAATAGTGGGGGACTTTTGCCTTCCTCTCTCAGAATTAGATAAATCTAACAAAAAAAAAAAATTGAGACAGACATCAAAGAAATGAATACAATTTTAGATAAATTAGATATGACAGCTATCTGAAAATTCTGAAAAGGAGTAATATACCACTAATGAAGATGAAATCAAAGCAATTAGGTGTAAATAATTTGTTTTCTTAAATTGTTAAGAAGCATTTACCTAAATCAAGAGCAGGCATTATTTGTAATGAATAAGCTAGAAGCCTTCCTAGTAAGATCAGGTGTGAATCAAAGATGTCCACTGATTATTCAATATTGTATTAGAAATCCTAGCAATAATAATAAGAGAAAAAAAGAAATAGAAGGAATCAGAATAGGGAATGAGGTAGTGAAACCATCTCTTTTTGCTGGCAATATGATGATATATTTGGGAAATCCAAAAGACTCAACTAACAAGTTAATTGGAATAATCAATAATTTCAGTAAAATAGCAAGATATAAAATAAATTCATATAAATTATGAGCATTCTTATATATTACCAATAGGATGCTGCAGGAAGAAGGAGTAAGAGATACCCCATTTAAAATAATTCTAGCCAGTATAAAATACCTCGGAGTACACCTGCCAAAACAAACTCAGGAAATATATGAACAAAATCAATTTTAATAAAATTTTATATACAAATAAAATTAGATTTAAATAGGGAAATATTAATTTTCTATGGGTATGCAAAACCAATATAATAAAAATGATAATCTTACCAAAATTAATCTATATATTCAATGCTGTCTCAATTAAATTAGCACAAAAAAATTTACTGAGCTAAAAAAATAACAAAATTCATTTGGAAGGAAAAAAATCAAGAATATTAAAGGAACTAATGTTGAAAAATGTCAAGTAAGGAGTTTTAACAATACTAAACCTTAAACTATATAATAATACAGTAATTACCAAATTTATCTGGTACTGGCTAAGAAATAGAAAAGTAGATCAGTGGAACAGAGTAAACATACATTTTACAGCCCCAAATAAATATAGTAACCTAATGGTTGATAAGTGTAAAGACTTAAATTTGGGGGACAAGAATTCATTATTTAATTTTTAAAAGTTTGTTGGGAGAGCTGGGAAACTTTCTGGTAAAAATTGAGCATAGGCCAATATTTTATACCACTTATCAAAATAAGGTTCAAGTGGATATATGTCCTAGAAATAGAGAATCTACAAGAAATCTTGAAGAACATGGAAAATATTGTCTAGCAGACTTATGGATAGGCGGACAATTTGTGAACAAATGAGATAGAGCATTGTGAGATATAAAATAAATAATTATAGTTAAGATCAGAAGGAAAGCAGAAAAGTACTGGGTAAGGGTGAAGGAAAAGGATTTTATAGACAGTTTATCAGATAAAGGCTGCATATAAAAAATACAAAGAACTTTGTCAAATCTATAAGAATAAAAGTCATTCTTAATTGATAAATGGTCAAAGTATCACAACAGGCAATTTTCCATTGAAGAAATTAAAATGATTTATAGGCATATTTTACATTATTTTTATTAAAGCTTTTTATTTTCAAACCATATGCATAAATAATTTTCAGCATTCACTCTTGCAAAACCTTTCCAAATGTTTTCCTTTCCTTCCCCCACTTTCTCCCCTAGTCAACAAATAATTCAATATATGTTAAACATGTGCAATTCTTCTATACATATTTTCAGAAAATGTCATGCTACTCAAGAAAAATCAGATCAAAAAGGGAAAAAATGACAAAGAAAACAAAATTCAAGCAAACAACAACAAAGAGTAAAAACACAATGTTGTGATCCACATTCAGTTCCCACAGTCTTCTCTCTGGATGCAGGTGGCTCTCTTCATCACAAGACCATTTGAATTGGCCTGCATCATCTCCTTATTGAAGAAAGCCACATACATCAGAATTGATCATCATATAATCTTACTATTACCATATATAATGATTTCCTGGTTCTGCTCATTTCACTTAGCATCAGTTCATGTAAGTCTCTCCAGGCCTCTCTAAAATTATCCTGCCAATCATTTTTTATAGAATAATAATATCCCCTAACATTCATATATTATAACTTAACTGTCCTCCAACTGATGGGCATCTATTGTTTTCCATTTTTTATGCATAATTTTTAAATGCACTAAATTATTATTGAATAGAGAAATGCAAATTAAAACAGCTTTGAGAGATCATTTTAAACCTTTTAGGTTGGCTGTAATGATAGATGGGAAAAGTGACAAATGTTGGAGGCGATATGGAAAACTTGGGACCTTAATTCATTGTTGATACTTCGATAAGCTGATCCAATCATTTTGGAGAGCAATCTGACATGTATCCAAAGAGTTATTAAATTGCCTCTACTTTTGTCCCAGTAATTCCACTATTAAGTCTGTTTCCCAAGATGATTAGGAGAGAAAAAAAGGAAAAGATTCTATATATTCTAATATGTGTGTGTCTCTTAATGTTAGTAAAAAAAACTGGAAATTTTGGGGATGTCTGTCAATCAAAGATTTAGTTACACAAGCTGTGGTATGTACTCATGATGGAATAATACTCATTATAAAAAGTTTTGGTTTTAGAAAAATATGGAAAGATTTGCACAAAACAATAAAACACAAAATGAATAGAATCAAGAGAATGTTGTAACAGCAATATTGTTTTAAGAACAATTTTGAGCAATCAAGTCATTCTGATTATTATGTATATCCAAATTAACTGCAAAGCACCTATGAAGGAAGATGCTATTTGCATCCAGATCTTTCTCTCTCTCTCTCTCTCTGTCTCTGTCTCTCTCTCTCTCTCTCTCTCTCTCTCTCACACACACACACACACACACACACACACACACACACACACACACACACTTGTTTCTTATGGTAGCCATCTCAGGGGTAAGGAAAGAAAGTTACATGATAACTTTGTTACATATTTTAAAAAGAATAGCAAGTTCTTCATGTACTTGCAGTTTTAGGTATAATCTTCTTTTTTCTATTCTATGTTATGGAAATGTTTATTTTATTTCTTAAGTTCAGAATTTTTAAAACAAATAGATTAAAAAAAATAGGTAAAGGAGTCTTATCAAATTCTTTCTCCGATAAAAATGTGGTTTGTGTACCTAAACCTAAACCAAAAAAAAAAAAAAAAAAAAAAAACAGAAAAAAAACCTATAGATTAATTTCCTTAATGAATATTGATAGAAAAAAATGAGAAATAAAATACAAAGAAGGAGTTTACACCAAGGCATCATAAAGATGATACACTATGACCAAGTAGGATTTATAAGAGGAATGGTTCAATATTAAGAAAACTATAAGCATAATTGAATTATATACTTATCTCATTAGATGCAGAAAAAGCTCTTAATATAATATAACACCTATTTCTATTTTTAAAAGCTCACACACACATGAAAGCATAGGAATAAATGATTGTTCTTAAAATTATAAGTATTATCTATTTAAACAAGCCAGCATTATCTGTAATGGGGATAGACTAGAAGCCTTCCTATTAAGATTCAGAAATGAAGCAAGGATCTTCATTATAACCACTATTATTTAATAATCTACGAGAAATGCTACCGATAAAATATGAGAAAATGAAAAAATAAGAATAGGCAATGAGTAAACAAAACTATCACCTTTTACAGAACCAAATGAAAAATTAGTTTAAAAAATTAACAGCTTTAGCAAAGTGCATGTTATAAAAGAAATTCACATAAATCATCAGCACTTATCTAGATGAAAGAGATAAAAAGAGAAATTTCAAATAACTGAAGAGTGAAGTGAGCAGAACTGGAGCATTGTACACAGTAATATCAATGTTGTATAATGAACAACTGTGAATGATTTAGTTATTCCCAATAATACAATGATTCAAGACAATCCCAAATGATTCATAATGAAAATTGCTGCCTACCTCCATAGAAAGAATTAATGATACTTTTTTCCTCTTTTTTTTCTTTCTTCTTTCAGTTTGAATTTTCTCCCAAAAATGACTAATATGGAAATGTGTTTTACATGAGTGCACATGTATAACATATCAGATTGCTTACTGTCCTAAAGAGAGGAAAGGAGAAAAAGGAAGGGATATAATTTAGAACTTAAAACTTAAAGCAAAGGTTGAAAACTGTTTTACATGTAACTAGGAAAAATAAAATATATAAGAAACGGAGTCAAATTTATAAAAATACAAGCCATTTCCTAGTTGATAAATGGTCAAGGCCTACTATAGTCAGTGCTTAGAAGAAAAATTTAAATTATCTATACTCTTATGAAAATGATCTAAATCACTATTGGTTAGAGAAATGCAGCTACCACTTCATACCTATCAGATTGTTTAATATTACAGGAAAAAAAAATGACAAATACTGAAAGGGATGGGGAAAAATAGAAATACTAATGCACTGTTGTGGAGCTAGAAACCATTCCAACCATCCTGGAGAACACTTTGAATCTATGCCCAAAAGACTAGAAATCTGTGCATACTCTTGGATCCAGCAAAATCATTACTAGATTTGTTTTCCAAAGAAAAAGGGAAAAGATCCATTTATACAAAAATATTTATCACAATCCTTTTTGTAGTGGCAAAGAATTGCAAACTTAGGCCATGCCCAGCAATTAGAGAATAGCTGAACACATTATGATATATGATTGTAAAGAAATACTACTGTGCTATGAGAAATGGAAAAGGAATTATGGGTGGGAGGAGAGAGAGAAGGGAATGAATTCAGGAAAACCTGATGCAAAATGAAGTGAGCAGAAGGAGAACATTGTGTGCAATCATAACAATCTTGTGATAATGATGGATTAACTATTACAGGCTTAGCCATTCCGATAAATGTAATGATTCAAAACAATTCTGAAACTATTATGATGAAAAATGTTCTCCATCTCCAGAGGACAAATTGAAGTATTTTTTTCATTTTCTTTGCTTTCTTCCTTTTTGCAGCATGGCTCATATGGAAATATATTTGCATGATTCCACATGTGTAATCGACATCATATTGCTTGCCTTTTCAATAGGTATTTGGAAATCAACATTTTTTTAAAAAGAGAATGTCAGAAATAAATATATTTTTAAAAGGATTGATTTTATTACAATACTGTCATGTAAATTAAAGCCCAAAAGTAACAGGCTAACAATAAAAAAGACACTGATATAGTGAACAGTATTTCTTTAACTTTTTTTTTTTTTTGGGGGGGGAATATGGAGAGAATGGAAGGAGTACAAAAAAGGGATATAACTATCACAAAATGTGTCGTGATGGTAACAAATTAAGATAAAAAGCAAAATTGCTCAATTCTGATTTTGAGCATGATATCTCAAGAAAAGTGCTTTTGAATTGGAAAAGATGAAATAAAATGGTTATTAAGAAACTGACTTGAAGTAAAAAGAGATCATCTAACTATCCTTTAAAAAGTTTTTTATGCTATTCCTTTTTCATTTTTTTTCATTTCTTTTTTAGTAAAGCTTTTTATTTTCAAAACATATACATGGATAATTTTTCAACATTGGCCCTTGCAAAATCTTGTGTTCCAAATTTTTCTCCCCTTCCCCTGACCCCCTCCCCTAGATGACAAGTAATGTAATATATGTTAAACATGTTAAAAATAAATGTTAAATCCAATATATGCATACATTATACAATTATTGTGCTGCATAAGAAAAATCAGATCAAAAAGGAAAAAGATGCGAAAGAAAACAAAATGCAAGCAAACAATAACAAAAAGAGTAAAAATGCTATGTTGTAATCCATACTCAGTTCCCACAGTCCTCTTCCTGGGTGTAGATGGCTCTTTTCATCATTGAAGAATTGCAATTGTTTTGGTTCATCTCATTGCTGAAGAGAGCCACGTCCATCAGAATTGATCTTCATATAGTCTTGTTGTTGCCGTGTATAATAATTTCCTGGCCCTGCTCATTTCACTCAGCATCAGTTCATGTAAGTCTCTCCAGGTCTTTCTGAAATCATCCTGTTGGTCGTTTCTTACAGAACAATAATATTCCATAACATTCATATACCATAATTTATTCAGCCATTCTCCAACTGATGGGCATTTAGTCAGTTTCGTTTCTTGCTACTATAAAAAGGGCTGCCACAAACATTTTTGCACATGTGGTTCCCTTTCCTCCTTTAAGATCTCTTTGGGAAATAAGACCAAGAGAAACACTGGTGGATCAAAAGTTATGCATATTTTGATAGCCTTTTAGGCATATTTCCAAATTGTTCTCCAGAATGGTTTCCGTTTTTCCTATGGACAAAATGGGAAAGAAATAGGAGTTAGATGAAAGTACAGGTAGCTAGATTTGATAATGGTTGAACCAAAGAAAAAATGACTGAATGTTAACTTAAAATGATATCTCTAGTGGAATGCTCCTGTGCTATTTAACATATTAGTGACTTAGAAAAAGATATGAATGGCACAAAGTATTAGGGATAATTAATACCTCAGATGGCAAAGTCAGGATTCAAAAAAGAAACTGACAAATAAGAATATTGAACTAAATATATGAAGATGAAATTTAATAAAAATATCATTTTTAAAAATCAGCTTCAGAAGTTATAGAAGGGATAACTAACCAGTGCTTTATCTAGAAAATGATATAAAAATTTGAGTTCAAGTGGAATAAATTCAATAATAACCTCAAAACAGTAATCCAGATCTGATCACTAGCAAAAATAAAAAATAACCAACAACCTCAATAATTCCTTCTTTGATTCTGTGTTTAATTTAATAATGGATATAAGCAATTAAGGAGTAAGAGTTAAGTAAATAAAAAGTCACATTAGATTATATGGAATAAATATATATGTCTATATATATACATATAAATATATACATATATATATTTGATGTTATCAATGTTGCAAAAAAATTATAAAGAAAAAGAAAGGGATGGCAACATTTTATTCCAAACCTTATGAATCATGTCTCATGTTCCTATATCACATTCCATTTCCTTAATAATTGCTTCATTAATGGTATACACATTCATAAAATAGCAAACCATTTTAGTAATTTCTTGTATAATAGAACAAAGTGCCCCCAAATTCAGGTTCACTAAAATTATACCAAACAAGAACAAAACTAATAACAGAGAGGCTTAAGTAAGAAAGGGAGAAAAAAAGAAAAAGAAAGGAAGGACAAGAAAGAGAGAGGGATGAAGGAAGGAAGGAAGGAGATAAAGGCAAATGGAGAAGTTTAATTGCTAGAATAAGGATAGAGAATGGATTTGTGATTTCATTGATACAGGGTTGAGATGATACCTAATAGTTGTTTTAATTTGCATTTCTCTAATTATTAATGATTTAGAATATTTTTTTCATACAACTATTGAGAGCTTTGATGTCTTTATTGAAAAAATCATTTATTCATATCCTTTGGCTATCAATTAAAGAATAAGCCAACAAAGTCTAGAAAGATGTTTTAATATCTTTTAAGGAAAAACTGGAGGGGCTAGAATATTGTTCCTACCACACTTCATTCCATGGTCATAATACCAGTAGGCTCTTCGTAGGAGACCTTCCAACACTTACCTGACCTTTTAGCTATTGCTGGTCACTTCTGACCTCTAGTATTCAAGAAGTCTATCTATTATTTGCTGTCCCTGTGGCCCACATGTCTCATCCCCTAGCCAGAACTATTAAAGCATTTGTCTGTACCCACTACCCACTCTATCAGGGTCAACTGTCACCCCAGTGTGCTAGGGTGGCAATGGCATAGTGGTCTGCGATTTTCTGCCTGGAGCAATGAAGCTGTTGGCCTGAGAACTCTTAAATTGACACTTATTTGACCTGACTCCATCCATTAAGATATGTGACCTGACTCCATCCATTAAGATATGCCTGATGCTGTTAAAATGTTATAATCAATTTGCCAGCAAATTTGGATAACACTACACTGGATTAGAAAAAAAATCAGTTTATTTCTCAAACCTAAAGGATAATGCCAAGAAATGTTCAAATTACTGACCAATTGCTCCCTTTGACACACCAGCAAGATTATATTTTGGATTCTGTAAGGTAGGGTTCAACTATATATGAACAAAGAATTATGAGAAGAGCAAAATGACAGGATGGAAGAATCAAAATCCAGAACTAAGCTCCCCAGAAGAAATATCAAAAATCTCAGATAAGTAGATGATATCACTCTAATGGCAGAAAGTGAAAAGAAATTAGAAACTCTCTAGATGAAGATGAAAGAGAAGAGTGTAAAAACTGCTTTGAAGTTTAAACGTGAAAAAACCCCTAGCATCTTGGCAACTGGTCCCATCACTTCTTGACAAAGAGAGGAAGAAGAAATGGGAGTCAGATTTTATATTCTTGGGCTCAATGATCACTACAAATGGCAACACACTCATGAAATTAAAAGACACTTGCTCCTTGGAAAGAAAACTTTGATAAATCTGGAGAGCACACTAAAAACAGAGACTTTACCTTGCTAACAAAAGTGATTTGTATAGTCAGTTATACAATAGCAATGTGAAAAGTGACTGTGAAAGTTGGATTACAAGGCAAGATGAATGTCACAGAACTGACACTTTCAATTTATGGTTCTAGAAGACTTGTGAGTCCCTTGGACAGAAGGAGATCAGATCAGTCAATACTTGAGGAAATTAATTTAGACTATTCACACATATGTCTTTCTACACCTCTCTTCATCAACAGTCTTCTCAAGTAGTAATTATCACTTCATTCATCAGAGTTGTTAAATCCTTCAAAGTTATATCCCTTTACATTGCTGTAATTATTATATAAATTGTTGTGGTTCTGCATGTGATATAGTGGACAAAGCACTGGCTCTGATCAGAGCACATGGGTCCAGAATTTAGCTGTCTCTAACACATGACTGAGTTTGGACAAATCATTCAAACTCCCTAAATCTCAGTTTCCTTATATGTAAATCAAGAATTAAACTATATGGCCTTTAAGGTCCTTTCAATTTTTAAATCTATGACTCGATGATTCTATATTAAAATACATAAAATTTAAATTATAGTCACAATTTACTGTAGTATATTTTAGCAAGTTAATAACGTCAATCAGAAGTTTTCTAGTCCGACTTTATGGATTTTACTTAGTCAAGTGAAAAGTCCATTTTTCACAATAAAATAGCAGACTGAATTCATACTTTAAGAATCCAGCTCTATAATACAGCTAAATATATTTTCCACATTACAATTTAGTCCATACATGTCAACTCTAAATCATGAGGAAATAAATAGCATCATTAAAGTACTGTCTTTCACTATTTATATTGATTATTCAACTAATAAGTCATTTATATACCCCTCCTAACTTGAATTCATGCACTGAGTCCCCAAGAAGGTGAATACCCCCAGGTTTAAAGTACACTGTGGGTCCACATTCTCCTAAACTATTAGCTTACAAGATTTAAAAGTATACAACCTATGTTATGTATTTTTTAAAAATTGGAATAACCCTTATTTATGTTTTTAAACAATTGTACAATATGATTAATGTCATCACAACATGTTTGCCACTTCTAAATGTCCAAAAGGGAGTGTGCATCTTTGAAGCTGGTATTTCAATATTCTGAAATAAATAGTTAAATATCAGGTAAAGAAGATAGCTGTCAAATTGTATTATAAGCAAGTTTCAGGGCCCTAGGCATTTTATACAATGTAATGATTCCATAATAATGTCACTTTCTTGCTGTTGGCACTGTCTTTCAGTGAAATTGCTGGAAAATCCCAACTAATGTATTTACCTTTAGCAGTCAGCTAGCAGACAAAATTTATTCAAAGCAAAGCTTTTATATCTTCATAGAGAAATTGTTAAGAAACCATTCTCCACATAAACTAGCATACTTCCTCTCACCTATGTACAGAATTATTGGGAAGAGCAGAAACCCACACAGAATTCATTATTAATTGGCATATTAAGCCTCTGATATTTTTTCTCCTTTTATGGGGTTATGTAGATCACTTTAGCCATAGCACTTCTACTAGTCACAGTACTTAATCGAGATCCCTGGGCTTTTTCATCTCAACTCTCAATGACCAAGAATATTTTCTCTTCTCAAATTACAAAACCCTTCTTTGGTATTAAGCCTTGACTTGAAGTGGCCTGCTATGGAGTGTCTCTCATTGGAAGAATAGCTCCTTTGGAAAGCAGTGTAAAAGGAAAAAAAGATAAATTTCTTCTCTCCCCCCCTCCCCCCCCCCCCCCCCGGAAAGGCAAAGAACAATTCCCTCCAGAGATTATTCTTCCAAAATCAGAGGTCATACTTCCTCAAAGCTTTTTGTGCCTCATCAGCCTACTTAGGAAAATGTCTAACTTTTTAAAGTTAAAATACCTTTTAATTCCATCAGTTTCCATTGAAAATATTCTGATATATATTTCCTTATATTTTATTTAAGACTTTAATACTAAATATGCTACCTCTGTTATCTGTCTCTTCTTTAATTTCATTTGCTGGACTGAAAAGAAACCAATTGATCAGAATTGTCCCCTCTTGACTACATAATATATAAGGAATCTTTTCACAGTTTAATTCTGTTCAAAATATTCAGTCCTTTTAAACTATATCATGTTCAAGACATGTTTTAAATAATAAATAGTCCCTACATTATGATGGCTCAGATATTATGTCTTCCATCCATAGTCAGAAATTGTTCAGACAAACTTATATTTAAATAAATTTTCAAAAGTTATATAGTAATTTATATTAAAAAGCAATCATATAATCTGAATTATAATTTCTAGTTGATATGGTTTATATTTCTCAAGATAAAATTCATAAAAGCTTTCTTATTTTCCCCCATAGTTAAATTAACTCCCAACATACTAGGATACAATCTAAATATTTAGACAATTTTAAAGAAGACATGATGTTCCAAATTCATCTTATTTTAATCTTTTTAAATAATCATTTCCCAAAGAATTTAACTGCACACCTATCTTGAAATTTTTCTGGTGGTCATTTCATAACTTAAAAACAGAGTTTCTAATTCATGAAATATCTTGGAATAGAAACAAAGCAATAATAATAAACATTAATTTAATCTCTTAAGAGTTAAAGGATGCCCTTCCTATATATGTATTAATTGAGGAAACTAAATTTTCAGTGCCCAGTGTTATCTCCTAAAGCTTCTGTGAGGCCCTACTTATTAACCTTTCTTTCAAATTTCTTTATTAGAAATGAAGTCATAATCACATACACAATTTACATTCTTTTTTTTTTTTTTTTTTTTTTTTTTTTGGCTGAGGCAATTAGGATTAAGTGACTTGCCCAGGGTCACACAGCTAAGAAGTATTAAGTGTCTAAGAACAGATTTGAACTCAGATCCTCCTGAATTCAGGTCTAGTGCTCTATCCACGGCACCCCCTAAGTGCCCCACAATTTACATTCTTACACATATATCTTACACAAACAAAAGTAGAACTTTTCTGAACACAAAACATTATTTGTCAATGTTAGAAAAAAAGTTAGTTCAAAGAACATAAAAGCAATAGCACAACAAACTGATATTTCATTTGAAGAGTAATCAGTAAGAAATAAAATAATACTATTCTAAGATTGATTGCAACATTAATATTCTTACTTTCTAATCTAACAATCTATAATAAGATCAATATTTTACCATAAGATCAATATTTTATATAAGATCAGTTTACAAGGCAAATAAATAATTCTTCAAAATTCACTGTAACTGTTTCAGCACCTTTCAGGTCACAAGACTGAAATGAATTGAAAAAACAAAGGTTCGATCTTCTGAGCACATTGATTTATGTGCATGATGATTGCCCAATCAGGACCTTCCTCAGCTTAGGCTTGGACTCCAAACATAGGGGAAGACAGATTTTTATACATTAAAAATAAGGCCGACCAAATTAAAAGGAAACAATACAACTTTAGGTGGTCTGATTTCTAATTAGATGAAAAATTAGGGACTTTACAAATTGGGAGGAAGAGAGTGAACAGATATAATTCCTGAATTCAGAAAAAGAAGTGTTCTACTTTCCTCCTCCCCAAGTGTCTGTAACAATCAAAGAAACAAGTAAACAGTAACTGATTGATCAGTATGAGGTCAGTTTTCAGACACTGTAGAGGGGGATGGAAAGGGAATAAGCATTTATTTTTTTGTGTGAGGACCTGTGCCAAAAACTATAAACATTATCTTACTTGATTTTCAGAATAAGTGCTGTTATTATCTCTACTTTACAGTTGAGGAAACTGAGGTAAATAAAGGTTAAGTAAATTGCCCAGGAACACACAGATAGTTAAATATCTGAGGACAAATTTGAACTGAGTTTCCTGACTCCAGAGCTAACACTCTATCCACTGCATCACTTTAGCTCTCTGGAGGACTAGACATTTTTCCCAATCCTGCTGGCAGAGATAAATGTATGTCTACGTCTGGTGGAAGTCACATTTACACAGAAAAACATATTTTTCCTGGGATTTGTGCCAGATTTTGAGACACTGCCTTTTCTCATGCAATCCAATCTGGTTCTGGAAGTTTTTTCTCAGGGATAGTTAGAATTTTTAGGGTTTCACAAAAGAAAATTAAACTGTTTTAAATTCCCTGGATATTTTTCCCCTTTGGTTTTGTCAAAACAGATGGGGATCATAGCTCACTTTAGAAAAGTTTGGCGAATTGGAAAGAAAGCTCTGCACATTAATTGGGATAATGTCTTTAAAAAGCCTAAAATTGCCATTTCTGTATTTCATTTCTCAGTTGCAACTAGGCTTTCCTTCCCCCACCCACTTAAGTGAACTTAAAGACTCCAATAAAGACAATACAGTCTTATTTCAGGGCATGGGCAAGATGCGGGGCTAGGAGGACAGAATTTACCAAAGTGAGAGTCTCTGAATTATTCTACTAAAGGTGCTACAGCCCTGCCATTCATTTCTTTTTCTCCAAACAAATAAATAGACAAATAAAAAGATGATAGATAAATGAATTAGCAAATAAGGTTCCTCTTCAGAAGTCAATCAGTGCCAAATAAAGTAGAAATGTCAGACCAAAACACAAACTTAACTAAATACAACAGAAATACAAGATCTTGCTGATCTTCTTGAGGACTGAAGGGAAATCAATACTTCAGAAATGCATGTCAAGTCCATGTTCAAATCCATTACAAATGTACCAAATAGAGATATATTTCATTACCTTTGGTGGGGACTTAGGACTTAAAAGGAAGCAGTCTATGGTTCTTCACCACAAATTCTGTGTGCCAGATTCTCATTTGATTGCCTCATAAAATATCATTGTAAAAAGGGCTTACATCTTGCTGTTTCTGACAAAGGAAAATGTGAGATCTTATTTTACATGTAAAAGTGACCAATTCTAAGATTGACTTGCTCATATTATATAGGGGAAATACAAAGCCTCCCAGATTAGTAAGTCTTCCTTTCTTTTTTAAAAAAATAAAATATTAATTTTAATTTTAAAATTTTAAAACAAAATTGAAAAATAAAAAATGAGCAAATTTCCATTTCAGGAAATACTACACATGAGTGTGTCAAGAGCTGTCTGACATTTCTTTGCTTCCTTACAGGTTTTCTTTTGTTCTCTGCTGTGCACTTTTTATTTCTTTTTTCCCCTTTCCTTCCCCTTTTCCCAAGGAGACTACAATTAAGCAAGAATATATAGAAATACAGAGATATATAGATACATAGAGATATACATACACATACATACATGCATGTGCATAGGTATCTATAATCATACACATATATACTCATACATTCACATGTATGCAAGATTGTACAGTGTTTGTTTGTCCTGTGTTTCTTTGAGGATGGATACCATCATCCTTCTTAGTTCCAAGTGTTTCCATGTTTTTCTAAATCTACCAACTCATTTCCTATATTACAGTAATATTCTAAGCTTCTACTGTCTGATTTTTCTAAATGGCCTAAAAACTTTTATTGATTAAAATGACTGATACAGTGTAGTTTCCCTCTTTTTCTCTTTTGATTAAATTCATTTTAGCTTTAACTTTATCTGAGATGATGATTACTAGCCCTGCTTTTTTTTTAACCTAATGAACTTTACTCCTAAGCCTTATTTTATGTTTATATGTATCTTATATCCTATCCCTCCAAATTCCTCTGCTTTACTTCTATCCACTATCTTGCCATGTACATGGTAGAACATGAGAGAATTAAAAAGGTAAAGGACTCCTCTTAATTTCTCCTTTTTCTCTTGCCCTTTTTCTTTCTGAATTTAGATTTTTATAGCTTACCAAATACTGGTTGTTCTCTATCTCATTCCCATTAATCTACACCCCTTAATACATTACTGTTAATTACACCTCTCCCCTCCTTCACCTTCTTTATAAATTTAGAAGACTTTTATTACCTTTTAATGTATATCTTGACCTCTCTTTAACCTAAATCTGATGTGAATAGGGTTCCCTCTACAAGTCCCACTCTTATTCCTTCCCTCTCCCTCTCTTCTTTCCCTCTTATTTCTTTCTGTATTTAGAAAGTATGTAGTGATATTTTAGTTCTTTTGCTTTCCAAAACTGAAACACAACCTTAGCATTCAGACTTAAAATGTTAGTCATGTAACTCTGACAGAGCTTCCTCTAGCTTATTACTACAGTATTCCATGTGTCTTTTCCCCCTCCTCTTCCAGAAAGCCAATCCATTAGCACAATTGATCAATACATTGGGAAAAGTCCAAAATGCAATATGTAAGTCCTTCAAATGAATAGGTCGGAGGTATTTTCTCACGTCTTCATTTTGAGTCCCATTTGATCTTTGTGATTTTTAAAAATTCCCTTGTAATTTTTGATTTGCTTTTGTTCTTTCTATTTGCTTTCCATGTATTCTTTTCTTTTGTTGTAGTTACAGTGTTTATTGTTTTCTTGGCTCTACTTACTTTACTCTTCATTAGTTCACATAGATCTTATCTTGTATCTTCATATTCATTACATACATCATTTCTTATAGCACAGTAAAATTCCATTACATACATGTACCATACTTTATTTGGCTATTCCTAATTGATGGACATTTGCTTTGTTTCCATTTCTTAGCTATGACAAAAATTGTATATGAAGCTTCTTAGTTTTTTATCCCAGTTAAACTGATACCAAAGTTTGGGTAACTATTTTGTGGAAAAGCTATCAATGAAAGACAATATGTGGAAATATGTTTAAAAGAACTGCATATGTTTAACTTATATTGGATTATTTTCTATCTAAAGGATGAGAGAGGGGAAAGAGGAGGAGAAAAAACTGGAATGCAAAGTTTTGCAAAAGTGAATGTTAAATACTATTTTAGCAGGTATTTTTAAAAATAAAAGGTATTATTTTTAAATTTTTAATTTAACCATGATAAACTAGAAGACAATCAAAAAGCAGTAATATTAAAAGAATATTAATATATATATGTATTAATCTTAAAGAAAGGATACATACAAAGAACTTGTGTCATCACAAGAACTTCATCATAGGAACAAGGCAAGTCTAAAAGCTGAACATAGTAATGTAAAACATAATATAAGAAAATTGCCTAGAATTTCTGATATAGAAAATAAAGTCGAAATTGAAATAATTCACAGATTCTAATATACAATTAAAAATAAATAAAAATAAAACTGAAAAACATATTCCCAAAAACAAAGGAGCTTAAGATACAATTCAAAATGGCACATCCTGCAAACTTGTACTTAATCATCAGTGAAAAAGATGGATATTCAACAAAATGTATTTGAGGCATTAACAATAACAAAAGAAATGAGCAAAGTATTTGACTTGCAAGCATCACAGCAAGAGAAAAATACAACTACCAAGGAAAGCACAAATGATGCAATAAGCTATTCTACCCTCTAAGACTAAGAAGAAGAAAATAAATAAAAAGAAAATGATATCTATGAGATTTTTTAAAAGAAATAACAACAAAAGGACCATTAAGTGATTTCTTTACAAAAGCATATAAAGGGTTAAAGTAAAAATAGAATTTGAAAAAATAGAAGTGATTGTGGAGGAACAAACCTGACAAATACATAATGAAAAAACTTGACAACATCCTTCTTGCAGGTGAACTAGTGTACTTTATGGGATCAAACTAACGAATAGGAGGATGCTTAAAAGGGAAATGGAAAGTAAAAGATAGAGGAGATAAATAATGTACCTTAAACAAACTTAAACTTAAATAGCAAATAGATAAGGGAAAATACCTCCTAGAGTCTCTCAGGTGAAGTGATAAGAGTTTGAAATGAGAAAGAGCGATCTCAGCTCAGTAGTGGAATTAAGGAGCACTCCTGTTGGGGGAAGGATTATATTCTGTAATAAAAAGTTTACAATGATTATAATCTAGAGGGATTTGTTGTCTAGAAAGACCACTTCCTCCTGTAGATTGGTCAATATGGTCAACATCTTTCCCCAAGAGAAAGAAAATCAGCCCCTGTGAGCAAGAAGATGGAAGAACTCAGAAAGAAAAATCTAATACAAATGGAAAAGCAAATGATCAATGAGTGCACAAGATATCCCCTAAATTGGATCAGGAACAAGGGAGCATTTCTATTATGGGACAATACTTCGGTCCTCACCAATAACTTTAGTAATTAAGACTCAAAAGGAAAAAAAAAAAAAAGTAAGGATGCAAGATCTACAAAGTGATAACACAGAAATTAGAAGAGGGAGCACAAAATTGTTACTTTAAAAATAATGAAGAATACAAGGAGGTTAAATAAATATAAAGATCATTTTTAAAAAAAATATTTAGACAGACAGGGAAGAGAATTTAAAAAGAGAGAAAAGTCAATACATGCTTTATGGAAAGGGTACAGAAAACTTTTTTTTGAAAATAAATAAAAGAAAGGAAGGAGGGAGAATTTTAATTAACAGAGGAAAAAAGAAAAGGGAGAAGAATCACTTAGCAAAGTAAAATTAAAAAAAGAAAAAGGAATCTACAAGTTAATCAAAACTCAAAAACTAAGGGGGTAACAAACAAGAGAGATAAGATTTGAAGTGAAGGGAAGAGAGATTGTACTAATAGGACTGCATTAAGGTAGATTAAGCAATAATAATAATTGTAGAGACAAAGTTTCATAGAATTGTTGTAATGAAAGTGCTTTGCAAACCGGAAACATTAGAAATGTATGTTTTTATTAACAATTTATATTATTGTATCTCCCCAACTATACTGTAGTTCCACTGAGGGCAGGTATTGATACTACTTTGTATCCACCACAACATATTGATCCTTTATATCTAGCAAAAGTTTACAACAAAAAAATCTTTCATCATATTATACACAAAAACATTTTAATTTAATTTAAATTAAGGTTATACACACACACACACACACACACATACATACATACATGAAAGATGTCAAAGGACAGTGAAGGGTAATACAACTAATTACTAGTTCTGAATTTTAAAAATACCACAGCTGGGCACATCATTCAGGCTCAGTCAGCCAGAGAATTATTAAATACTGTGGCAACATTCCTGAAACCCAAACCAGATTAAAATGGTAAATATTTAACAAAATAAATAAGAATAACTAAAGTATAGATAACATTACTTTTTAAAACTAAGTCAATATTCTGCCCTCAGGGATGTTCATAAATGGATTAGGAGCCCCCCCCCCCAATATTTCTACTGACTTTGACATCCCCATTCTAGAGCAACTGTCAAATCAGGCTAAAACAAATAACAAATGAAGTTTTGGGTAGGAAAAGATTATTTGAAAGGCTAAATAAAGTTTAAACTGAATATCTAGAAAAGAGGGATAGTCTTAGTCAATTAACCTTTATAAAGGAAGAGAATTTAGGGGCAATTATATTACTATAGTCTTTTTCAATCCAAATTGCCAAGGTGATTTTTTTGCATGACTTTTAACAGTGTGTTTTTTAGGGATGTATGAAAGCCAGAAAATCATTGTTAAATTTTTTATTGGCAAACACTACAAATAAGAGTTGATTTGTTCTGTTGTCCCACTCAGAAACAGTTATCATATATTGCCAGCACATATCTTTTATCATACCACATTTGTTGTGATCTAATATACTTTCGTAGTGTTTGAGTTTATCATTGTTGTTATTTTTTAAAAGACAGCACTCCATTTTTAGGATTTTTATTTAAACTTTATCATCAAGAATCACTTCAAAATACAAAAAAAAAATCAGGGAGAATGTGCAAGAAATTGCCTCTGTTAATATAAAATATATTTAATAATATATATATTTAAATATATAAAATATATTTAAATATATATACATATTAAGCTTAACAAGATAACAAAATTGTTTTATTTTTTATTCCTTCTACACTTATATTTGTACATTAAAAGTTTTTTATCCTTTCTCCTCTTTAAAATATCTATCATTATTTAACTCACCTCTTCCATTCCCTAAAACATATAGATGCTGTTCTTGAAACAAACATGTATAGTCAAGAAAAACAAATTAACATACTAATTCTGAGAATGCCTATCTGATTCTGTACCACTCAAACATCAAATTTCTGAGTGAACTATATCTTTACAAGTAAAAGAAAGAGGTCATTATAGATAATGCACAATTCAAAGTGCCCAGAATCATGGAATCATAGCATGGAAGGGATTTTGGAAGGGATTTGGAATGCCAGTCACAAAAACTGTCATATGAGAATTATTTACTTCTGTATATTCACAATCTAGTTGAAGGGATTGTTAAAAGGAAAATTCTTTCTTTGGGATTTCACCTTGATTAAGAGGCAAAATTCAGGGCAGGCGGGAAAATAATTAAAATATTATTTGGTTTTTTTTTTAAAAATACATCAAAGTAGCAACCCATTGACTGGATGATCACTAGAAATCAGCAAGAAATTCAAGATGGAGTGTGCTTTTATTGATAATTTTTATGAGATAAAGAAAATTTGAACAGCTCCATATCAAAAAAAAAAAAAAAAAAAAAAAAGACAAGCCATTGCATCTCAGTTCCTCCCAAATTCCCTGTACATGATGTTTGACCTGTAGGTAAGCATGATCTGATACACGAGAGGTAGGAGGTTAATATGAAGCTACAGAGACTCCCTTAACACTGATTTACAAGCATACCTGGGAACAATAGGTCACTGAGTCAGCTTAATTTTCAACAATCCTCCCATTTGGTGTTAACTATATATATGGCAAAAACCACAACAGCTATGGAACAAAATCACATTTGGTTTTATATCACCCCTTTTTCTTCAACTATATTATCCTAATCTCTGTTGCTCAGTTTGAGCAAGCATTAGTGACAATAAGCTAGGAAACTTAAATTTATAGCAGGAAACAGGTATTCTGCTCCATAACCCCATAATTCCTATGTCATAAAAACCAAATAAACTTAGATGCACAAAATCATAATCGCATGTATCCCCCAAGGAGACAAATCTTTTAAATAAGGAAATAAACTTGATGTGTAAACTAAGGCAGATTTCAGATCAAGCAATTTAGGAAGCTCACCATGTACTAAAGGCAAGATTTACATATCAGCAAAATCAACAAGAAAATTCAGTAAACATAAATACCATGAAACAAAAAACCAAGGTAATACAATAACAATCACCAATATTAAACAACATCAATTATTCTTGTAATCTAATAAACCACTCTCAATGTTCAATAAACAGCACATTTGTTCTTGAATCACAAATGTCCAATGTAATTGTCTGGTCCTTGGAACCATCTTCCTCTAGATATTCCACAATAAGCTTCATTTTCAGGATAACTCTCCTTCCAGTGGATTTTCTTCCCAAATTTCAGGTCACTTGTATAGATTACCTGTGATGACCGTGTTACCCTGGATACCTTAGAATCAGCCAGAGTCAAGATAAACAAAAGTCCTTAGTAGTTTATTCTTGGTTTTTAGAGGTAGGATTGAATTGGATGGAAGCAGAATCTCCGTGACCTCCTTCTTCCTTGTCTACTACCAAAGTGACTCTGGCTAGTCTTACTCCACCCCCCTAGTCCCTCCTACAATCCTCTGTATACACCAATCATCGAGCCAGCACAGGATAGTGAGAAGGGCCATTTTCCAAGCATATGCCCATAGAGTATTGTCCAATCAGTAGTTAGCCTCAAGTCCTCAGCTGTCCTGACCTCAGTGCATTGACTCAAGAGTTTCAGCCCTCTACAATTACAGGTAATTCTACTAAAAATTTGTCAATAAGTTCTTCTTCCAATAACTAGATGGTGAAAACTAACCAGAATTTCATGATTCTGGTCTTATTAACAATAGAGCTAATAAGAAGAACATCAAAGTAAAAACACATTAATTCTTATAAAACTTCATTAGTTTTTCAGTTTTTATATCTTCACAATTATCAATGCAATTTTGCATATAAAAGCTTGAATCCAATTTTTAGAATTTATTATTATAACATGTTCAAGAGTTGTACACATCTGACCTTACTGCTTTCTCAACATTTTCCACTTTTGATGATTCCTCACTTAAGAGGAAATACTTTAAGGCTCTAATCCTAGACATAAATACTTAGCTACCAGTACTCTTTGTAAATAGATGCTTTTATTCCTAGTTTCAAAATTACCCAAATGTACTTGCTTAAAAGATATTCATTCAACTTCAAATGTAATAAATCAAAGAAAGGATTATAAATATATAAAGTAATGAATTCTAAATTGTACACAGAGAGCAAAATATATTCGTTGTTAACCATGTTTAAATGAAATAGATATTATGCAAACATGTTATTTTCCCTAGAAGCCCTTTAAGCAATGAAGACATTTTAAAAAATAACTTTGAGTAGTTTGCATGAAGTTTAGGACATGCTCTACAGACAGAGATTAATCCCAGATTAAATAATAAATCTAAGTAAAATCAGATTTCCCATTGAGGTAATATAAGATAGCTCATAAATTAGTCTTCACTAAGATAAGCAATTGCACTGAACTTTTATTCCTTAAAACAAAAGAGGTTTCTGACTTTAACCTTACAAATTAGAGAAGTCATCTTTGTTTCGTAAGTTTCTTTATATTTGTCTAATTATTCCCTTATTATCCTGAAAGAATGAGATATTTCAGGGACTTAATTCTTATACACATGATAAGTTTGATCATTAATTCAATTCTTGCTTAAGATATGGAATGACTACAAATTCAGATTGAAAACATTAGGATCTTTCCCAATTGCAGCTTATTATAGTAAAGCAAATGTTTTTATATTAATCAAATAATGAGTAGATTTAGTAATGCAGTGACAAACTTCCACTGCCAACCTGCTTTGATAAAAGAAATTTTCTATAGAAGGAAGGAGGGACATGATTATAAAAGCATCAAAAATATTCCTCCAATTTGAGAACAGAGAGCTCATTATACCAGCATAAAGCATCCTTAGTTCTAGTTTGGGTTTCAGACAAGAGTCATAGTTAAGTTTCTGTAATAGTCAATCATAGGCTCAGAACAATCAAATCAGGCTCGTGGGAAACATATTTTTTCAAAAAAAAAAGTAGGAGATAATCTGATATATGATGCACCATGAGAAAACAGACTCAAGATCATCAAATCCTCAAGCTTTCCTAAGAACACATAGCATCCTGAGATATCCACATCCAGATTATGTTCCCTTTAAGCAACCCCCTTAAATGTTGGACTACTGGCTTCATGACAATGCAGAAAATTATCTAAAATCAAAACTTAGAATAATATCAGATTACAGTCCCACAAGATTTTACTTAAAATAGTAACTTTTACTAGATAATTAATCTCAAAATGTTTCAATAATAAAAATTTACCAGGCCTTTAAACATCTACTCAACATCCTTGCCTTCCTTTTCTTTTTTCTCCTTGAGATTGAACTCATTTTAGTATAAAAATCAACCATTAGAAATCAAGAAAACAACCATATTTTGGAATTTCACATAGTTAATATATGATAATTAACTCAAAAACCCAGGAAAACACTACCTAATTGTTATATGTGTAGACTAACAGATATCCATCTCTTAAGGTATTTTATATTCACCCCTTTAGGCAAAAATAAATCTTTAAGACTGGAGTTTGTTGACTTGGGTCAAGATGCATCTTTAATATATGTTATTAAGCAAATAATCTTAAATGAAACTGTTCACTATAAATAAGCTTGAAATTTTCACCCCCATTTTTGCAAAGGGTAGAATTTGGGATCCTATTTTCTCAGTAAGCCAATTCATTGTTTAGGAAGCTCATCAGGCTTTATGTTCTTGACCAAGACAATGGTCTCAAGAAATTTTGTAAGTTTACAAATAAGATTTTCCAAGGTCTTTTCTTTATACTTTTTCCCACACAGTAATTATCAATTTTCCTCTTAAAAATATATCCAAATATCTAAAAGCTTCTGAAAGAGGACAACAGAAAAAAGAAAGAGAGCTAGAGAAATTTTTGTATCATCACAATAATCTTAAACTTATTAAAAACAAAAGCCTTAGGCTGATTTTCAGTTTTCTTTCTTGAAATAAGCTAATGGTTTGTCTAAATCATTTTTCATTAAAAGTTTTTTTTTTAACTTTGTACTTAGCATGGTATTGTTATAGAATTTACATGTAACATACTTTGGATGGTAGTGTTAAGTCTGTCACTTTTTAAATTGTGAACATAGTAGCAGCTGGCTGTGGCCTTTGCTGACATATGCCTGTGCCACTCACCCAGTCTTGACATCTGTGAATATATTTAGTCTCAAATCTACTCTTTCACTAGAAAGTTCATGCTGGGCATGAATTTTTGTCAGGTAGTTTTAAACTTGTTTCCTTCTCTTTTTTTTTTTCAGTTCAGCTCCAATGAGGGAAAAGTACCAGTGTTCAATTCTGAATATAATATAATATGTTATATTATATTATTAAATAGAAATAATATTATAATATTAATAATATCTAATAGTTTGTATGTTCAACATCTAAAGTATATTATATTTCATTGTAATCTCATTTCAATGTGTATTCACATAGGTTTTACTGAAATAAGAAATGAAATTTAAAAAAATTTAAAAAAATAAAATATATCCAAATGAATATGTAATAGATTCTTACATTATGACAAGTCTCTAATAACTTAATAATCTTACAGTATCTGAATCAAAAGGAATTAAACTCTCCAGTGACACAATTTTATCATTCCCTAAACAATGTCACTTAAACAACGGTTTATCAGAATTTACAATACAAGAAAATTGAGAAACACAATAATATTCACAATATCACAAATTTAAAACAAGAAACAAAATATTATTAGTCAAATGACAAATTACATTAGTTTTTTTTAAGTCTTATTTTAATTAAATTATTTTATGTAGAAAAACATTCAATCATACATGGCTTTTAATTTTTTAATCCTCATAGTTTTGAAACATACTAGTACAAAACAAATTTTATTAAAGACTCAACCAACAAAACAGTAAAGTATTGAAATCTTTCCCAGTTAGCATGATGCAAGAGCATAGCACTATTTCTGAAATTTAATCACTTTAAACTGTTAACAGGGTCAGTAAGATCTTAGTACTCTACATTTCAGATATGAATCCATCTTTAAAAGACTTTTGCTTTATCAAATTTACAACAAAAAATTAACATCTATTGTATTTCTAAATAAAGTTTTCAAACATTTTGCATCATTCTTTTAACAATGGAATCTATAATCCAAAAGAATCCAGATTAAAAGAGAATCCCATCTTTGTAACAGTATTTCTAATACAATGAGTTATCAAATTTGTTAGGTACTACACAATCATTTTATATCATTTAATTCTCCCAATAATCCTCAAGGTAGGTAATACCTTTATTACTTTATAGATTAATAAGCCAAGATAAGGTAACTTTTTAAAGATCACACAACTAATAAATTCCATGAGACCAGAGTGAAATTCAAGTTTCCTTGGTCTATTCGTTTTCTAGCATTTTTTATTTTTATTTATCTGTCTAAATGCCAAAACAATGAATATATCATGCATTGAATTTTGATTTACCACAATTATTCACTGAAGAATGAATTTCATTATAAATGAGACCACAGTATGATTTAGTTTCAGTTCCATATCAAGTCCCAATTTATAATAGCTAATAGCAATACTTAAACCTCACCACATCCAAGAGCCAATTACTATTAAGAGCTTAAAAAAGGATAGCCCATTATTATCAATAAATTCATTTTTAAAGACACATGGTGGCACTCCCAGCTCCCATGGCTTTTAAACTCCTTTCTAAAACTTAAAGTCCTTCAAGACTGCATCTGTCTTGTTTTATTCATATTCTGATCTCACAGTTCCATTACTAATCATATTCCAGGTGATAGAACTACTTCTCACTCCACTGAATTTCTTTTTCCCTCCAAGTTGGCCATAGTCAAAAAAGGAGAGATACTTTTTTATGTTTACACCTTGAAAGTTCTACTTCAGCGTTCCCAAAAGGTATTCCTAGCTCCTAAGCATCTCCCACTGATTCCTGTCATTTTGAAAACATCCACAATAGGCTCTGAGCCCAGGTGATGGCTGGAGCCCAGGATGGATGGCTTGCTTAGTCCTTCTTCCTTGCTCCTCTAAATTTCCCTTTCTATTCCTTGATGGCTTCCCTTAGTCTTTTTACCTTGAGAATTTTCTTTTTTTTTTCTTATAATTATGCTATTCAGTAGTTTTTCAGTCATGTCTGATTATAACTTATTTGGTCTTCTTAGCAAAGATGATGGCGTGGTTTACAAGTTTCCTTCTCTGGTTCATTTTATAAATGACTAAAGCAAAAAGGATTAAATGATTAGACCAGGATAATACAGCCAGTCTGAGGCAAGATTTGAACTCTGGAAGATGAGTCTTCTTGACTTCAGACCCCATACTCTAACTCCTGTGCCATCTAGGTGCCCTTTTCTTATAATAGAGGGCAATTGCCATTTCAAAGGCTCTCTTAACATCACTGAAAATACCCGGTTTGCCTAGGCTATATCCTTCCATTCATGTTTAGGATGTATATCTGACTGAATACAATTCTTTAGGTCCCATCCTTTATCTGGCCAAAAAATTTTTTCCCATTGTCAACTGTGGAAAAAAATAAAGTATCAGAGAGTTCCCATAAGTTATAAAGCAAAAAGTTTTCTTTATTTTGTTGAGGGAGGGAAAACTAGATATATGTTCTGGGATCTGCTCTAGAACCGAGAAGACCCAAGACAGTAAGAATAAGCCTTGATACAGATAGTTGTTTGTTGTTTTTGTTTGTTTGTTTATGTTCTTACATTTTCTTTTTTTAAATACTAGCTTTTTATTTTCAAAATACATGCAGACTGTTTTCAACATTCACCCTCGCAAAAGCTTGTATTCCAAATTTTTCTCCCTCCTTTCCCCCATCCCCTCTCGCAGACAGTAACCAAATATATGTTAAACATGCAATTCTTCCACACATATTCCCACAATTATCATGCTGCACAAGAAAAATCAGATCAAAAGGAAAAAAATGAGAAAGAAAAAATAAAGCAAGCAAACAACAAAAAGAGTGAAAATGCTATGTTGTGGTCCGTATTCAGTCTCCATACTCCTCTCTCTAGATGCAGATGGTTCTCTCCATCACAAATATATTGGAACTGGCCTGAATCACTTCACTGTTGAAAAGAACCAAGTCCATCAGAATTGATCATTGCATAATCTTGTTGTTGTGTACTATGTTGTCTTAGTTCTACTCACTTCACTCAGCATCAGTTCATGTAAATCTCTCCAAGTCTCTCTGAAATCATCCTGCTGGTCATTTCTTAAAGAACAATAATATTCCATAATATTCATGTAACTTATTTGGGCAGATATATACAGTTCTGACAAGTCAAAAATCAAGCAGTGAGATATAAGGCAACAATATGGCAAGTTTGCCTACTGACAAAAAGTCTATTCAAAGCAGGGCTTCATGACCAGAGACTTGCCCACCTCAAGGACCATCTGGGGCTGGTCTGAGAACAGTTCTGTAATTTAGCTGCTGCACAGTTCATTGCAGGTGAATGTAAAGGACTGTTGCCTTGCCAAACTCAGGGCACAACTTACTTGTTGGGACTTCCCTCTAGAAAACAAGATGTCTCCTAATTAATAGCAAAAAAGGAGAAGAGTCTTGGGATGGAAGTCCTAACATTACTGAGTGGTGGACATAACCAGCAGGATTTTCCCCAAACTCTTACACCTTTTCTACCTGCGAGGTTCTAGGAAGCCCTCCTACTCCCTAATAAATCATTTATCCAGAGAGAAAACTCACTCCTCTTTATGTATATGATGTCCATGCAAATGTATGTTAGGCTTTTCCTATCTCACCTGCTCACACCTTTTGCCTTTCCTTCTTCATGAACAAATTTCAAAAAAGAATCAAAATTTGGATTTGGGAACATATCCTGTGTTTTGGGGAGCTTAATTATCAGTTGTTTCATGGTTTAATTAATCACTGAGAAAGGGGGAATATGGGCAGAAAAAGAAGGAAAAGGGGAGGTGTTTCTACTCCACCTTGCTATCAGGCAGCACCTGATTACTAGTTCCTCAGGGTAGAGCAGATACACCCACAATTATTGCCAGAGGTTAAAACCCTCAAAAGTCACTGGTGACTCACTGTTGTTAAAAGGAAAATTCTGTATTCAGGCTTTTGCTCTGATTAATGAGGCAAAACTCGGGGGAAAGAGTTGGGGGTTTCTTATAGTTCAAAGTAGCAACAAATTGACAAGCTGATTACTCTAGATCATCAAATGATTCAAAATGAGGTCAGCTTTTATTAATAAATTTGATAAAGAGATTTTTAAAAGATGTGGATAGGTCCATGTCAGCAAAAGGGTATTAGTCATTGCATCTTAGCTTTTCTTCAATTATCTATAAGAGAAGTTTAATGCATGTTAGGCTTTACCTAACATATAGGTAGGGAGGGGGGGTGACCTGGTATGTGACAGATAGTAGGTAATACAAATGCTGCAAATCAGGCAACATCTCCCCAGTATGATTTGCAGGCAAAATTGGGAATAATAGATCACTGAATCACAGAATTTTCAATAGTTTATTGAAATCTTCTCTTCTTTAAAACACTAGAATAATTCAAAATAATCACATTTGACCCTAGCTGAATAAAAGCTACAACAAAGCAATGAATAATCTCCAATCTTTGTTTCTCTCCAGATATTTCCCATGTCCCTTTCAATCTATCTCTTAGGAACTCTTTGCTTCTTATTCTTACTGATAGACCACTAATCCCCTTAAAAAAAAAAGTAGGGTTGAGAAGAGGGTTTGTATGACTTTGATAAATCACTTCACCCCTGTGGAGCTAAATTTCCTTGTCTATGAATTAAGGGATTAGGACTTCAAAGTCTTTTTTAGTCATGCACCTATGAATCTATGATGCTGGACATTGGGAAATGTATTAGGGATAAATCCAGTGACTGAGTTAAGAAGCGTATAATTTCAAGGCCTCTCTAGAGTAGTTAATTTTTTTAAATTCTGCTAATAACAAAACATCCAATATATGGGGCAATTATTATTGACTATAGGCATTAATTTTACCAAAAAAATCATATATTTAGTTCATGTTTTCTGGATAAATAAGAGATTAGTATAAACTAAATAAAGTATTCTATCCAGTAAATATACAGAGATGAGCATAGTATAATGGAAAGAGCACTGAATTTGATGTAAGAAGCCTTGAATTCAAGTCCCAACTTTGCCATTTATTAATTGGATGACTTAGGAAGGTTGCTTAGTTTATTCATCTACAAAATGAAAATGTTAATACCTTCAGCATGGTAGAGTAAGACCTGGAATCAAATCTTGTTTCTGGCATATACTGACAGGACGACTGGACAAATCACTTAATTTTTCTGAGCCCCCAAACAATTCTGTAAGACCTAAAGAAACGGGTGAAATCATATATCTATATTTCTCTCCACTCCTACATTTATCCCTGCCAATAAATAAATGCACACTATGGAATATCTACTTCACAGTAGCATTCTGAGAAAAACATTTTGTAAACCTTATAGCATAATAGATTAATAGATAATTAGCATAAAATTGTTCAGGTATTTGTTGACAGGTACTATAGTCAATCATCTTATCAATATGAAAAAACATTTTAATAACTAGTTTGTTATATATTCAGAATATCTTAGAGCACACAGAAACCAATGGGCCCCAAATAACATTTTCAACAACTTTAAATTTAAACTTAGTTACATTAGCAATGTGGGTATGTTGGAATTTTACAGAGGGTAAGGGGAAAGACAAAGATTTACACATCAAAGAACTGATAGCATAAAGGGGAAGAGTTATATCAGGTAAAATAAAATAATCTGATCAGCAAATACTAGAAGATTTAACCCGAATTTGCAGACAAAACTGGAACTACCCAGAAAGAAGCAAGACTATAGTTGATAGTTTATAGCTTAAGTAAATAGGAAGAATAAAACTAGACCAGAAATTTTTCTGTCGCTAGTTAATTACCTGAAATGCAAGTTTTACCTACTGATGTGACTTACTGTCTCAAGCAAATGGCAATAATAAAAATTCTCATGACATTTCCTGTTTGTAGTCATAGATGAACATAATATCTGTGCATTTTGACCATATGTATTTACATCTTATTGATCTCCTCTCTCAAAGCCTTAGTACAAATTTGTGGCTACTACTTCCATGGGCAAATAAAGGTATTTGGAAACACTGAATCCAACAGCAAAGCAAAAACAAAATAACAATTATTGGCCTACAGAGTTTTAAAATTTTTTTTGATTCAGTCATTTATTGGCAACTGACTCCAAATGTCCCAAGCAGATGTCTCTAGATGTTTAATATTCTCTAAGTCCTTCTCTAAATCCCCAAAGCATGTTAGATACTGAAGAAACATTACAGGTTTGGTCAAATACATATAATCAATATTTAGTTAATGACCATTTAAGTAACATATTTCTTATCCTGTCATCTTGGATTTAGCTGTCTAACTCATAAAGTCATCTGCTTTTAGGTAACATTTTCCTTTGAAAATTCTGAGGCAAATCATTATTGATCAGAGAAATGCAAATTAAGACAACTCTGAGATACCACTACACACCTGTCAGATTGGCTAAGATGACAGGAAAAAATAATGATGAATGTTGGAGGGGATGCGGGAAAACTGGGACACTATTGCATTGTTGGTGGAGTTGTGAACGAATCCAACCATTCTGGAGAGCAATCTGGAATTATGCCCAAAAAATTATCAAATTGTGCATACCCTTTGATCCAGCAGTGTTTCTATTGGGCTTATATCCCAAAGAAATACTAAAGAAGGGAAAGGGACCTGTATATGCCAAAATGTTTGTAGCAGCCCTGTTTGTAGTGGCTAGAAACTGGAAAATGAATGGATGCCCATCAATTGGAGAATGGCTGGGTAAATTATGGTATATGAATGTTATGGAATATTATTGTTCTGTAAGAAATGACCAGCAGGATGAATACAGAGAGGACTGGCGAGACTTACATGAACTGATGCTAAGTGAAATGAGCAGAACCAGGAGATCATTATACACTTCGACAACGATATTGTATGAGGACATATTTTGATGGAAGGAGATTTCTTTGACAAAGAGATCTGAGTTTCAATTGATAAATGACGGACAAAAGCAGCTACACCCAAAGAAAGAACACTGGGAAACGAATGTGAACTATCTGCATTTTTGTTTTTCTTCCGGGTTATTTATACCTTCTGAATCCAATTCTCCCTATGCAACAAGAGAACTGTTCGGTTCTGCAAACATATATTGTATCTAGGATATACTGCAACATATCCAACATATAAAGGACTGCTTGCCATCTAGGGGAGGGGGTGGAGGGAGGGAGGGAAAAAAAATTGGAACAGAAACGAGTGTCAATATAAAGTAATTATTAAATAAAAATTTAAAAAAAAAAAAGAAAAAAGAAAATTCTGAGGCAAAAAGAGTCTGTTCTTGACCACTATTCACAAAGTGTTGGGTTCCATTCACTCTATCTTAGAGACACTCAGCTCTGAATCAATATCCTTAATTGTGACATTATTATTAACAATACCTAAAATAGGCATTGTTCCTAAGGCAATTTTGGAGAGGTGTTTTTCCCAATAGATTTGCTTCCAAGATTGCAAATCACTTGTTGCCTAAGTAATGGTACTAAAACCTTAAAACCTGGTAATAACAGCAGGTTAGTATAATTCAATAGAACCTGACAAAATCTAATTATATTTGTGTTCACATTCATGTTATGAAAGCTAGTTCAAACCTAATAAATCTTACTTTATAAATAGTACATCTATAGGAAGAACATCAAATTAGGCTACCTAGAGTTCATCTAAAAGCTTAATAAATTTTAGTTTTCACATATCACATATCAGGTTCTTTGTGTACCTGAACACTACACATAAGGTGAATAATGTTATCCATAAGCTAAAAAAATCAGACTTTGTAAAAAGTAATAATAATAATAATGTCTTTATTGTCTCTTGATATTATCAGAGTGAGAGAGTACAAACAGAAAAAAATTCCATTTAAGAACAGCTTACAAAATAAATGCTTTATTTTAAAATACATAGTATTATAATTAGAAACACTCTAGTGTCATTCTAATTTGAAAATGGACCTTTTAAACCACACTTCAGACTTTAAATCATTTTTAAAAGATTTAACCATCTTGTACATACTGAAATGCTATGGACAACTGGCATATTTAATGTATTAACTTCAACAAAGTGAGACAAACCTTTTTCCTAAAACAAATTTTTTTAAGATTGTTTGACTGTAAAGATCCATTGTATTATTTAATGAAAGTTTATCCTGGTGTTTCCCTTCTTTTATCCAAATCTATATAATATCAAATCATAGTATTAAAATTTTTTGACAATTAAATTCTACATGTAAAAGCTTCAACTGAACTTGAGACTTTATCAGTGATCAATAAAACACATTTAAAGACAGATATTATAAAAACCTAAAACTTAGGTAGAACATATTAAAAATCTATTACTTACTAAAGTATACACTATATATATTTATAAATATAAAATATATATTATCTATTTAGGCATCTGCATGGATAGACATGCATCTCTGCATTGTCAATTTGGCCTTAAAGAAACTTAGTAGTTCCCTATTATCTCCAAGACAAAATTTAAGATATACTATTTAGTTCTATTATTGTTAAATGGATTTTTTTCATTATTATTCACAAGAATAATGAATGAAATCAATCAATTGAAATGAAACATTTGAAAGTCAATAATCTATTTCCTAGTTTTCAGGTAGAAGTAATCTAATCATGTTGCTGTCTCCAAAGAAAAGTTTACTACTCCATTAAAAGTAAAATTTTTATGGTTTTATCTTTATGTTGCATTACATCACATCTTTGTCCCTATCCCCTTTTGAGGATAGATATACACACAAATACACACATACACACACACATACATTCTATATATCCTATCTTTATATCATACATAAAATATCTAATAGTTTACACGTCTAGTTTTATACACTAATACATAACTTTTAAATCTAATTTTATACATTAATACATAACTATTAAATCAATGAGAAAGGAGATAAAGGAAGTCTAAGAACTGATTTTCCATAGTCATCCAGATAAGGAATCGAGGCAAGATGGTCACAAATTTAGAAGAGTACAAGTAAAGCAAAAGGGTCTTCCATACTCGCACCCCAAGTCAGAAATGCTTGCTGTTTGTAACAAAAAAGTCCATTATAAAATATTTTTAGTTTCCCTAAGCCAACCAGAAAAAGTTGCCATGAAAAGGAGAATACTGTCATAACAAAATCAAGACTCTTTCTTCAGACCTAAGCTTAAAGTCACTGATTGATAGATCCCTTACCTTAGATTCTCCTTTTTCCCCAACCTGGGATGGAGAAAATCTCTTTTTGTGGTCCCTAGCGTCTTTTGACAGCCAAAGCTCAGTGTGATCATTAGTACTTTTGATGGGTTTGAAGGAGTTGTTTGTTGTTTGTATTAAAAACAGGACAATTCAACATTTTTATATTCATCTTCACTTAGATGTTTCCATTTTCTATAGCTTCCTTGTTAAAATATTGGTTGATGAGTTCCCAAATTTTCAAGAGACAAATCCTATTTTTCCTTCTCATTGTAACTTGTTTCTTCTAATGTCTTCAGAATTTCAATCATAAGCATCTACTACCCCTCCTGAGCTGGCTTCCTCTGTCCCCTGAAACTCTTTAAAAGCTGCTCTTCCAATATATTTGATGCATGTCAACATTTCTTCTCTTCTATCATAATGTATTAAGACCAAGGGCATTTTGTTATTTTTTTAAAATGGATTTTTCTGAAAAAGAAGTAATTAATTGATCATTTATTGTCAAATTTTCACTTGAAAAAATATTTTTATCTGTTCATCATAGCAGATAAAACATAATAGTCTTTCTTCTTATGATTCCTTACTCATAAAGACACATAAAAACCTACAATAAGCCTCTACATAAATAATTCTTATGTAATTATAGTTATCTTTATTAATCATTTCTTAAATTTCAGGAAAACAAGTCATCTGTTAAAAGTTTTAGTGAATATTTGTTTTTAGGAACAGATAAGTGATGTAGTAGACACCATGCTAGACCTGGAATAAGAAAGACCAGTATTCAAATCCAGTCTCAAATACTTGCTTGTTTGTGATCCTGGGCAAATCAGTTAACCGTGTTTACACTACTTTCTTCATCCGTAAAATGAGCTAGAGAAGGAAATTGCAAACTGCCCTAATATCTTTGCCAAGGAAACCCAAATGGGATCATGAAGAGTTGGACATAACTGAATAACCAACAATACATATATTTATTTTATGTGGATTTCAGTACAGCATATTTAGTATACCCTTTCCCTTGTAACCATGTCAATATTATCATCATTATGTTGGTGAATAGAGGCCTGTGAAATATAGAGCCCTTAAGATTTTAGTACCAGAGGAAACTTTAGAAATTATTTAGTCTGCAGGTAAGATAAAAGTATAATGTCATAAAATGACAAATAGGTAAGTATTTGTGAATATTCAAATAAACTTGAAAGAAAATTTGGTAGTACCTATTCCTCCAGAATAAAATTCAAAATATATTATTTCGTACCATTATCTTTACTTAGCCTTTTTAATTGTTTTTTATTGTAGCAAAATGCTACAAAAGCAATTATAATTGTCACAAGACCTTTAAGAACCCAATAAGATACATTTAAAAGGCAGGCACTTACCTCTAAGCTTTCAAATTAAACTAGTCTAATCTTATGATATTTGCTAATTCACTAAAATAGAAATTTTTACACATATCATATCTTTATTCTATCATCCCTTTGAAGACATATGTTGTCCTCGCTTCATTAAATTGATATGTAATACTGTATAGACACAAGTTTTACATGAATTATATGAACTATTAAGCAAAAGAGCAAGGATATAGCAAGTCTAAAACCTTATTGGTCCTAGCTGCCTATGCTAGGAAGTTAATTAATGTTCATAAACTCAGGACAGTAAAATCAAAGCAATATAATCCTTCATATTTTTAGTTGAGATGCTTCATGATTGTAATAAAAAATCCATTATAAAATATTAATTTTTTAAAGGAAGAAGATTGTTACTAAAACAGTAAGTAACTAAGTCCTAAGTTTAAAATTATAGACTAAGATATACCAGGACAAAATTGCTATAGCTCTGTTTGATTTCAGGTAAGTCATAAATACCTTTTGGAAGAGCCAATCATGCAAAAGATTTTATATTATTTTTACATTATTTAAAGGGTATCATAGCCAGACTCAGAATCAACTAAGTGGGAGATATTCCTGTTCATAATGGATAGGGAAACTGATTCAAGAGGCTCTTGCCATTACCTTCGTAAGTCTGTCTTCTCAATCTGCCCAGGTATCCACATCCATCTATAGTCCAGATGGATCTTCCTTTAAGTAGTTCATGGAAGTTCCCTTGAATGTTAGAAAGCTGATAATAATTCAAAATAATTATCACTGAATTAAAAACTCAGAACAAATCATATTACAATTCTAAGGAATTTCACCTCACACAGCAAGTTTCGCTAATCAGCTTAAAACAGGATACAATTGTTTTTCTTGTTTTTGCAATAAAAATTAACAATAAATAAAAACATTTACCTTTCATTCTTATTAAGTACATAGAAGATTTTTCCAAAAACATTCATTCAACATGCTTCTTTTCTTTTCTAATTTAAACATATTCTGGTATAAAAATCAATAATTTGAAAAAAGGCATAGTTTTGCAGTTCCTTCTTTCACAGAGCTGATAAGATTTTATAACCTTGACAAAGCTAATGATCAAGAGAACTTGACATGTTTAATTAAGAGAATGTGACAAGTCTTCAAAGAAATTTATAAATAATGAGGATTTTCAAAGTTTTGGTTGTGGAGCTAGGCAAAATTGCTTATTTCACTCCACCATCTTGGCTCCACCCCATCCCAATCCAATTCATTCTTAAGTTTCTTGGAGGCATAATATTACCATCCCAAAATATCCCTTATCTATTTGATTTGGATACAGATTTTCTAAAAATCCCCTTTGATAAAGCAACTTACAGTCTTTAAGTGAACTCTCTTATTTATTGCAAATCTGGACTTTAATAAATATCAACTTTCCAGATATTAGAAGGAGATATTGAACAAAGAGTTTGGGGGGGGGGGTGTGAAAGAGGAGATGAAGGAGACAAAAAAAGCAAGATCTTATATCTACTAGGAGACAGCCACAAATATCCATGGAGAATTTTCTCACCTTTCCCTCACTGCTAAGAATCCTGCTGATTATGCTATGTTGTTAGATTTAAAATAAACCTATGTGAAGACAATCCTTGAAATAATAGAGTTTATTAGAAAGAGGAAAATAGGAGCTTCCAGAGTATATACATGCATATAGGTAATCTGCAAGAGAGATTACTAGAAATCTACAGCAGAGTAGTAATTTCTATGTTGTTCAGTCATTCAGTCATATCCTAATGCTACTTGACCAGAAGGAGGTTTTCTTGACAAAGATACTGGAGTAATTTGACATTTCCTCTTCTAGCGGATTAAGTCAGAGTAAGTGACTTGCCCAGTATCACACAACTAATGAGTCTCTGAGGCTAGATTTCGAGTTAAGTCTTCCTGACTGGGGGTCCAGCAATCTATTTATCCATTGAGTCACCCAGCTGCCTCAGTAACTTCTAAAAGTACCTAAAAATAGCTCATATATAATATAATTATTTCTTTGCATTTTCCAACTATTTTCCAGAAATGTCATCTCATTATTTCTTCATGTTATCATGACCCAGATGCATTGATAATATTGGCAAAACTATCTATTTAGGTTTAATTGCAGTACATGTACCTGTTCTTTTTTATATATTATAGCTGTTTATTTACAAGATATATGCATAGGTATTTTTTCAGCATTGACAATTGCAAAACCTTTTGTTCCAACTTTTCCCTTCCTTCCCCCACCTACTCCCCCAGATTGCAGGTTGATCAATACATGTTAAATATGTTGAAGTATAAGTTAAATACAATATATGTATCATGTACCTGTTCTTGATAAGAGTTAAAGAATTATATGACTTCTCAGGGATAGTAAAGACTCAAAAATGAAATTCTCAGAAAGAACACTGGGAAATGAATATAAACTGCTTGCATTTTTGTTTTTCTTCCCGGGTTATTTATACCTTCTGAATCCAATTCTCCCTGTGCAACAAGAGAACTGTTCGGTTCTGCGCACATATATTGTATCTAGGATATACTGTAACCTACTCAACATGTAAAGGACTGCTTGCCATCTTGGGGAGGGGGTGGAGGGAGGGAGGGGAAAAATCGGAACAGAAGTGAATGCAAGGGATAATGCTGTAAAAAATTATCTTGGCATGAGTTCTATCAATAAAAAGTTATTTTAAAAAATGAAATTCTCAAAAGACACAAAGAAAAACAATTCCAGTACAGAAGAAATAGGAATTTATCTGAAAAGACATAGGAAATTTACTGACCAACTAAGATTTTAAAAACATGTAGCACTCTCCTTGGCCTTATTCCTCCAATTCTGGTCTGAACTGGCACTTTGGGTCCACATATCCTGCCTTGGATTTTAGAAGTATTTCTGTTAGGTCAATGTAGTTCACAAGCCTCCTTCAATGTAGTCCCAAATGATTTACACAGGAAAAGAACTGGCAGATATGATAGCTTAGCCATGGTCAGTGATCTCTGGAAAGTGTGAAACTAGGGGAGGGGCCAGAGGATTAAAGAAGGGGACATATAGAGCTCAGGAGGGGAAAAAAGGGAGGGGGAGAAAGTAAAATATGAAAAATATAGACTGATGAAACTAACATCTATTATTGGCAAAACTCTGTAATATATTATTAAAGTGATGAATAATGACTATCTAGGGAACAAAACCAAAAAAAGTGAGTACTAAACATTTTCTAAACTCTCCACATGGTCTCAAATACCTCTGAAACAGAAATTATGTACAAAAGATAAAGCAACTTCAGCTATCTCCATGGTCTAAGACACTCAGAATCCAAAAGTTTTTTTTTTTTTTAAATTGAACTAATGCCTATTCTTAATTAATTTAACCCTACTTCCCCTACCACCCACCATGCAACTTACAAAACAGTTATTTAACTCAAAAATTCAAGACAAGCTTGCAACAAAACTCATACAACCCTTTACCATCGAACCCCAACCCCCTTTTCTGTGCTGTGGAGATTCTTCTATAGCTCCAGGCTGTAGAAGTCTCAACCAGCACTGCGGCAGCAGTCTAGTCTGCAGAAGCTTGCTAGAGCTGAAACTGATAGAAAGCTCCACAGAAGCAGTATTTGGGACTGCATTAGATCTCTGCAGTGAAACAGAGGAACTCAGGAAAAGGAACAGGACACATGTATGGGTTTGAAATAGAGCTCAATCTCACACCAAAGAATAATTCTACGTCCTCCTCCTCCCACCCTCCAAAAAACTCATTTGGGACCAAGATGGAGGATGGTGAAGTGTGATTTGTCCAACTTGAAAAGCAGCTGAGGCACTTTGAGATTTAGCCTCCAAGGAAACTGCCATCCGAGTCAAGGGTATGAATAAGGTGAAATATCAAAACCAGAAGAAATGAAAAGAAAAATCAGAATATATTATGTACAGTGATTTCTTAAGAAAATTGAAGATACAAAATAGAAAAAAACTTCAAAAATATAAAACACTCAAACTATCAGATAAAGATTGCTAATAACCTAAAATTCAGACAGGAAAATAGATTTAACTGTAAAGGAACCATCAAAGCAGGATGGGGGAGATAAGAATTCCTGGTCATGATAGATTCACAAGAGCATTCTATTAAACTCTTAAAAAATAATTAGTACCCATTTGTGCTTTACAAATTAGCTTCAAAAATTGAGAACGAAAACAATCTACCAGAATTCTTTTATGAGACAAATATATTCTTAGGGAAATAAACCAGGGAAAGATAAAACACAGAAGGAAAACTATAGGCTGAAATCATTAATAGAATATTGACTCAAATTTTTAAACAATATCCCACTACAAAGAATTGTCCAAGAAATGATTCATGGTGACCAAGTGAACTTTATACAAATGATGCAAATATGGTCCAACATTAGGGGGGGGAATATCAGCATAATCATATTAAAAACCAAAATATCCAAAACACATTATTTTCATAGATGCAGAAGTCTTTGACAAAGTGAATCAGTTTTTATACTAAAAATCCTATAAAAATTATTTATATATATATATGCATATATATATATATATATCATAAGCATCTATATAAAATCAAAAGGAAGCATTATATGCAATTGGAATAATGCAAGGGAACATTTCCAATAAATATGAGGGTGAAGCAAGGATGCTAATTCTCCCTGGTATTATTTGATATAGTTCTGGAAATGCTAACAACAGCAATAAGACAAGAAAAAGAAACTAAAAACCTAAAGAAAATTAAAGAGGAGATAAAACTATCTCTATTTGCTGATGATAACATCAGCAAAGATACTAACTGAAAAAATTAATAGTTTCAGGAACATTAGAAATTACAAAATAATCTCTCAAAAACTATCAACATATATAATAATAACAAAGCTAAAGAAGCAAAAAAGAGAAAGGAAAATTTCATTCCAAATAACTACAAAATGCGTAAAATAGCCAGAAATCAATTTACCAAAGTCCATAAAAGATTTGAATAGATTCAGTTCAGGAATTGAATCTCCTAAAAGTAAAAGTAAAAAATAAATAAATAAATAAATAAAGAACAATGAAATAGTTGGAAGAATAATCAATGCTCATGGCTAGATCATGCCTGGATGATAAAATGTAGATAGTACCAAAACTAATTTAAACTTTTAATGTTGTGTCAATCAATTACCAAGAGGATAATATACTTCAAGTGAATTTGAAAAAATAAAAGGTCTAGAATGTCAAGCAAAAATGATGAAAAGAAATGGGAGAAAAAGAGGGAAAAGCTCTTCTAAACCTCAAAGTATATTATAAAGCAGTAATCATCAAAAACATCTGGTATTGGTTAAAAAATCAGAGAGAAACAATGAAACTCAATAACACAATATTTGACAAAAATGTAAAACTTAAATGACCAAGGGAAAAATCCTTATTTGATTTTTTCTTTATTAACTGAAAAGTGGTCAGAAATTAGGTTTAGAACCAATATCAATACATTCTAAATTTTAATGATCATGTAATCATAATCATTAAAAAGCATATTGTATAGGTTAAATATGTGCAATTTTTCTTAACATATTTCCATAGTTACCATGCTGCACACAAAAAAAATCAAATCAAAAGGGAAAAAACACAAGAAAGTAAAAAAAATAAGCAAACAACAATAACAACAAAAAGTAAAATAGTATGTGCTTTGGTCCATATTCAGTATCCATCATTCTCTCTTTGGATGTAGATGGCACTTTCCTTCACAAGTCTATTGGAGTTACCTTGAATCACCTCATTGTTGAAAAAAACTAAGTCCATCACAGTTTATCATCACATAATCTTGTTACTGTGTATAATGTTCTCTTCTAAAAAAAACTTCTGTACAAAATTAATTCATCTGAAATAATAAGGGAAATGGTCAAATGCAAATAAACACACAGTTCTCAAAAGAAGTGCTCCACAAGAAAGACAATCCAAATCACTAATGAAAAGAGAAAGGGAAGAAAGGGAAAAAGAAAAAGAGAAGGGAAGGGAGGAAAGGAGAATGGAAATGAGAAAAAGGGAAAAGAGCATGGTGGGAAGGAAGCAGTGAACAATGAGTCAGCATTGCTTCATCAAGAACAAACACTACCATTTAACCTCATTTACTTTTTATTAGATTAAGGAAATATGATAGCTCTTCTACAATTTAATAAAATATTTTACAATCTCTCTTCTGCCATTCTTTATTTAACAAATAAAGATATAGGGAATAAGAGAATTTGAAAGATTCGAAATGGGAAAGACTAGATCCAAAGAGTAATTATGACTAATGTTAGGTTGGAAGGACTTAATAGAGTTATAATATTAAGAGGCTTAATAGTGTTATGTTGGAAGTCTTAATAGAATGATCTATCTTAGAGTGCCTCTACTATTTACCTTTTTCTTAACTGACTTGAAGAAAAGCATAATTGACGTGCAAATCAAATTTGCATATGAAATATCTGGAAGGTTAACCTATTCGATGACAGAATCAGACTGAAAAAAATATCTTAACAGTTTAGAATACTGAGCTAAATCTGTGAATATAAACTATAATTGTCATAAATATAAAGTTTTTACACTTGGATTTAATAAATCAACTCAAAAGTACAAAATTAGGGAGACCTGGTTAGACAGAATTATTTGAAAAAGATCTATCTCCAGTAATATTTTCCCTTAAACTGAGCTTCAAAATTTCTTTTCTCAGAAAAAGGCAACCAGTCTAGTCTTAAAGGAACATTAAATCACAGAAATCTTATATAGATAAACTATGCAGAACAACACTCTGGCATCCTTCCCTGTATTTCAATTTCCTTTCTGAACACAATATCCTATTTCACTGCTTGCTCTTGGGGGATGGGGTAAGAGGTGCTTTAAAGGAAAGGAGAACTACCAGAAATCTAAATAACTATTACTTTGGCCTTGGATAGAGAGGGGAAAACAGAAGATCAAGAGAATTAACGTTGTATAATAAATAGAATCACCTCAATATCAACTCCTGTTCTATTCTCCCCTTTTTCAATCTCAGAAAATGAAATGATCTCTATCTTTGCCAATAACAACTGCTCTCCTTGTGACTTTAATTCAATGTTCTCATTTTCTCTGCGAACTTGCTTTTTTAATCATACCTAGCTCATTAATTTTCAACCTCTAAGCCTAGAAGCATAAACAGATCTCCCTCATCTCAAAAAAAAAAAAAAAAACTTACCATCCCTTCAAGCTATTGTTTTATTACTTTCATCCATTTCACAAACTCCTAGAAAAAGCCATTGGCATCATAGCTGTCACTTTGTTACCTCCCACCCAATTATTCTTGTTTTTTTTTTTTTTTGTAATTCATCTTTTATGCCTATCATTTGCCTAAAACTACTATCTATAAAGTTAACAATGATTATCAATTCAAGTGGCCTTTACTTCATCCCATTCTTGATATTTTGACATTAAATTTTCTTTCCCAAGTTTTTGTTTGAGTTGTATTTCTATTCATATGATTGATCTTTCTCAGTCATCCTTGAAGGATCATTGTCCATGTTCTTTCTTTTACCTTCTCCTTTTCCCTTTACAGATGATTTCATTGGTCCCCAGGATTTCAATCATCATCCGAAATATATTATATTTATATGTATGGGGGAATATGTATGTGTCACACACACACACACACACACACACACACACACACACACACCCCATGCTACAAAACAAGCTTCCATATATTCCCTGAGTATCAGACTCACATTTTCAAACTCCTTGCTAGACATCTCCCCATGGACAGTCTGCAGGCATCCTAAATTCAGCATGAACTGAACTTCTTTTGTTTCTCTTTAAACTTTCTCCAGCTCCCCTTTTTCTATTGAGAAACTCTCCATTCTTCCAGTCACAGAAATTTAAAACCTAGCAATCATCCCCAGATTTCCCTTCTCATTCCTGTCTTCAAATCAAATCAGTTGCCAAGTGTTTAAGTTTCCACATCTCCTGCATCCTTCCTCTCTCCACCCATTCAATAGCTTCTTTAACTCAAGAAATCAGTACCTCTCTCCCAAACTATTGCAATAGCCCCTTTTAATTGGTTTCTTTGCCACTCAGATCTCCCCTATCTGATCTACCTTCCTCCAAATTGATATGTTTAAATCACAACTTTACAGAAGAAGTTTTACTAATACCCTTTTGTTGACAGAATAAACTACAAAATCCACAAGTATTTAAAACACTTTACAATAGGATTCTGTTGGGATTAGGGCATCAACTGTTGGGTAAAGGGGATGTTCAACTCAAAAATTTATTGGGGTCAAAGGCTGGTATACTAAGGTGTCTCAAAAGAATTTGTAGACTTAGACCTTCTCCAAATCAAAGGACAAAGATTTTATAACACTGCTAAAAAGCAGGCTAAATCCATAAGGGTCTTTAGTCAAAAAAAGGAGTTTTAGCAATTAAGAGGAAAGAGGAGAATTAAGTTCCCTAGCAGAACTCACAATTAATCAGGAGGAAGATGCCATTAGGACAAGTGGGAGGTTATGCCATTGACTGGCCTCTAAATTCCTACAGAAATTTAACTATAACAAGGAGAAAAAGGCAAGGAAAGGGAGTATGCCATTGATGGTGGGCTAACCTTAAAAAGGAGTTAGGTTCCCAATAAGCATTGAGAGAATAAGGGGGAAGGGAAATTATAAATAGAGTAGAATGGGGAAATACAACCTTGGTGGTTGACATCATAATTTGGTTTCCTGATTGGATACAGTAAAATTTGGCATTATGATGATTTTGTCAATGCAAGAAACAAAAGTCCTATTTAAAAACAAAAGGATTGATAGATAACACTATCAGTGCTCCTCCCTGCTTGCCTCAGATAGTAGTATAAATTGTAAAATTTTACACTTTCTCTTGATAGTGCACACCCTGCTATCTTGGTCCCATCAAAAATCTGGTGTTTTCTCCTTTATCACTTCCAGCTGTACATCCATTCCCCAACTGTACAGACATTCCAGTTGTTCCCGGTAAAAAAAAAAAAACATTTCATCTCTGACTTCTATGTCTTTGGACTAATCAAGATTTACCATTTGGAACTCATTTATTCCTTCAAGTTTCAATTTAAGTGCTACTTTGCCTTTTCTGATTATTCCAGTTGGTAGAGTTCCTCTTCTGATATTTTGTAGCAAACCCCTACAGTGAACATAATGAAGATCTAGAAAAGAATCCTTAAAAAAAAAAAAAAAAAAGGAAGAAGAAGAATAGTCTGACAAGAAGAAAGAGAACCAAGAGGGAAAAAAGTGCTCCAAAAACCTGTAGAGAAGAAAATATCAAAAAGAAGAAGATGCACAGTGTCCAAGGATATACAGAAGTTAAGGAGAATAAGGTCTGAGAAAAAAAATCTTTAGTTTTCTATTACATGTAAGACAAAGAAACCCTTCTCTTATAGTTGCCTACATAATAGAGACTATGGATCAGCATCATACTATAATCACTATATGGTCTGTAATGTTATTTGCTCCATAGTCCAAGGAAATACCTCTTAAATTTCTTTCTGGATCAGAGAGTCCACTTAAAACTAGTTAATATGCAGTCCTGGCTTTGGTCTACTAAATTTCACCCTTTAATTGTGGTAATGGGCAGTCATTCCATGACCTCACCCATCCTTAGGAACCCAGTACTTGAAGTTTTAATTAGTTCAAAATAATATTTAATGGTTTAGTTACTAAATGCAACATTCTAAAAAAAATCCAAAAAAGCAGAGTACAAAGTTAATTACAAAAACTGCTATTACAAAAATAGACTCTGGAGAATTCACTTATTTAAGATTTTAAATGCTCTCATTAGCCAGTCTAGAGATCTCCTATCCTTCATCCTGGAAGCTGGGAAAAGCATGGTCTCTACTGAGTATCTTTCCTTAGTAGATTTCAGGGCCATTTCTCTTCTCCATGTACTGAAGTAGTGTGTCTATGTTTGTGTAGGGTCTAGGAATGAAATCCTTTCCATATAAAATCATTGTCCCTTAGAAACTCAAAAAGCTTCATCTTCCTCCTACTGGCCTCAAAGGTAAACTACCTGCTGTTTCATTATTTTGCCCTATTTTTCAACATTTTATAACTAGCAAATGGAGCAAGTAAAAAACATAGCTGAATTTTTTTTTTATTATAGTATACATTTTCTGGTTAAACACTGACAAGGACTTTCCTTCATTCCACACGTGTTCTTGAAGTTGCTTCTCTCACAGAACAGTAAAGTTTTGTAATGTATCCAAGGCCAAAATTTCAGAGGGGCTAATAAGTTCTTACAGAACTTTTTGCAGATAATGAGACTTCTTTTGTCCTTATCCCAAAAAACAACTTAGCTTTCCATCCACAGTGGTTGTTAACTTTGCAATATCTGTGAAGAATAGAACTTTCCAATGCTCTGGTTGCAGTCTGGGCCTGGAGTAGAGTATTAAATTTCAAAAAACAAACTATATTTCACTCCCTTCCTAAGACACAATAAAACAATACACATTCCCAGCTCCCCAAAGAATAAAAGGGGAAAATCTAGGTGTGTTGTACATAAATTCCATAGAATCTCTACTTTTTAGTAAACAATTCCAGAGAGCCGCATCTTTAAAATTCTCACTAGGATATTTTAGCATATAAAACTAGTCAAAATTCATTTCTCTTCTAGTTTGGAAATCTATAATTGAAAGAGTATTCCTGAATCACTAGATTATCTATGTGCAGTTTTATTCTGTTATAATCCACTGGTGGGGGAAGGTGAGCACTTCTCTTTCCTTAACTTTTATCTATCTTTTATCTCTGCATTCCAAACTGGCTGGAATTAGATTTCAAAGAAAAAATAAGCTTTTAGAAACTTTTAGCTGAAAAACTCTCATTTTACCAACCTTTTTTCTTTGGTAAATCAAACCACAAGAAAAGGAAATCTTTCCAGAAAATCACATGCAGAATAGAGGTATTGTTGTCAACATATGTTCACTAGTCCCAACAATGAACAAACATAAAATAAAAAACTTCTCTTTTATGAGAAACACAGAGCATCAACTTGAATTTGTCCTAAGATTAAAGAGTTAATCTCATGTTTCAGAGAGACAGGAGATTTTTCTCATTCCTAGAGATATTGCCTTGCATTTCTACTTCGCCATCTCTTTTTTTTTTCTACACCTACCACACAACTCTCTGAGGTTTGGCAGAGTATCCCATTTTATTCCATTCGTGGCTTTTCTCCAAAATTGCCCACAGTTCTTGTGCCCCATAAGAACTTGTGCTAGTGTATCCTCTCTGAACTCAGAGAATCAATTCTTTGTCTTCCTGTTGTCCTTATTGGAACTAAGAAATCATTTTCATCCTCCTCCTCACAGTGCCAAATGTAATGGGCTGGCAGCAATTCTAATTTTAAATATCAAGGTTTTATAAATGACTGATCCACAAGCATTGGCTTTGCAAAAGAATAGGTTGATTTAGTTTTAGTGGGACACAGGGCTCTTGCTCTGTTGGTGGTACTAATTCTGATTCAGTCTGGTTGAATTTGGAGCCAGAATCTTCCCTTGTCTCTTTTTCTCCAAGAAGATCATGCTTGAGTATATCAGGGTTAGCACAAAAAATCTGCCAGGTCTAAGAAGTCAGGAAGTTGCCTTGATGGGTTAAGGAGATGCCAGAGACTAAGTTACCACTGCAAAGTCTTTTCTTATTCATAAACAAAGAAACATTTTTCTTATAATTGCTTACGTGACAGGAGCTATTAGTTACAACATAAAATTTTCATGAAATGAAAATACTATATAAAATTTAAAAATTACTATCTCTTCCACAGCCTAGTGATTTTACTATGAGTAACAGACACTACTCAAAATCCAGGTAATAGAAAGGTTACAACCTAAGATACTTTTTTTTTCAAAAATACTAGTTAGTTATTTGAAAGAAAAATGGAATTTAGATTTAAAGATCATTGGTTCAAATCCTGACTCTGCTACTTACTACTTCTATTCATGATCTTAGTCAAATCATTTAACTTCACCTGGTCATTTTCCTCATTGCAAAATAAAAGAGCTGGACCAGATTATCTCTAATATATAAATCCTATGAAATACCACAAATCATTTTTCCTTATTAAAAACATTCAATTAAAAGATTTGTCTCAAGTAAACCTTGTATTATTTAGAAAGACATACTTTTTTGTCAGGCCACAATGAAATTATATTCAACTTTTTTAAAATAGTATTTTATTTTTCCAAATACATGCAAAGATAATTTTCAAAATTCACCTTTGCAAAACTTGTTTCAAATTTTTTCCCTCCCCCATCATCTCTTCCCTCCCCTAGACAGCAAATAATTCAACAAAGATTAAACATGTATGATTCTTCCAAAAATTTTTCCATATTTATCATACTACATAAGAAAAATCAGATCAAAAGTGGGGAAATGAGAAAGAGAAAAGCAAGCAAACAACAACAAAGTGAAAATACTATGTTGTGATCCACAAGTCCCTGTCATCCTTTCTTTGGATGCAGATGGCTCTCTACATCACAGGTCTATTAGAATTACCTTGAAATACTGAATTGTTGAAAAGAGCCAAGTCCATTATAGTTGATTACATAATCTTGTTACTGTGTACAATGTTTTGTCAGTTCTGCTCATTTCACTTAGTATCTGTTCATGTAAGTCTTTCCAGGCTTTTCTGAAATCATCCTGCTCAACATTTCTTATAGAATAGCAATATTCCATAACTTATTCAACCATTCCCCAACAGATGGGCTATCCATTCAATTTCCAATTCTTTGCCACTAAAAAAAATAGGCTACTTCAAACATTTTTGCACATGTGGATCCTTTCCCCTCTTTTATGATCTTTTGGGATACAGACCTAGTAGAGACTTCTAGATCAAAGGCAATGCACAACTTTATAGTCCTTTGGGCATAGTTCCAAATTGCTCTCCAGAATGGTTGGATCATTTCACAATTCCACCAACAATGCATTAGTGTTCCAATTTTCCCACATCCCCTCCCACATTTAACATTATCTCTTCCTATCATCTTCACCAATTAAAAGGTGTGAAGTAGTACCTCAGAGTTGTCTTAATTTCCATTAAATTCATCTCTTACTGGAAAGCTTACTATTTGTAAGAATAAAACTGACACTTTATGAATTTAAAAAGTCATAAGTTTTGTCATTTTAAAACAGGATTGGAAGGTAAGCTTATTAAAGTTATCTTCTTTCTTCCCCCTTCCCTCTCGCTTTCCCCCCTATTTTCCATTTTTATGTTTTTCACACAGTGGCAAATGATAAGCTATTAATAGCTTTTCTGAAAAATATCATAAAGTTTACTCTTTAGAAGAAGTATGAACAATATTATTAATAATGTAATATTTTTAGGACTTCTCCTATTCTGAGGTTTCTTACTTAAAAAAACAAACAAACAAACAAACCAAAATTTCATTCATCTTCTCCTGAAATGTCCTCACTCACAAGTATTAAAGCTTTCTCCTTCTCTTCACAGGAATGACATGTCAAGCCCGCAGTTCTTATGTGACCAGTGAGATCCTATGGGGTTATCGTTTTACTCCTGTTCTGACACTGGAGGATGGTTTCTATGAAGTAGATTACAACAGCTTTCATGAAACATATGAGACCAGCACACCATCTCTCAGTGCCAAAGAGCTGGCAGAATTATCCAACAGGGCTGAACTGCCTCTGAGTTGGTCTGTGTCCAGCAAACTCAACCATCATGCTGAACTGGAAACTGAAGAGGAAAAAAACCATGAAGACCAAACAGAGAGAAATGGTGATGTGACAAAACTAGAGAATGAATCCAAAGTTTAAAATCTTGGGTGGAGCATCCCCTTGTCCTCATACAACCTTTGTTTATTTCTTTCTTTTTCCCTCATTTTAATGTGTTTAAAAAAAAAAAAAAAGAAGAAATCTTCAAGGTGTGAAATATCTGCCTGCCCATTCTCAAACACAGAGCTTCACAAAGCAGTTAAAGACCTAGTGGCAGTGACCTCTGTTAGTGGTCTCCTCTCAGACTGTCATACTTTCAAACTCTTGTAGATTTTAGCTGGAGATGTGCATGAGATCTGTGATACCAGGTTGCTTAAAAAAGAGGGTCATATTTAATACCTGGAACATGAAAAGCCATCTCTAGTGCCTAATCATTCCTGTAGTGAATAGAAAGTAGCTCTAAATTGTACATATTTCAGCAAATTTCACAGATAGGGTGATGTGCTTGCCAAAAGTGGGCATTGCCTTTCTAAAGCCGTTATGTTAAAAGACCTACAGTTTAACAAGACACTGTACATATGCCTTATGTAATTTTTTTTCTCTTCACACTTAGTGATAAAACCCAGCATGTACACAGGTACTGTAGTGAAGACCTTCTAAATAATGTACATAGTTGTGCAACTTATGTAGATTTAGACACCTAACTTTAGAAATAACTTAAAAAAAAAACTACCAAACATTGTATAGTAGGAATTTCTGTTTTAATATTTTTATTTCTCAAATTATTTTAGTCCCCCTTAATTATCTGGCCTTTTGGTGCATGGCCCTCTCTTCAGTGTTCCACACTGGCAGCTATTTAAATCACCTCAATGTTTCTTTACTGATCCTTTCTAAAAAGCCATAGATCTGGGGTTAGCTGGAATTAGGAGGTGAAGAAAGCACCACAAATTTACAGAATATTGTAAAATATTTACTAAATTAATCTTTCTTCTTAGGAAAAGCTGTCATTCTAAAATAGTCTTCATCTACCAACTCATCTACCAACCTGGTTTGTGGTAGCTTCTTGAGAACAAGGCTATTTCCCACATAACTATCAAAACATCTTATCAGCCTTTTCCTTTTTTTTCAAAGCTTTTTTGTGTCCAAATGGTCCCAGAATAATCATTTGAAAATTTTGAAAATTGATATGGTAGCGGTGGGCATATTAGACCTAAAGTTATAGGATTTCATGAAAAGATTCAATGAATGATATTTATTAAGGTCTTAGTCATTTTATTGATTTTTGAATGTTTAAAAAAACTCTATCTTTACTTCACACACACTCCTTCACCTTCCAGATGTTTTTCTATCACTGGTCACATAGAACCAATATAAAAGAATATGACAGTCACAAAGGATTTGTATCTGGACTTTTTTCCCTTGAAAGAATTACAAATCAAGAATTAGATTATTAATCTGCATTACCTTTGAGAAAAATATTTCTGGAATTGGGTAGAAGGTTACAAATCTGACCCCAAAGTTCCCCTCAATCAAAACAAAAGAACTACAGCCTTAATTTTTAAAATTGCATGTATATATCTTATCTGCCTAGTCTGAAAAAGAAGGATTCACTTTTTTTTAAAGTATTTTTTGTACAGAATATTTGAACTATAAAGTGACAATTACAGACACACACAAAAAGAAAAAAAACTCAGGAGAAACTTAGTGGGCAGGTGGAAATTTTGCACTGTGACAGATCTTTCACATTAATTTCACATCTATAAACTATCTGTCCCTAAACACAGTGGCCCATCATACTTATTCATTCGGTGGATGTGTTTATTTTCCGCTTTTACAGCTGCACTGTTTGAGATTCTACATCATCTAGATCAAAAGAGATCAAAACTGTTTCTGTTTCCTCTCCCCTCCCCAATGGAGATACACATTCCTTTGCTATATTGGGGTGGGGGTGGAGGTTTTGTCTATCATAAAAGACTTCACAGAGAAGCAGGTGTGGTTCCCCCAAAGTAAATGACAATTCTGGAGGAAGACTAGGGTCTGTCTTCACCTACTCTGGTGGGTCTGCTCCAAGATAACTTTTTTTCTTGCCCTTTACTTTAGTGAAACAAAACTGTATTTGCTGTTGGCTGTTTCCCTTTGCTGGGAATGGCAATGCACTGAGTATCTATTGAATACTCTCTTCATACTTCACACTGTAAATGTAAGGCTGTTCTCCAGGCAAAGAGTGAGCATTTCATGTGCTAAAGCAACTGTGTGCTTCTCAGAAAGAAAACCACCATCGCCAATTCATAGTGGAGAATGATAATCAATGATCGCCTTATAAGCAGAGTGCCTCATGGTGAGGGAAATAACCAACAGTGCCCAGAAGGATCAATATTTCTGGAGCTTTGGGTTTTAGGGCAAAGTAAAAGAAGCTGTGATCAAAAGTTCATCCCTCCTCTAACTTTTAATTCTCAAACATCTTCCTAGTTAGCTGAGTTGAAAGAGCAGCTCAGGGTCCTACTGAACTTTTACATGCCCTTTAGCACAAATAAAAAGAAAAAAAACTTTATACCATTGAGGGCATGTGCATGTGTAACTTCTATTTTTGTGACTGTGGTACTTAAAACTTAATGTCTCTCCCTCTCAGTGTCTTTGGTATCAATGTAGTATGAGACAGAAAGTTTACCAAATCTCTTTTTTTTTGTAACATGAGCTTTCTAGGCTTTAAAAGGGGAAGCTTCACAGAAACTTTGTACTAGAATGTCCCTATCAAACAGCCTCTATTTTTCTACAATTATTAAGCAGTTTAACAATGTATTTTGTGTCAATACTTCAACTTCAGTATCAAAATTTCAAAACTAAATGTTATTAAGACTGAATTTTCCAAGTGGCAAGTATTGAATGGTATTTTTCATTACTATTTATGCTACAATTGCTATCCATTCTATTCTTTATCCAATATTTTAAAAAATATATACTTGATTTAATGTAACTGCACTATAAACAAGAGTTTCTCCCAAATTAATATTTTGATTTGTTGATTCATTTAGGTAAGTTTTTTAAGAATTTATGGAGATGTAGGAGACTAGGCTAAAATACCAGAGAGTGTCTGCTCACATTCTGACAGAACATAGTTCTGAATGAATGTCTCCTTACTGGGGCAAGGGGTTTTGGAATAGATTTCGTTCAAGATACCGACTAAAATCTTCGTATTCTCATACCCACCACAATATGCTTCACAACTTGAAGCAAAATATGTTCATTTTTGACTTTATGTAACTAATAAAATTGTTTTCTGTTGTCCTCTGAGAGAACTGTTATGTTTCACTTTTTAAATTCTTCAAATTGTAAAGTGAAAGTGTTTTTTCTACATTTGCATTAATGTAGCACTTAGTTTGGACTACTTCAACTCCCTCTTAAAGTAGTGGGTCAAGTCCCCTCGTGTAAGATAATAGCAACAACAAAAACAATCAGAGTCGCTTAAGTTAAGAAAAAGCAAAAAGGAATTTATTACAATATCCCCAGAAAGGGCAACTCCCAACAGACAAAGTGTTGTCAGTAAAGAAGTGCAAAGCACAAACTGCAAAACACAAGATTAAATAAATCAGAAGCCTCCTTGAACATTTTGAACACAAAAGTCTATCCCAGAAACAAAATAATATTAACTAACTCTTAATTTAAATTTCTTTAGAGAACTGCTATACAAGCAGATATTTTTGAATAAGATAATTCTGTTACGTGCATTCTCAGATTCATCATCACCTTTAAAAGAGGTACTTAAATGCTAATTTAAGAGGTGGTGGGAAACAGGAGGGGAAATGTTCAAACAAGACAATCCAACACCTGCAGCTTTTTAGCTATAGCTTAACTTATTATTGCAAAATTTCAAGTCACAATTAGGGCATAGTTCAGTCACATTCCCATGAGAAGTCTTCACCCAATTTATCCTATACATTATGACACTTCTCAGTAATCTAGGAATAACTCCAAAGAGTCCCCACAGGTATTTTCCCATTGTTAATTTAAAACATCATGCATTTAGCTTTCAGAAAAGAATATTTACTAAAAGAATAAATATAAATCATTACTCTTCCAAAAAAAATCTGGGACACAATGTCCTATACATTCTTAAGCATTGTTGTAGAGAACATGTTGCAAAGGGTTACCCCTTCACAGGTCCTAGTTATTAGAAGTACTTTCTTGAATCCATAACTTACATTCCTCTATCATGTAAAGGAATATCATTTCTTGGAGTTGCTTCATCTCTTAGATAACTATCTTTCTCTCTGTGGAGTTATTCATCCCAGTACCTTTTTGTAGACGTTTTGTCTGCTACTCATAATATAGTCTGGGATATGGAGGTAGAAGACAGGGGATAGAGGTACCATTCCCATAGGCTCCTTTTCAGCAGTTATTTCATCTATCAGTAAAGAAACTAAGCAGGAGTCCCTAAAACTGGAATTCTCCACCACTTGATTAATTATAGAAACTCTCTCACTCTTCAAAGCTGCCAACCCCTTCAAGTCATTTATTTGATTAGCCAATCGTGCTTGACCTAATAAAAGAGATTCACTTCTCAAACATCTTGTTCACACACTCTAAACTTCATTACCAAGCCACCTTTGTACTTAACAATTTGCAATGATATTAATTGAGGTGGAGGTAGAATATTACTCTTATCTTACATAGGAACATTTCTGCTTCTTGAGGAGTAGGGGCTGAGTAAAAGTTGTAACAAACAATGGCTTAATTTACCATCACAAAGATATCAGTCTGAGAGAAGAGGACCCTGAATTTCTGGCCAGAACAGTCATCAAAACTTAAAACAATGAGCCAAACTTTGGTTAGGGCAATAAAAAGTCATTCAATGAAAACCAGAGTAATTTGGATTTTAAGATGGAGTCAAGTAGTTCCATTCAAAATACCATGAACTTTTAAAAGCCTATCTTTTCAGAGAAATATTTCAAGAAATCAAAAATGAAAATAATGCCAGACAAAAAGTAAGCTGTCCTAGTTTGGGGGGAAGTGGGGTGGAGGGGGAATAATAATTTTTTTTTAAATGAAGAAGGAAAAGGAGGGGGGAGTAAGGAAGAGGAAGGGAGAAAAAAAGGAGGGAGAGGAGAAAGAAGAGGAAGAGCAGGGGAAGGGGAAAGAGATGGGACAGAAGAGAAGGAAAAGGAAAGGGGAAAAGTAGAAGAGGAGAAGAAGAAATAACAGCATTCCTCAACATCTCTGAAAAATAAAGGAAATAAAGATATGTCTCAAATCAGTTTTCTCCCTGGAAATGGACAGTTACTTTATATCATGAATCCTTTACAACTGTGGTAGATCATTACACTGACCGGTTAATAAGTCTTTCATAGTTGATTACCTTCATAAAAAATTTTTTGAAATGTAAATACAAGAGAAACAAAAACAATATATGTGAAAATATATATATATATTATGAATATATGTGAAGAATCATAAGCAGCAAAAAAGAGGACACATTCATATGTATATCCTAATATGGACATATTATACATATGTCTACTCAGAACCATATCATTATCACATATGCACATATATATCCATGGAATTAAAGTGATAATAATCCATTTGTACTGTCTAGCTGATTGTAGCATTTTTTCCTTGGTTAGATAGTTCTGGAATTTAGCCACAATATTTCTTGGAGTTTTGATTTTGGGATCTCTTTTAGTAAGTGATTGATGAATTCTTTCAATGTCTATTTTATCTTCTGTTTCTATAACATCTGGGCAACTCTCTTTAATGATTTCCTGGAAAATAGTGTCCAGGCTCTTTTTTTATCATGATTTTCAGGAAGTCTGATAATCCTTAGATTATCTCTCCTAGATCTATTTTCCAGGTCTGTTAAATACCCAAGTAGTTATTTAACATTTTTTTGGTTTTGCTTGACTGATTCTTAGTGTCTCCTCAGGTCATTCATTTCCATTTGTTCAGTTCTGACTTTTAATGAATTATTTTTTCATTTACTTTTTTAAAATTTCTTTTTGTAATTGTCCAATTGAGTTTTTAAATGACTTGTTTTAGTTGTGTGGAATTTTTTTCCATTTTACCAATTTTATTTTTTAGAGAGCTATTTTCTTTTTCCAATCCACTAATTCTGTTTTTCAAGGATTTGATTTCTTTATCCACTCAATCTTTAAATGAGTTACATATCTTATCCAGACCCTCTTGCCAAGCTTCCCTTCCCTTTCCTTTCCCCATTTTTCTTCTAGCTCTCTTGTAAGAGCCTTTTTAATTTCTTCTATGAGAGCCTTGTGTGATGGGGACCATTTGGGGATTCCTCTGGAGACAATCTGCTTTAGTCTCCTCAGGGTTTGAAGTCTGCTCCCTATCAGTATAGAAGCTATCTATAATTAGAGCCTGCTTTGCCTTTTTACTCATTTTGACAAAAAAAGAAACAAAGAAAACAAAAAAAAAACAACTGCAGTCTGCTTTTGGTTACCAAGCTTCCTCTACAGACAACAGGAAGTAGCAATGAAGCAGCAGTGGGACAGCAATGGCTGTGCTGGGATCAGTGTCTGGGATCAGTGTCTATGCTGAGATCATGCTGAGTGCCTTCTGGTGCTGGGTGGATGCTGAGATCATGCTGGGTGCCTTCCAGGTCCAGAGAGACTCTAGCTTTTGGGGTTATAGTCTTTACCCCCTGTGTTTATAGCTTCTCTGCTGATCTACTGCCTTGCTGCCAGAGCAGAGTAGCCAACACTATGGTAAAGTTCTCCCCACAGATTTTCCTCCAGCTGAGACCATACCTCACCCTGCTCCAGTCTGCTCAGCATGATCTGTTCTCCGTACTCTCACTGCCGCCCTGCCTGATTCTGTGACTGGCCTAGCCATTTCCATGTGTAAGCAAAAATAAACCTTTTTCTGATGAATTTTGAGATTATTTTCTGTCAGTAACATGTTTTACTCCCAATATTCGTGGATTTTGACAGTCAAGCACTAATTCCGAAGCTATTTCATAAAAAAGTAGTCTGAGGGTAAGGGAGAGCTTAGATAGATGTGTGTATTCTCTCTGCCATCTTGGGTCCACTCTCCAACCCATTTGTAATGCTAAGGAGAATTTTTCTCCCTACTACCTATGAATGAATAAACAAAGAATTTATTAATCACTTACTATGTACAAAACACTGTGTTTATTTTGAAAGATACAAATATAAAAGCAAAGCAATTCCTGTACAGTATTTGTCCAAGTAAAATCCATTTAGTTTTTCTTTTTTTTTTTTAAAGCTTTTTATTTTCAAAACATACGCAGTTTTCAACATTCATCTTTGTAAAATCTTGTTCCAAATTTTTTTCTCCCTCCCTTCCTCCCACCCCCTTCCCTTAGAAAGCAAGTAATATGTTAAATATATGCAATTCTTCTATACATATTTCCACCTTTATCAAAAATATCTGATTTTTTTAATCAAAAAGAAAGAAAACAAAATGCAAGTGAAAAACAAAAAGTGAAAATACTGTGTTATGATCCATATTCAGTCATCAAATCTCTCTGAGTGTAGATAGCTCTTTTCATCACAAGACCATTAGAAGTGTCCTCAATAACCTCATTGTTGAAAAGAAACAAGTCCATCACAATTGATCAGTGTATAATCTTGGTGCTGTATACAATGTTCACTTGGTTCTACTCATTTCACTTAGTATCACTTCATGTAAGTCTCTCCAGGCCTTTCTGAAATCATCCTGCTGATCGTTTCTTATAGAACAATAATATTTCATAACATTCATATGCCATAACTTATTCAGCCATTCTCCAACTGACAGGCATCCACTCAATTTCCAGTTCCTTTCCTCTACAAAAAGGGCTGCTATAAACATAAAATATGGGTTCTTTTTCCCTTTTTTATGATTTCTCTGGGAAACTCAATAGAGACATTGCTGGATCAAAGGGCATGCACAATTTGATAACCCTTGGGACATAGTTCCATATTGCTCTTCAGAATGGTTGTGATATAATAAGGATTCTATGTCTCCCTGATCTTTGTGAGGGATGGGCCACCTGGGCTGGTGAAATTCCTAAAAATGATACCTATCCACCTGAATCTCCCTTGGGAAAGCTATCTGATTCCCAACAGAATTTCCTATTCCCAAATGATCTGATAATTACTTTAGTCTGGGAAACTATCACCACCCTTTATTGAATTGAAAATTAGCCTTTAATAGTTCCCTAGTCTCAAAGCATAGAAGGCTAATAAAAGAGGACTCTGAACCCCAAAGCTATGCTAATTCCTCTCTGGAGTTGGCCCACTGAGACGTTTTCTCAGTACAGATTCATCTTTGCCAAAAACCTACCTTTGCCAATTCCTAATCCAGAAGAGCCCACTGAGAAATAGTTTCTCAGTGTAATAAATTCATTTATTGCCAAAAACCTCGCCTGCAGATTGGGACTATGAATTCTTTCACAAAAAACCTGTGACACCAGCCTGGGAACTCCATATCTGTCAGGGTAAATCTCACACCTCATTTCTCACACCTCAACAGTTGAATCAGTTCACAATTTCACCAACAATGTATTAATGGCCCAGTTTTCCCACATCTCCTCCAACATTCATCATTATCTTTTCCTATCATTTTAGCCAATCTGAGAGATGTGTAATGATACCTAAGAGTTATCTTAATTTGTATTTCCCTGACCAACTGTGATTTAGAGCATTGTTTTTCATATGACTAGAAACCCATTTAGTTTTTCATCAAGTGTCATATAAGTAATCAAATGAGACCAAGAACTCAGAAGCAGTTTTGTTATGTGTTGGTGATGCTGAAGGAAGACAGGGCAGGGATTAAGATGAAAACTAAAAGACATAAAGAACAGGGATATCAGCAATCATATGAACTTCACTTTTATCTGAAATGTTCAAAAGAGGGAAATTGCATACATAAAAAGTTAGGTATAGAAACACTTTGAAATCAACAAGTCTAAATAAGGAAGAGGAAGAGAGCAAGGGGATATGTATAAATGAAGGCATCTCCAAGGAGAGATTTCTACCTAAATTAGCAAGAAAGAGACAAAAACCTTGAACTTGAATCATAAAAGAAATGATGAAAAGGAAAACTTTTTAAAGGGTAAGAACTTGTGGTCTAAAAAAAATGGCAGGGGTAAAGTATAAGAAAATAGGTGAAGAGAAATACACAATTAACAATTATACTTGAATATGAATGGTGTGAATTGATATTGATGAGGTGTGAGGCTGGGCTTGGAGAAAGAGGAAAAGAAACAGAGACATAGAGAGATTCAGGTCCACATGACAAGAATTCACAAATCCAGGTACCTGTGGCAATAATAGGAAAGTTTATTTCTTTTCTAACTAAGAAAAAAATTCTCTTAGTGGACAAAAACCCCTAATTCAATCAGAAGATTTTATAAAGAGGTATGCTGATGGTACTTAGTTTTATGGGCAGATACTGGCCTAGGGCTAGGGAAAGTTTGAGTTGAAATGAGACAGGAATCTTCGATTTGAATAGAGAATTTTCAACTGAATGAGTAGTCCTAGACTAATCTTCAACTCAATAGAGGGCATAATCAGTAGTGAGTGTTATCAATGGGGGTGTGCGAGGCTCCTTCAGGATAACAGAATGAAGCTTTTGATCTTGATTCCCTGGGTCTTTTACAGAGGCAAGGGTTCAAGGAGATTGTCTCCTTCAAAGAGTTTCAGAGAGAGACAGTTTCAGGGTCCCCAGACCTTCCCCCTTTTCCCCCCATCAGTTTCAGGGTTCCCATATCAATATGATAAAACAGAAAAGGATACTAGAATGGAATAAAAAGCAGAATACAACAACATGTTGTTCACAAAAAACACTTGTTTCCTGTAAAATGTAAAAATGTAGAAATGTAAAGCCTGAGTTCTAGCCTTGGGGTCACCTGCACTGAAGAGAGAGGCTTTATCTTGTTCACTTACTCTAAGCTGATCCTTGGTCATATTGTCCTCCAGAGAGAAGGCCAGGTACCAACTCAATGAGGTAAATGGGCACCTTAAATCCACTTTAGAGAAGAAAGTGATGCAGTACAATTACCATTCTTACTTTTATGTATTTTGTCTAGTTAAGTTTTTTATTTATTTAAAGTTTTTATTTTCATATATGCAATATGCAAGTTGAATCACTGATGTGCAGTAACATTGAAAACAGTTGTGATAAGTGCCTTTTTTATCAGCAAAAGCCCTTTCAAAGGATTTCCTTATCATCCTCTTAATGAGGGATCTATTCTGCTAGATAGAAGTAGATCCCCAGCAGATAGTAGTGGCTTCTGTAACAAAAAACTTCGAAAAAATTTTAGAAAAGCTAGATAAAGCAAATTTTGGCTATTGTTGAACAGGAATATAAAGGAGCATACATATTTCTTAGCTATGCATGGAACATCTACAAAAATTAGACCATATTAAGGGATAAAAACCTCCCAAACAAATAATGGAAAACAGTAATACAGACGGGGTGTGAAACTATGTTCCCTTTAATCTGTAAAATTATTACTCTGAAATTTTGTCCCCTACTGATCTGTAAGAGAAGAGAGATCAGGGTCTCCCAGGCTCCAAAGAGTCTAGAAAGAAGGCACATCCTCCCAAATTGAGATAAGCAGGATCATTCAAGGGCAAATCAACTTCCATTGATCTTTTGGGGAGCTGCATTCTCATTCAGAAAATTCCATTTTCATTCAATTAGGAGATCCTGCTCTGATATTCAGTTCAAACTGCCCCCAGATTTGCTCATAAAATAGGTTTTTGCCAGCTCATTTTTTGCAAAATTTCTTCATTAAGACATTTGTCCACTAAGAGAGAGACTCTTAGTGAAAAATAAAACCTCCTATTTTTGCCACAGACTTTGGGGTTAGCAAATTCTTTCACTTTTGAACCTGCATCTCTGAGCAGAAGGGATCACATTCACACACATCATCATCATTACCATACACATTTTTTACTGACAATAACGCATTAAGAATTAGGTTAAAAAGAGTCATTGGAAAAATATTAAAAATCAAATGGAGGCTAAATAATTTAATTCTAAATAGCTATTCAATCAAAAAACAAATCATAGATACAATAGACAATGTTGGTAAAGATAATGATAACAATGAGACAATGTGCCAAAATTTTAGGAATTCAGCCAAAGCAGTCTTTCATTAACAAATGTTAATGTTTTCATTAACAAAAAAAGAGAAAGAACAAATGAATGAATTGGGCATGTAACTAAAAAAACTAAAAACCAACAGATCTTTTTAAAAAATCAATTAACTATCAAAAGAAATCTTCAAAATCAAAGGAGAGATTAATAAAATTGAAAGGGAAAAAACTTTGAATTGACAAATCAAACTAGTTGATGAAATAAATTATTTGTTAATTTGTTTAAAAGAGAGGAAAATTGAATTACCAGTAGCAAAAATAAAAAAGGAGAATTCACAAAAATTCTAAGTAAAAGAAAAGATATGGGGGCAGAGCCAAGATGGTGGAGAGGACCTCCTCTATCTAAGTGTCTATCTAGGCTCTCCCTTACCCTCAAACTACTTTTTATGAAATAGCTTTGGAATTAATGCTTGGCTGTCAAAACCCATGAATATTGGGAGTAAGACACATTACTGACAGAAGATAATCTCGAAATTCGCCCAGAAAAGGTCTGTTTTTGCTCATGGGTGGGGACAGGTAGGCCAGGCACAGAATCAGGCAGGTAGGCAGTGAGAGCACAGAAGGCAGCTATGCTGAGCAGACTGGAGGGGGACAGGGTGTGGTCTCTGACAGGTGGAAAATCTGCAGGGAGAACTTTACCACAGTGTTGAGCTATTCTGCCCTGGCAGCAAGCCAGTAGATCAGTAGAAAAGCTATAAATAAAAGGAGTAAAGACTATAACCCCAAAAGCTAGGGTCTCTCACCACCTGGCCACACCCACCCAGCACCAGGAGGGACTCAGCACGATCTCAGCACAGACACTAATCCCAGCATAGACATTGCTGTCCCACTGCTACTTCACTGCCACTTCTTGTTGTCTGTTGAGGAAGCTTGGTAATACCACACTGCCCCAAAAGCAGACTGCAGTTGTTGTTTTGTTTTGTTTTGTTTTGTTTTGTTAAAATGAGTAAAAGGGAAAAGCATTTTCTAACTATAGATAGCTTCTATATTGAAAGAGAGCAGACTTCAAATCCTGAGGAGACTAAAAGTAGACAGTCTCCAGATAAAGCCCCAAATGGTGATATAACCTGGAACCTATCACACAAGGCTCTCATAGAAGAAATTAAAAAGGCTCTTTAAAAAGAGCTAGAAGAAAAATGGGGAAAGGAAAGAGAAGCTTCGCAAAAGAGTCTGGATAAGTCATGTTACCCTTTAAAAGTTGGGTGGATAAAGAAATCAACTCCCTGAAAAACAGAATTAGTGACTGGAAAAAAAAATAGCTTCCTAAAAAATAAAATTGATGAAATGGAAAAAAATTCTATAGAACAAAACAACTTATTTAAAAACTCAATTGGACAATTACAAAAAGAAATTTAAAAAGTAAATGAAGAAAATAATTCATTAAAAATCAGAATTGAACAAATAGAAATGAATGACTCGAGGAGACACCAAGAAACAATCAAGGCAAAACCAAAAAAAAAAAAAAAAAAAATAGAAAAAATGTTAAATTCCTACTTGGGAAAACAACAGACCTGGAAAATAAATCTAGGAGAGATAATCTAAGAATTATTGGACTTCCTAAAAATCATGATTGAAAAAAAGAGCCTAGAAATTATTTTTCAGGAAATCATCAAAGAGAGCTGCCCAAATGTTATAGAAACAGAAGATAAAATAGACATTGAAAGAATTCAATGCTCACTTACTGAAAGAGATTCCAAAATCAAAACTCCAAGAAATATTGTGGTTAAATTTCAGAATTATCAGACCAAGAAAGAAAGAGAACAAGAAATAGAAAATTTAAACAGCACACAATATTAGAAAAAGAAATTGAACTAGTCATAAATGAACTCCCAAAGAAAGGAGAAAAAGCACAGAGCCAGATTCACAAGTGAATTCCTATCAAATATTCTTTATAGTCCCAACATTTGGCACAATGTTTGGCATATTTGTTTTTGTTGTTCATCTGTCTCAGTAATGGCTGACTTTTGTGACCCTAGTTTGGAGTTTTCTAACTACTAGACTATGTGATCAATTTTTTTTTAAAAAAATTCTGAGATATTTGAATAATAGTGTGCCAGAAATTTGCTTTTGACCAACACCTTACACCTGACACCAAATTTAGTGACCTTATTTAAAAAGTCACCTTATAAATAAACTAGAAGAACAAGGAAGAAATCATATTTTAGAAAAGGAAAAGTTCACATACAAACAAGGGCTAGTGAAGATCACCAAAAATAAAATTGTGAATTGGTCCAAACCTAATTAAATGAAATTCAATAGGGATATCTTGCACTTGGGATACACACACACAAAATTCATCCTAATCAATATAAAATGGAGGAGACATGGCTAGATAACAGTTCTGAAAAACATATGGGATTTTAGTAGACTTCAGCTCAATATGAGTCAACAATGTGATAAGGCAGCCAAAAAGCTAAACTTGCACATTACTGAGAGAAGCTTTCAGGAATAGGAAGGTGATAATTCCATGGTACTCTGCCCTTATCAGATCTCTTCTGGAGTAATGTACTTAGATTTGGGGATCACATTTTTAAGAATATTAATAAGAGACTATCCAGAGGAAGGCAGCCAGGTTGTTGTAAGATACTGAATCCATATCACATGAGAATCTGTTGAAGGAATGGGGCATATTTAGCTAGGACAAGAGAAGAATCAGAAATACTTAAGTATTTGTGTCATGCCAGAGGTAGATCAGACTTGTTCTCTTTGGCAATGGAGAGCAAAATCAGGATCAACAGTTAGAAGTTGCAAAAAAATTAGGCTAATTTAGTTATTCAGGAAAAAAAAAATAAAGAGTATTTCTTTAAAAAAAAAAAAAAAGTTACAGACAGTTGTTTTGTGCAGTGAATAGGGCAATGGCCCTGAAGTCATGAAAACTTGAGTTCAAATCTGGTCTCAGATATACACTAATTATGTGATCCTGGACAAGTCATTTAGCCCTGTCTCAACAACAACAACAACAACAACAACAAAAAACTTTGTACAAATTTATTATCTAGTTACAGAGTCCAGTAGAAGCTGCTATATTAGTACCTATTCAGTTTCTGCAGGGGTTCATTACATTAGCTCCTATTCTTTGGGGACCAGAACAAAAAGTTCATAGAAGTTAAGTTCCTAAAAACGGGTTCAGCTACTGGTAATATTTTCAAAGATGTTAAAAATTAATAGGTCAACACTTCTTTAATAATCTATGACTCCATGAAACAGACTTAAATATTAAAAACATATTAGCTGATTATATCTACTTCACTGGACAACATGCTCTTAAGAAACTAAAGCCCATTTAGATTTGTTAATTTAAATAGTTATGAAGTTCCTTTTATATTATGTGCTTAATGTACCATGTTAGATACTACATGAGATACAAGGATCATAGAATCATCCATTTGGGGTTGAAAAAAGAATTGAGATGCCTCTAGTACAAATCCTTCATTTCACAGGTGAGGAAATTGAGACCCAGAAAAATTAAATGGCTTGTCCAATACAAATAGCAAGCAACAAAGATAGAAAAATAGAATACCTAGTTATGGTGCTCTTTCCATAGCTCAATGATACTTCTCAGTCAAGAGTAATTAAGGTATAATGTCTTTAGAAAGAATACATTCTAGTTAAGGAGAGAAAAAGTTATCTATTTAAAAGTTTTAAAGGGAATTAAAGGTCAATTAAAAAAAAATAAAAAGATGCCATGATAGTAATAAAAGTATAAAGATAGTGAAGCTGCTTGCACTGGACACTGCCCTTCTGGTGGGTTATAAAACCTGTCTGCTGGAGCCAGTGCATCTTTACTGAAAATTTAAAAATTAATGGTATAGAGAGCTAAATTTAGAAGTTCTCTAGGGTTACCTGTGGCACCTCCATTCTTTTATTTTTGGAGGAGCATCTTAATGTCTCTGTTTCTCCTCACTACTATTGCTTGACCTTGAGGATTAAAAGGTATGCCAATGGTGTGTAAAATCTGATACTGTGCACAAAAATGTGCAAAATGTTTAGAAGTATATGCAGGTCCGTTGTCTGTTTTTATTGCTTGTGGCACACCCATGATTACAAAAGCTTGTATAAGGAATTCAGTGACCACTTGGGCTATCTCTTTGGCTACTGGTACTGCAAAAGTAAATTCTGAAAAAGTGTCTACCACAACATAGATAAAAGACAAACGACCAAAAGATTTATAATGGGTCACATCCATTTGCCAGATTATATTGGGTCTCAAACCTCAAGGATTCTTCCCTGGAGGGAGCATAGGAGCATGGAAAGGAAGACAAGACATACAGCTTTTTACTATGCTCCTAGCTTCTTTTGTTATCCCAAATTGTAAGCCTAAAGCTCAAGCAGCCTGATGTTATTTAGAATGAGATTCTTGGGCTTCGGGAAATAAAGGAATATTGGCCAATATAGTTAGAAGGCTATCTGCTTTTGAGTTACCATCAAAAATAGGACCTAGAAGTCCACTATGAGAGTAAACATGCAAGATATACATCTTACCTGGATGCTTTCTCACTTGCTCTTGCAGTTCCTTGAAGAGCTGATATATATTAGAAGCTGCAAATTTTATTTGGGCTGTGGCAATTCTTTGTACCACACCTACTGAATAAGCTGAATCAGATATTATATTTATATCTTCTGGATAATAAGTAAGAACTAGAATGATGGCATACAATTCATTCTGCTGAGTGGATTGAAAAGGAATTCTGACTACTCTCTTTATAGTTAAATCATGAGAATATACAACACAAATGTTATGTTTGGATGCATCTGTAAAGATGGTCGGTCCTTTAAGAGGAACCTTAGAAACCTTTTCTTCAGGTAACCCTAGAGAACTTCTAAATCTAGCTATCTATACCATTAATTTTTAAATTTTTGATAAAGATGCACTGGCTCCAGCAGACAGGTTTTATAACCCATCAGAAGGGCAGTGTCCAGTGCAAGCAGCTCCACTATCTTTAGATAATCACCAGGCTAAACTAGATTACCATTGTATTATCAATTCTACTGGCTTAACATCTTATAGGAATCCTTGTTTTAAGTACAGTTCTGGCCCATAATAAAAGTATATTTCACTTGAACATCTGTTTTCAAAGTTCTTCACACATTTTGATTTATAAGTGCCAACTATTTATACTGAAAATATCCTAAATAAAATGGCCTGGAAGGCTTCAATCTAATCTTGGGGATATAGAATAGAAATGCAAAACCTTCAAATAAAAATCACATACTAAGAATAAGTAATAATTGGACCCTGGTTATAGGATAGACTGAAGAAAAGGAAAGGATACTGGATTTGGATTCAAAGAACCTGTTTTTGAATCCCAGCTCTGCCACTTACTACTCTATGATTTTGGGCAAATTATTTCATATCTGGGCCTGATTTTCCTCATCTGTAAAATGAGAATATAGATAGATGACCTCTCAGGTCATATCCAATTATAAATCTATGATTAACACCCCCCCCCCATCTAACTAAATATTCTCCAGGCCCCAAATAGAGAAACTTTTTATGGAAACAGTTATGGAAATTTTTTTTCCTTTTTTTTTTTTTTTTTTTTTTTTGCTTAGGCAACTGGGGTTAAGTGACTTGCCCAGGGTAACAGAGCTAAGGAAGTGTTAAGTGTCTAAGACCAGATTTGAATTTAGGTCCTCCTAACTTCAGGGCTGCTGCTCCATCCACTATGCCACCTAGCTGCCCCTATGGCAATATGTTTCTAAAACCCAATTACATTCAAATTGTTGTGACAACTGCCACTGAAAAAGTCAACAGAAAGGATGGTGCTCTTTCTTTACAATGCTTTCCTTGTACATTCATTCTTTTTTCTCAAATTATTTTTGTCTTCATTTCTTTTAAAATTTCAGATCCAAATGTATGAAATTATATTTCTTTGGATTTTAAAGAAAATAATTACATATAATTTCATTAAAAATCTATCCAAATTCTTTATTTTTGTATTTTCCAATCTGAGTATCTAAAGAGATACTATTTTAATCAGCTAAATACTTCTTTGCCTATGCGTGAGAAGTAGATTGGGCCCCATTTCTGTTACAAGGCCCACATGTTGCAAGGACATCATTCTTGTGTGGCTCATAGGGAAGAAAAATAGACATCTCTATGCTCTTCTCCCCTAACCCTTCTCCAAACATCTCATCACAAGGGAAAGCAGATTTTGACGGTAGGCTTCCACACTGCTCTCCTCAGAGAGAGAGGAGATATCATACGAGAAATATATTTATCTGCTTTCTTAAATATTCTTCATCACTTCATCATCTTAAATATTCATCATCAGAATCCATCTAACTTTTAATTACTTTGTCATTTGGGGGAGCAGGATTCCAAACTCTATAACTAATACTTAACTCTCTTCCCCACCTAAAACCAGTTTCATAATAAATGCAAATAGCAAATAACAAAGAAACCCATTTGGAAGTCCAAAAAGGAAACATCTCACTTGAAAAATCTTTAAAGTGCCTCCCAAAAGGGAATGATTGAGACTGAAGTTCTCTTCTTGCCAGCCCCACTTCTTCCCTTGCAAAGAGCCTTAGTCTTCACTAATAAGGAGAGGAGTCCCTTACCAATGGATTTTGGGTCAGCAGTTACACCTATAAAAATAAAAAAGATAAATCCCTAGGGAACTATTTAAAAGTGTTTCACTAATTAGCCATTTGAAAAAGAAAAAGATCATTAAAATATACTTAAAGAGTTCTGGGATATGCAAAGTTTATATGAGGTATCTTCATTTCTGCTCCAGCCTAAGAAGTTATCAAGACAATAGAATATCCATGGAAGATTTTTTTTAACACTGGCTTTGGTCCTGGGAATGGATTATCTTCTCTGAACACTAATATAAAATTTGAGTTGGGATACAGAATTTTTCATTTTAAACCTGTGGTGGGCAGCAATTTCCTGATATACCTCCTCCTATTTTGATAATTTTCCCTCCACACAACCTCCCTTGGTCCCAGTTTCCTTAAGCTTTCATGGTAAAAATGTCTTCTCATGAAACTTAATCCAAAATAGTTTCCTGGCCTAGGGCCAACAGAAACCCTCAACCCATGTGAACTGTGACTTTCAGACTTGGTGGGTGTCAGAAACCATGGAAGTGGCTATACCCTAATGACTGACGGACCAGATGTGTTTCCAGATGGAGGATCATCTGGAGAATTTTAAAGCTACAGTTTCCCTGCTGTGTATCCTCACTGTATATACTTGTTGTGTGTGAGCAAAGTAAACTGCTTCCTTTATTGAATGTTCATTTCCTCAGGATTGCTCCATTTCATCCCAACACTGAACCTGAACTAAGAGAATACTTAGCTTTTAGCATCATGCCTACAACAAAATCCATGAAAACATGATGAGAGAAAGCCTATGTTTTTGGATGAAAGGTATTGTTGACAATAAAGAAATAGTCACCTGTAAATATTTCCATCTACTTATAAATATTTCCTTGTGAGTTTCATCCAATAGTTTAGATTTAAGTTAGATTTTAGGGATCTGTATGAAAATTTCAGAGAAATTTGGAGAGGATCAGTCATTACAAAAAGTTATAATTAATCAAAAAATTAGTCTATGCTTATACTGAGGCGTTTATAACACAAAGGGTTCAATCTGATCTGATCAGTTCTTCTGTCCCATCTCTAAGGGAAATTTTTGTTATAATACAAAAGTCTGAGTAGTCTCTAGAACATAATAAATTCATAATTTTTAAACTTAGTTTTTAGTGATGTTTTTGTTTCTCACATAATTATAGTATATTATGTATCCCTCCTCCTTCGCTGCCCAAACCATATGACAAATAGTATTTTTAAGAGAAGAAAAAAGTCATCAAAGCTGATTAAAATATTGAGAAAGTCCAAAAATATGATCAAAGTGTAACATCCATGGGAACATCTCTTATCTTTTCATTCAAGTCCCACTTGATCTTTTTAATTTTGTTACATTTAATTTTGATTTTTTTTGGAGTGTTCTTCTTTCCATTTACATTGCTATCTTTTATCATTTTTGCCAATTTGTAGGATGTGAGGTGAAACCTCAGAATTGCTTTGATTTTTATTTCTCCTATTATTGATGATTTGGAGCATTTTTCAAGTGGGTATGAATACTCTGCAATTCTTTTGAGAAATCTTTGTTTATATCTTTTAACCACTTATCTACTGGGAAATGACTACTAGTTATACAATGTATGTATATATATGTATATATATACACACACACACACACACATACATATATTAAGTACTATTGTTTTGGATACCAAAATCTTGTCAGAGAAAATAGATACAAAGATCCCTTCTTAATGTTAATCTATATATTGTTTATACAGATATTTTTCAGTTTCAAGTAATCAGAATTATATATTTTATGTTTTTGAAATTTCTTTGTCTCTTATTTAGTTAAGAAAATATATGGACATTTTAATCATTTTATTTGCATAATTTCAAATTATTTTTCAAAATAGTTGTACTACAATGTACTAATGTGTCTATCTTTCTACAATCCCTCCAATATTGATTGTATATAGCCATTTGTATTTGTATCTTTGTGATCACTGAACCAATATGTAAAGGATGGTTTTAGCATTACTGTTTCTTGCAAGCAGTTTTTTTTTTTTCTTTTCCAATCTGCCATTCTTTTTTGTAATGACTGCGTATTTAAAATCAGCCGGAGTCAGGAATTCAGGTTAAGGGAAAAATCTTCAATATTTATTGAAATGAAGAGGTGAATAAAGATTGCGATAACAAATATAGGCAAGAAAGGTTGCGATAGCAATATGGACAGTTGCGACAGGAAGCCAGCTAACAGAAAGAGATGTGAGCTGAGCAAACCGTGGCAAGGCAATCCCAAAAGTCTCTCCTTCCCCTTCCTTTTCCACTCCCCTGCCTCCACCCACCAAAATCGTCATTTCCTATACAACACATCAGGACTTGCACAAAGAGTAGGCGGGGGCCATTCTTTCTCCAAGCTTATATATTAGTAGAGTATGGTCCAATTACTATTTAGCCTCATGTGCTTGGGACCTCAGTGCATCAACTCGAGCCTCAACCCATTACACTTTTTTGTTTTATTGTATAGCTTAATTAATTCATATTTAAAGTTATGAATCAAGTTTATATTTTCATCCAACTATCTCTAAAATTTGATTTCATGCAAGTTATGATTGTTTTGTATTGTGTTCCTTCAATTACTTTACCCCTATTTTTTTAAAGTGGTCTTGTTCCCACTGGCTCACTTCTTAGTACAATGTAAATTATAGGTGTCAGAGAGGACACTGCTCCATAATAGGGCATCTCAACCACTCCATGGCAGATACCTTCTCTTTGTCTAGATTTGCTGGAAACCTTCTCCGTGGGACCAAATTTCTCCCTCCTCTATGTTCAAATACTTCCACTTCAGCATTTTTTAGGCACCAAAATCCTCGTTTTGCTTTTTAACTTTAGCTAAAGTACAATAACTTTTACTTTATACCCTTAGTTTTAATCTGTTTGTGTCTCTTTAAAATGTGTTTCTCATAAACATAGTGTAGAGAACCTAAAGCTTTCTGACCTACTCTACCTTCCCATAATCCTCCTACATTTTTTTCCCACAAATTATCTAGATATTTTAGATGTTTTGTTCTTCTATGTGAATTGTCATTTTTTTTAACTTCATGAAATGATTTTTGATAATTTTACTGGTATGGTACTGAATAAATATATAAATTTAGGTAAAACTGTTATTTTTATTATATTAGTTTGGCTGACCCATAAGCAATTTATGTTTTTTCCCTTGTTTTATTTGTGTGAAGAATGTTTTATAATTGAATACATGCAATTTCTGGATTTGTTTTGACAGACAGATACCCAACTATTTTATAATGTCCACAATTATTTTAAATGAAATTTCTCTATCTCTATTTCATTATTCATTTTCCCCCAAAGGTAAAATTTTGCTGAGTTTAATTGGGTAGATAATTGTTAGTTGTAATCCTTGCTTCTTTGCTTTCCAGAATATCAAATTCCAACCTCTTTTATTCTTTCATATAGAGGTTTCTAAATCTTGTGTTACCCTGACAGTCGCTCCATGATATTTGGATTTTTTTTTTTTTTTCTGAAAGCTTGCAGTATTTTCTCTGACCTGAGAACTCTAGAATTTGGCTATACTACTCCTGGGAGTTTTTAATTTTGGGATCTCTTTCAGATGGTGATCAATGAATTCTTTCAATTTCTATTTTACTCGCTGACTCCAGAATGTCAGGACAGTTTTCTTTGATAATTTCTTATAATATGATATCCAGGGTCTTTTTTTTTTTTTTTTAATTATAGCTTTCAGACGAATGTGAACTATCTGCATTTTTGTTTTTCTTCCGGGTTGTTTATACCTTCTGAATCCAATTCTCCCTATGCAACAAGAGAACTGTTCAGTTTTGCAAACATATATTGTATCTAGGATATACTGCAACATATCCAACATATAAAGGACTGCTTGCCATCTAGGGGAGGAGGTGGAGGGAGGGAGGGGAAAAAAAATTGGAACAGAAACGAGTGCAAAGGATAATGTTGTAAAAAAAAAAAAAATTACCCTGGCATGGATTCTGTCAATATAAAGTAATTATTAAATAAAAATTTAAAAAAAATTATAGCTTTCAGGTAGTCCAAAAATTCTATTTTCTGGGACAATTGTTTTTCCAATGAGATATTTGACATTTTTTTTCATTCTTTTGATTTTGTTTTGTTGTTTCTTGATGCCTCATAAAGTCATTAACTTCCACTTGAGGCCTGTGGGGCCTTGACCATGGGCTATGCTAATGACTTCAGGGCCTTGCCCCTCAGCTGTACTAGAGGTTACAGGCCTCTTTGCTGTCTCATAAACAGTGAATGGGATGTAACCCTCCCATGTTCATCTCCCAGAAACCCTAAAATAGCACTTCAGGACAGATCCTAGATCAGATGAACCAGCAAGGAACCTGGTTGAAACAATTTTTTAGTCCAAGAAATCTGGAGGATTGGCAGAATGAGTCCCTCTCACTCCAGTAAGGGAATTATTCCTTCATAATTCATAATTCAATGATTGGCGTTCCCAATCAGCTAAAGTTCACTCAGTTGTCTCAGAGAGACCCCTACTCCACAAACAAACCAGGAGGTGAAAGTTTCTGTGGTTCCTCCAGAGGCTCCAACCAAACCCAGCTATCCCCAGGGCTCCCCACTAGGAGTTTCTGGAGATAGCCTAGAGGTGTTTGCATTTCACACGGGTTAATCCCCAGACTCCAGACTTTCCTCAGATTTTCTGAGGTTGTACCTGGAGGAAAGACCCTGTTCTGTCCCAGATCTTGGTTTTTCACCAATCTATATTCGCCCTGGGGCACAATTCTACAGGGAAGTCTTTAGAGTTTGAAATTTACCAACTTACTCCCCATCTTCACAGAATTCTCTAGATGAATTTCTCTAATGAATATCAATGCAAGAAAATTGAGTAAAATATTTGCAAGATTATTACAGCAATATATCACAAGGATTCCTCACTATAACCAGGTAGGATTTATACTAGGAATGCATGGTTGATTCAATATTATGAAAAACATTAACATAATTGACAACATCAATAAGAAAACCAACAGAAATCATGATTATTTCAATAGATGCTGAAAAAGCTTTTGACAAAATACAGCACTCATTCCTTTTAAAAGCACTAGAGAGCAAAGGAATAAAGAGACTTACTTTAAATGACAGTAGTATCTATCTAAAACAATCAGCAAATAGTACACTATTTCAAACTGATTTTTTTTGTACAGCAAAATAACTGTTAGGACATATATGCTTTAACATACTTAACATGTATTGGTCAACCTGCCATCAAGGGGAGGGGATGGGGGAAAAGGGGAAAAATTGGAACAAATGGTTTGGCAACTGTCAATGCTGTAAAATTACCTATGCATATAACTTGTAAATAAAAAGCTATAATAAAAAAATTAAAAATAAAATAAAATAATCAGCAACATTATCCATAATGGGAAAAGCTAGAAGCCTTACTAATAAGATAAGAGATGAAGCAAGGAAGTCCATCATCACCATTATTATTCAATATAGTACTAGAAATGTTAGCTTCAGCAGTAAGAGAAAAAAATCAAAGGAATTAAAATTATCACTATTTATAAACATTATGATGGCATACTTAGAGAAACCTAGAGCATCAATTAAAAATTATTTGAAAATTTAACAACTTTATCAAAGTTGCAGGATGTAGAATAAACCCACATATGACCAACAAAATTCAGCAGCAAGGGACAGAAATAGAAAATTCACTTAAAATAATTGTAAATGATATAAAATACTTAGGAGTCTCCTCGTCAAAACAGATCCGAAATAATATAAACAAAACTACAAAACACTTTTCACATAAAAAGATCTAACCAAGTAGAAAAATACCAATTGCTCATGAGTAGGTTAAGCCAATATAAGCCAATATAATAAAAATGGCAATTCTGCCTAAACTGATTTACTTCAGTGCCATATCAATCAAACTAGCAAAAAACTATTTGAATAGAGCTAGAAAAAATAACAAAATTCATCTGGAAGAACAAAAGATCAAGAATATCAAGGGAATTAAAGAGGAAAAAAAAAAGGAAGGTTCAGGTACAAACAATATTATAAAACAATAATGATCAAAGCTAATTAGTACTGGCTTAAAAATAGAGAGGTGCACACCTATCAGACTGGTTAAGATGACAGGAAAAAGATAATGATAAATGTTGGAGGGGATGTGGGAAAACTGGGATACTAATACATTGTTGGTGGAGCTGTAAACTGAACTAGCCATTCTGAAAAGCAATTTGTAACTATTGATACAGCAAAGTCTCTACTAGTCTATCCCCCAAAGAGATCATAAAAGAGGAAGGACCCATATGTACAAAAATATTTGTAGCCGCTCTTTTGATCTTTGTAAGGACTTGAAAATTAAGTAGATATCCATCAACTGGGGAATGGCTAAATAAATCATGGTATATTAATGTAATGGAATATTACTGTTCTACAAGAAATGATAAGCAGGCTGATTTCAGAAAAGCTTGGAAATACTTGAAAGAACTGATGCTGAGTGAAGTGTGCAGAACTAAGAGAACATTGTACACAGTAAGAGCAAGACTTTGTGATGATCAACTGTGATGGACTTGGCTTTTCCCAGCAATGCAGTGATTCAAGATAACTTCAACAGACTTGAGATGGAAAATGTCATCTGCATCCAGAGAGAAAACTATTAAGACTAAATGTGGATGCAAAATACTATTTTCACTTTTGAGTTTGTTTTTTGATTTTTCTTTGTTTTTTTTCCATTTTGTTCTGATTTTTCTTTCATAATATGACTAATATGGAAATATGTTTAAAGTGATTGTATATGTATAACCTATATCAGATTCCTAGCTGTATTGGGAGAGTGAAGGGGAAGGAGAAAAAATTCATAATTCAAAATCTTTTCTTTTTTCAATAGTATTTTATTTTTCTAAATAACATATAGTATTCAATATTTATTTTTGTAAGATTTTTTGTCTCCCTAGATTTTTCTGAAAATGTCCTTTTTTCTCTTTTCTTACAATTGTATTTCATTATATTTATATACCAAAATTTCGTCAAACTTTTGGCAACTAATGAATATTGAACTTATTTTCAAGGTTTTTTGTTTGTTTGTTTGTTTTTGTTTTTTTGTTTTTTGTTTTTTTTTTTTGCCATCACAAAAGAGCTGATATAAATATTTTAATACATGTAGATCATTTTCTTCTTTGTTTGAACTTTTGGGGGCATAGACCCAATAGTAGTATTGTTGAGTCAAAGGATATGAACAGTTTAATAATCTTTTGAATTTGTTTTGCTTGATTATGCATATTTAATATGCATTTGTTATAAATATTCTCTTTTTACTTTCCCAGTGGTAGGGAAGAGGGAAGAGGAAGCTGAAATAAATGTTTGTTGGTTTTTTAAAAATACAATTTAACAAAAATAATTTGCTAAACAATTTGTTAATTCCAATGTATCTTGAAACACAGTTATGAGCAGGCAGCATTCCAATAAACAACTATATAAAGGCAATCATAAAAAGATGGCATTCTCATTGGCCTCATGAAGGAATAAAGATTAATATTCCTAAATGCTTTCACAGTGCTTGTGGTTCAGCTCATAAAAAAATCTGAAGTAAATTCCAAATACAAGCAACAGACATCACAACATAAATGAAAAAACAAATCCCAAAACAAAGCATTCATAACAAAAGAAAAATTTTAAAAACTATGAACCTCCTCAAAATTGGATTAATTCAGCTTTAAATTCAAGTTATATGTGTGTGCATGAATTGGTAAATGACTATTAAGCTTTATTTTAAAGTCACAAAAAGTCAAGAGCCAATTTAAAATCCTTATAATTATTATAACAAATTCTTAAACAATACTGCCCAACTTATATCCCAAAGAGATCTTAAAGAAGGAAAAGGGACCTGTATGTGCAAGAATGTTTGTGGCAGCCCTCTTTGTAGTGGCCGGAAACTGGAAACTGAGAGATGCCCATCAATTGGAGAATGGCTGAATAAATTGTGGTATATGACTGTTATGGAATACTATTGTTCTGCAAGAAATGACCAACAGGAGGATTTCAGAAAGGCCTGGAGAGACTTACACGAACTGATGCTGAGTGAAATGAGCAGGGCCAGGAGATCATTATATATTTCAACAACAATACTATATGATGATCAATTCTGATGGACCTGGCCCTCTTCAGCAATGAGATGAACCAAATCAGTTCCAATGGAGCAATTCCAGCTACACCCAGGGAAAGAACTCTGGGAGATGACTAAGAACCATTACATAAAATCCCCAATCCCTATATTTTTGCCCACCTGAATTTTTGATTTCCTTCACAGGCTAATTGTACAATATTTCAGAGTCCGATTCTTTTTGTTCAGCAAAATAACGGTTTGGACATGTAAACTTATTTTGTATTTAATTTATACTTTACTATATTTAACAAGTATTGGTCATCCTGCTATCTAGGGAAAAGGATGGGGGGAAGAAGGGGAAAAATTCGAACAAAAGGTTTGGCAATTGTCAATGCTGTAAAATTACCCATGCATATAACTTGTAAATAAAAAGCTATTAAAAAAAATAATACTGCCCAAAAAGTCCTGCTTAAAAGGCATAAAATAAAATAGGAATGGAATGATATCAAAATCCAATGCAAAGAAAAATTTTTAAATAACTTCAAAGATGGTCCCAGATCATTGTTTCCATTATGTAACACTAGGTGTCACTATACAGCAAGGTTTAAGGAGGTCAAAGAGAATCAAATCAATCTAGTCTTGTTCTTCCCCCACTCTCCACCCCTTGAACAAATAGGTCAGTATTTTAAAGAATGACAAGTCCCAAACTCTCTTTTAAATCTCTGTTTTTGAGAATGAATAGTGAGAATGCCAGAAAAATGTCTAAAAATATATGCTTCCAGTTGAAGAAAAATTCCCAGCCTAAAATCAAAATGAAAAACTTCCCAATCAATAATATTCTATATGGCTAAAACTGCCCAGGCTATCCCAGCACACAGTCAAGCCAAAAGCAAAATTTAAAAAGGGAAATATACATGTTCAATTTTATCAAAGGTATTTATAAGAAGTAGGTCAATGAAAAATATAACTGTGAGCAGAGCAAATGAACTAGCTCAGAAATGGGAACTGAGCCCAACTAAATTAGGACAAGAAAAGGGGAATAGTACAGTTAGTTTATTTAAATGGCTTGCAAACACATTTGCTCTTTACCAAAACTCCAGCTACAGGGAAGGAAGTGATCATGATAAAAAGCAGCTTAATACTTCCCTGCTTTATCTCTGTTGCTGTTACACCATCACTTGGCCACCTTCCCTCAATCCTTTTTCTCTTAATTTATAATTTTCTACTTCCATTCCTACTCCCCGAAAAAATTTATAATGGACTATGATACTATAATTCCTATACTATCACTGAGGGGGAAAAGTTTGGCAATGAAAATTTTTATAGGTCTTTCTCTTTTTTATCTTTTTGTCCTCCTTCTATTTTGATCCTATAATGCCCTAGAGATGATCTTGTTTAATTGGAACTCTCATGAGCTTCCTATAAACTTTCCTCTTCCTATAGAGTATTTCTTTTGGCTACTCATTCTATTTCATGCACTGCTCACAATTCTCCATTATTCTTTTCTGAAGGAAAAACAATTAGTAAATGAGTGCATGATTTCCACATCTCTCCTGGAAAAATTATGGTCTTTGCTGACCAAAGAATGTTTTGAGAGCTCATAGTCTCCTTACTTCCTGGAGGTAATAGTAGCAGCCTGCACTAACATTACTCTTTCATTCCTAAATGAAGCTCCTTGGTCCACTGTGGTCCTCTCCTCCACAACTCCTGCCTACATTTATACAATGGGACTCCAATATTCATCTTGAAGCTTCCTCAAATGTCCTAACCTCTCAGTTCCTCAATTTCCTCAAATCTCACAACTTACTCCTTTACTCCAACTCAGGTGCCCACAAAGAGATGGTTACATTTTGGATTTCACCATTTCCCACAAGTGTTCCACTTCCTTGATCCAATTTTTTTTTACATTCTATTTAACCATAAGTTGCTATTTTTTTCATTTCTCTCTATTCTTCACTCCTCCTCAATCTATTCTTTATATTTTTGATAGCTTCCAATCTCTATATCCCTCCATGCTTTCTTAGGCCATTAACTTTGATTTCATTTACCTCCTTTGCTTGGCTTTGCCCTATTGTTAATAGATTCAATTCCATGCTCTTCTATACTTTCAAAACCTTTTCCTCTCTTATTTTATCTTGCCTTACCCTGTACCAATGTTTGATTTTGGATTATTTCTTCCATCTGCCTTCTTTAACTCTCCTCACCCACCACTGAATGGAATTTGAGGAAGTCACATGCTGATTAAGTACACTACAAATTTATGCTATTTAATCTCAAATGGGCTTTTATCACATCAAAACAAATCTTTTATTTCTCCCTAACTTCCCATAGAAGTAATAGCCAAACTCCTCTCCTTTCAATCTTCCCCCAGCTTCCTCTTGGCCACTCTCTCAGCTGAGGATCCTGCTATGGACTTTACTGAGATAATTTAAACTATTCACCATGAGTTGTATCTTCCTCCCTATTTTTTCTCAAAACTCTTGATCCCATTCCCTTCTCATATTATCCAGCAAATTGTCTTTTCCTAATTTTTAATCTCTACCCATCTAAAAATCCTTTGCCTACCTTATTCAGGCATACTCAAGCCTTTCCATTTTTGTGAAAGAAAACTTGCACTAGATGCTACCATTTTCTCAATTATGACCTACTTCTCCTTTTCTCAACCAAACTCCTAGATAAAGTTACCTTGGTTTCTTAAATTCTCTTAACCTATCACTTATTCCTCAGTCCCTTGTAATATGGCTCAAATGAAACTTTTTCCAAAATTATGATTTTTCATAGTCTTTTCTTAGAAGTCTTCTTCTTTCTTGGCTTCTCTGATTTATCTGACCCTAATCACCACTCTCTTCTCTTAAATACTCTCTCTTCTCTTGGTTCTCATACTATTATTCTCTCTTGGTTCTCCTTCCATTTAACTGTCCCTTCAATTTCCTTTGGTAATCCATATATACATCAATATACCTCCATACTCCAACTTCAGGTGTTCTCTACAACACCCATCATCAACCTATTAGTATATATAAACATATATTATATATTCCTTTAAAAATTCCATCAACTTTGATGGGCTTAATTATCATCTCTATACATGATTCATAAATCAGTTCCAGATATCCACTCCCAATCTCTTTTCTAAAATCAAGTCCCATATCACCAATTAACAACTGGGCATTTCAAATGATATATCCTAGAGAAAACTAAAACTCAAAAATTTAAAAATAGAATCTGTGATTTTTTCTCTGAAATTCCTTCCCTCTCCTAAACTTCTTTATCTCAGGAGAAAGCACCACTGAGACCTCCAAGTCATGTGAACACCAGTATAGATAGCATTTTTTATGATTCCCCACTACCTCTCAAACTTCTTCCAAAAAGAAATTAGTACACAAAGATAAACTTCAGTTGTCTCTATGGTCAAGACATCCAAAATTCAAAAGAAGATTAAAAAGAAACAGAAGCAAAGAATGTTTGCCCTGAGTTCACTAAGCACTGTCTAACCCACAATCACCCACTATGATAAAACATGGCAGCAAGGTTTGCAACAAAACAAAAAGCTTACTCACACCCAGGTTGCCCCATGCTCTTTTCAGTGCTGTGGAGATGCAAGTTCCAGGTTACAGTTTACTCAAACACAACAACTAGCATGGTGTTACAAAGTGCAAAAAACCTGTTGGGGCTAGGATAAAAAGCCAATTCTAGAGTGACAGTATTCTGTGCTTAAAAAACAAAACAAAATAAACAAATACCTTTGCTGGAGAGCAGGAAACAGAGAGAAGAGGGCAGAACATATATCTGGATTTCAAATAGAGCTCAACTCTTCACCTCATTTCCTTTCTTCTCCCAGAGGCTAGGAGACTCCTGGAGATGTTAGGCTGAGCCAGAACTGACAAACAGGAGTAGGACAGAGCAACAGAACAGGACACTTGGGTGTGGTGGTGGGAAGAACTCAGCATCCAGCTGTGGCAGTTCTGTCAACCAAAAGTCACTTGGGGCAGAGGCTGGTAAACTGTGAACTGACCAATGTGGAAGAATGAGATCCTTTGAGAAGCAGCCCAGAGATTTTGCACTAACTTCTCATTTTAATTCTATGTTAATATATATTCAAGCGTGTTTCTTATAAACAATTTTCTTTTTGTATTCTGTTGTTTAATTCATCTATTGTACTCTTCTTTTGTATGGGTGAATTCATCCTATTCCCATTCATGGTTGTAATCATTATTTTCTTCTATTTTTTCTTCTTATGCTTTTCTCTCTCCCCTCACTCCTTTTACAAATAGTTTATTTAAAAAATAATTTTAAAAAAAGTTTACAAACAAGTAAAAGAGTTTATCTGACACATAACGTATGAATGAAATGATTTGTTTCTTCTCTTTTTCCTGCCTTTTGACACCCAAGATTTAAAAATTAACTCTTTTCCTTTTAATCTATCTCATTATGTTCAGTTCTCCAGCACTTAAATTTGTTTTTCTTATGGCCATTAACTTATCTATCCTACCCTTCCTCTAAAATTTTTCTATCCACTATCCTTGCTCTTCCCATTTCCTTTTCCAGTTTAATATGTTTCTATACTGAAATGTGTTTGTGGAGGTAGAAAGGATGGTAAAGAGAAGAATGATAGTATTCAATCTTCCTTCAATCACTGAACAATGAAAATGGGGTTACATGGGATGCTCCCCACCTCTTTCTTCATGTTTAAATATTTCCTCTTATGTGATGATGATTTCACTTCTCTTCCTCCTTCCTTCCAATGCACTCAATGCCTGCAACATACTCTTTCATGCTATTTCAAATCTATGCAGAGATAAAGATCTCCCAAGATCTATATATTCAGCTCCAGTCCCTCCCTAAGGTATATTCCACATCATCTACTGCCTGTTGGACATTTCTAATTTGATATTTTATAGACAACTGAAAATTAACCTGTTCAAAACAGAATTTATTATCTTTACACCCAAATCCATTTTTCTTTCTAACTATTAGAAAATTATTTCTATTATTGTCAAGGCCATCAGAGTACCTTCAGTCATTCAGATTTATAACCTATCAAATTCAGGGCACTATGCTATGTGAAAGGGATTCAAAGAAAAAAATAAAATAGTATCTTTCTTCAAGATTCTTAAATCTAATAGGGAGATCACCTAAAAATTATAAGTGGATCTCTATTATCTCCAGGATCAAATACAAAATGTTTTATTTAACATTCAAAATCCTTTATAACCTAACATTTTCTGGCTTTGAAATATTTTCCAATTTCTACTCCACCTGAATGGCTTCTATTAAGTCCCAATTAAAATCCTGTCTTTTCCTGGAAGCCTTCCCCAACCTCTCTCAATTCTTAAGCCTTTCTTCTATTAATTATTTTCTGTATATAGCTTGCTTTGTATATATTTGTATGCATGTTGTTGCCTCCAATAGACTATAAGCTCATTAAAGTCAGGGACTGTTTTTTTTTTTTAAATCTTTAATGCTTAAAAGTACCTGGCATATTATTGTTGTTCAGTTCTATCTGACTCTTTGTGGCCTTGTAAACCATTGATGCCAGTGTTGTCCATAGAATTTTCTTGACAAAGATACAAGACAGGTTAAAGTAGAGGACATGCTCAGGAACACACAGATGATTGTAACTCAGTCCTATCACATGGCAGGCACTTATAAGTGTTTATTAATTTATTAAGGTATAATACGTTCATTAATGAGTACAAAGCATGTGCAAGACCATCCAAGTTAATTTCAAGATGTGAGGAGGCTTCTACAGATACTGTCAAAACAGGATGAAAAGAGGGATAAAATATCTTATCACCTTATCTCTAACCAGTACTCTTATAAGTCAAAAAACTGGATAAACAACAAATTCCTGATAAATGGGCCCAGGCCTAACATGGCCCAAACTGGCTAGGGTCAATGTTTCATTTGGGAAGAAGGTTTTATTTTATTGTTGTTGTTATTATTTTGGATTTTTATAGTAGCTTTTTAATTTTTCAAAATACATGTAAAGATAATTTTCAACATTTACCCACAAAATCTTGTGTTCCAAATTTTTTGCCCTTTTCTCCCTTCCCCCCAGAAAGCAAGTTATTCAATATAAAATAAACATGTATAATTCTTCTTAAAATATTTCCACATTTATCATGCTACGTAAGAAAAATCAGATCAAAAGGGAAAAAGGAAAAAGGAACATGCTCCTTGTGGAGAGTTTTAAGTATCAGGCTGAGGATTTTGTCTATTATTTTGGAGAAAACAGGGAGAAACGAAAGATTTTTGAGTAAAGAAATGATATGGTCAGACTTGTTTCGAGTACAAATTTGGCAGCAGTGTAGGAGCTCTATTGGCTAGAACAAGGCTTGTTAAAACGATTTCCACCCATGAGCCTTTCTGTTTACATGATCATGGATTATAAAGGTATATAAAATAGGTACACAAATCAAACATTTAATAATAGTGAATCATAATTTTGCAACCCCTATATTCAATTATAAGACCTTATATGGCGTCATGATCACAGTTTAAGAAGTTGGGGGTGGGACAGCTAGGTGGTGCAGTGGATTAGAGTACCAGCCCGTAGGTCAGGAGGATCTGAGTTCAAATTTGGCCTTTGACACTTAACACTTCTTGGCTGTGTGATCTGGGCAAGTCACTTAACCCCAATTGCCTCAACCAAAAAAAAAAAAAAGTAAGTTGGGGACTAGAAGATAGCCTAAAGGCAATCAGGCTGTGTCAGAAGCAAAGAGGAACTGAATCAGGATAAAAACTATGTGGATAGAGAAGCAAGGATATTTGTAATGGAAGACATGGAAATACTTAAGAAGTAATTGGATAACATTGTTGGTGGACTTGTGAATGGATCCAAGCATTCTGGAGAGCAATTTGGAACTATGCCCAAAGGGCTATCAAACTGTGCATACCCTTTGATCCAGCAGTGTTACTACTGGGCTTATATCCCAAAGAGATACTAATGAAGGGAAAGGGACCTGTATGTGCAAGAATGTTTGTGGCAGTCCTTTGTGTAATGACTAGAAACTGGAAACTGAGAGTATGCCCCTCAATCGGAGAATGGCTGAATAAATTGTGGTATATGAATATTATTGTTATGTAAGAAATGATCAGCAGGATGATTTCAGAAAGGCCTGAAGAGACTTACATGAACTGATACTAAGCGAAATGAGCAGAACCAGGAAATCATTATACACATAAGATTATACGATTAATTCTCATATTGGCTCTCTTCAACAATGAAACGATTCAGGCTAGTTCCAATGATATTGTGAAGAAGAGAGCCATCTATACCCAGAGAGAGGACTGTGAGAACCGAGGGTGAATCACAACATAGCTTTTTTTTTTTTTTTTTTAATAACTTTTTATTGTCAGAACCCATGCCAGGGTAATTTTTTACAGCATTATCCCTTGCACTCACTTCTGTTCCGATTTTTCCCCTCCCTCCCTCCACCCCCTCCCCGAGATGGCAAGCAGTCCTATACATGTTAAATATGGCACAATATATCCTAGATACAATATATGTGTGCAGAACCGAACAGTTCTCTTGCTGCACAGGGAGAATTGGATTCAGAAGGTATAAATAACCCGGGAAGAAAAACAAAAATGCAAGCAGTTTACATTCATTTCCCAGTGTTCTTTCTTTGGGTGTAGCTGCTTCTGTCCATCCTTGATCAATTGAAACTGAGTTAGATCTCTTTGTCGAAGAACTCCACTTCCATCAGAATACATCCTCAAACAATATCGTTGTTGAGGTATATAATGATCTCCTGGTTCTGCTTATTTCACTTAGCATCAGTTCATGTAAGTCTTGCCAATCCTCTCTGTATTCATCCTGCTGGTCATTTTCTTACAGAACAATAATATTCCACAATATTCATATACCACAATTTATTCAACCATTCTCCAATTGATGGGCATCCATTCATTCTTATATATCACTAACAAAACCCAACAGTTAGAGTTACAAAGAGAAATTCCATTTAAAGTAACTACTGATTGTATAAAATATTTAGGAATCTATCTGCCAAGGGAAAATCAGAAACTTTATGAGAAAAACTACAAAACACTTTCCACACAATTAAGTCTGATCTAACCAACTGGAAAAATATTAAATGTTCTTGGATGGGGCGAGCAAATATAATAAAGATGACAATACTACCTAAACTAATCTATTTATTTAGTGCCATACCAATCAGATTCCCAAAAAACTATTTTTATGACCTAGAAAAAATAACAACAAAGTTCATATGGAAAAATAAAAGATCAAGAATTTCAAGGAAATTAATGAAAAAAAAATCAAATGAAGGTGGCCTAGCTGTACCAGATCTAAAATTATATTATAAAGCAGCAGTTACTAAAACCATCTGGTATTGGCTAAGAAATAGACTGATCAATGGAATAGGTTAGATTCAAAGGACAAAACAGCCAATAACTTTAATAATCTAGTGTTTGACAAACCCAAAGACCCCAGTTTTGTGGATAAGAACGCATTATTTGACAAAAATTGCTGGGAAAATTGGAAATTAGTATGGCACAACATAGCATTTTAATTGTTTCTGTTGTTTGCTTGCATTTTGTTTTCTTTCTCATTTTTTCCCCTTTTAATCTCATTTTTCTTGTGTAACACAACTGTATAAATATGTATACATACATTAGATGAACATATTTATTTTTTAACATGTCTAACATATATTGTATTACCTGCCATCTAGGGGAAAGAGTTGGGGGAAGGGGGGAAAATTTGGAACACAAGGTTTTGCAAGGGTCAATGTTGAAAAATTATCCATGCATATATTTTGAAAATAAAAAGCCTTAAAAAAAACACAAGTAATTGGATATAGTGAGTGAGAAAGAGGGAAGAGTCAGTAATTAACCAATAGATATGCACATACACGACTAAGAAGAGGATGATGTTCCTCAACAAAAATATAGAAAATTGTAGAAGGGATGAATTTAGAATTTTTTTCAAAAATGAGTACCAATAATTAAACTTGAGATGCTTATGGAGTATGAATGAAAAACTGGCAATTGTTAGTGCCAGAGTGGCATTCAAGAAAGAGATCTGTTGTTAGTCATTTGCTCAATCATATTTAATAATTTCATACTTCCATGGGGTTTTCTTGGCAAAGATACTGTAGTGATTTGCCATTTTCTTCTCCAGCTCACTTTCTTTTTTTTTTTTTTTCCTAGCTCACTTTATCAAGTCAAATAAGGTTAAGTATAAGTAAGTATCTGAGGTCACATTTGAACTCAGGAAGACAAGTTATATGCAGGTGAGAACAATAGAACCTATGAGAGTTGACAAGATCACCAAGGAAAGTATAAGCTGGTATATATTGGGAACAAGATTTTCTTTTTAAAAGAATACTTTTAATATTAGAAAGTGTTTTGTTATGACAAAAATGGGTCTATCATCTAGAATTGGATGTTCCCTAAAATAATACAGATCACAGCCCATCCATGCTCACCCATTCTGTGTATTGCTTGTTCACATCCCCCACATTTATGGGGACTTCCTCACTTTTTGTTTCCATATTGGGAATATCAGTGGAGCACTTGAATAGTCATTTCTTTCCTTCTTTCTTTTTTGCAAAGTAATTGGGGTGAAATAATTTGCCCAGGAATATACAGCTATTAAGTGTCAAGCGAATGGGTCCAGATTTGAATTCAGGTCCTCCTATTCCAGGAATGGTACTCTACCTACTATGTCCCCTGACTGCTCACATATTTCTTTTTTAAAACACAATAATTTGATAACATCCTTTATTCCAGTTCTTTATATTTCCTTATTACTTGTTGTAAGCTGATTATGACCACTGTTCTTTTTTACCTTTGAGTGATAAGCATTTTTAATTCTATAAAACCTGTATTATTTCATGGCTCATAGCCATAAAACTAATAAAAATCTCTTTTTCAAGAAGAAATTTGGATAAATTAAGTTTTATGATTTTGCAAAGGCTGTCCACCTATCTCATTTTTCTCCTAGACACATCCCATAAAGACTTTTAGACTTTGCAGGTCATATATGCATAAAGACAAGCATATGGCTAGAGGGAAAAATAATCTTCCTCCAGAATGAAGAAGAATTTGTTAAGCATAAAATATATGCCAACTATGGATACAACTATCAAAAGCAAGACAAATTCCAGCTCACATTCTAATAGGAGAAGTCAGTATATAGGAGAACATGCCACAGAAGTGGTGGCAGGAAGGATTATTTTTGTTTAATGGGTCACAGGAATGGTAGGTGCTATCATAGGATTATTAAGTGACATACCCTTTCCAAGAAAAGGGACATATTGATTTGATAGAGGATGCAGATGGAACATGGATATGGGGTTAAGTAGGGAAAATATGACAAGAATATGGGGGAGGGGGGCAACTAGATCTGATGAACTCTCATCCATCAGGAGTGCAGGCTCCCAAGGTGACAGCTGTGGTACCTGATGGGACAAGGTGGCAGGCAGTAATGTAGAGATTCAATTTTGTCACATTCTGTTTCTCTAGACTACTCATTAGCCCAAGGGGATGGAAAGAGCTGAGTGATTGAGACAGTGAAGGATTCCACTCAAGATCTCTGGCAGATACTTAAGAAAGCAAATCAGGAGAAGAGACTGATTAGGAGTCATTTTCTTATTGAGAGATCACAACTAGAAAGCTTAAGTCCAAAGAATAAGTCTCTAGTGGATAGTTCCAAGTTCTTGCAACCTTGAAGGCATGTTTCAAAGAAAGAATTGAGCTTAAGTGTACTAAATAGGAATAGGTGGCTAAGTAACTAGGGCAAAGGATGCCTTCTAGGAAATTAAATGTACAAATGTACTTTTACAAGAATGTACAAATACCAAATCATACAGAAGAATACTTGATTGAAGACAAAAGAGGTACAGAAAACCTCAAGACTTAAAAAAAAATAAAGCTACAACAGGTCTGTGGAACCAGGCTGAATCAGCAGCAGTGTAGGTGGCTTCTGGACATCTCAGCCCAAGGACATCAGGGAGGACTTGGGTGGTCAGCAGAGAGGGTCTGTGGCACAGGGTAGGAGTCTGGTGTGCAGCCCTGGCCCTAACTCCAGGGCCCCCCCAGCAAAGCCAAACTCTGTTGTTTAACACACCTAAATGGGACAGGGACACACCTAACACCTCCAGGGCAGAAAAGAGGGCTTGTGGTCAGATTCCTAGAAGGATCTCTAAAACAGCTGCACAAAGCTTGGGACAGTACACTCTGGAAATACAGCCCTCCTTTAACAAAGAATTAAAAACTGGGTAATAGACTAGGAAAATAAGCAGATAGCAAAAAATGTTTCTGACTGCTGAAAGTTATTATGGTGACAAGGAAGATCAAAACACACACAGAAGATGATAAAGTCAAAGCTCCTATACCCAAAGCCTCCAAGAAAAATAAGAACTGGGCTCAAGCCATGGAAGAGTTCACAAAGGATTTTGAAAATCAAGAGAGATAGAGGAAAAATTAGGAAAAGAATTGACAGTGGTGCAAAAGGAAATACAAAAAGCTAACAAGAAGAATGCCTTTTAAAAAAAAATTGGCCAGTTGGGAAAGGAAGTACAAAAGGTAAATGAGGAAATTCCTTAAAAATTAGAATTAAGCAAATGGAAGCTAATGACTGATGAGAAATCAAGATACAATAGAGCAAAAACCAAAAAAAAAAAAAAAAAAAAAAAAGCGAAAAAAATAGAAAAGAATGTGAAATAGCTCACTGGAAAAACAACTGATCTGGAAAATAGATCCAGGAAAGATAAGTTAAAAATTATTAGTCTGCCTGAAAGTCATGATCAAAAAGAGTCTGTACATTATCTTTCAAGAAATTATCAAAGAAAACTGTCCTGATATTCTAGAATCAGTGAGTAAAATAAAAATGGAAAGAATCCACTGATCATCTCCTGAAAGAGATTTCAACACAAAAACTCCCAGGAACATTATAGCCAAATTCCAGAACTCCCAAGTCAAGGAGAAAATATTGCAAGCATCCAGAAAGAAACAACTAATTTATAGTGGAGCCACATTCAGGATAACACAAGATTTAATAATTTCTGCATGAAAGGACTAGAAGACTTGGAATATGATATTCCAGAAAGCAGTTGAGCTAGGATTGCAACCAACAATCACTTAACCACCAAAATTGAATATAACCATTCACAGGAAAAGATCATTCAATCAAATAGAGGATTTTCAAGCATTCGTAATAAAAAGACCAGAGTTGAATGGAAAATCTGATTTTCAAATACAGATCTCTAAAGAAGCATAAGGAGGTGATCAGGAAAGTGATATCATAAGGGACTTAAAAGTTAATCTGTTTACATTCCTACATAGGAGGATGATTCTTGTGACTTAGAACTTTCTCATTATTATAGCATATAATATGATACATATATATGTGTGTGTGTGTATACACATATATACATATATATGTGTGCATATATACATATATATAGGATATATAGGCAGAGGGTGTGAGTTGAATATGAAGGGATTAAAATATCTCTTTTAAAAATGATGAATTTAAGGGGTGAGAAAGAAAGATACTAGGAGAAAGGGAAAAGTGGAATGGTGCAAATTATCTGCCATAAAAAAGAGGCAAGAAAAAGCTTTTTCATTTAATCTTCACAACTACCAGTGGAGGATTTTTTTCGTAACTTCATATGTAGTTTCTTAATTGTAGATAGGGATAAAAGAACTTAGAATTTAAAAATTTTTTAAACAAATGTAAATTTTTTTGTTTAAAATAAAGAAAATATCAAATAAAATAAAAAAACTTCTTTTAAAATAAATAAATGTTTTTGCTGTGAACATTGAATACAATGATATTAGGGACAAACACATTTGTGGGAGATTTATGAGCTTTGGCTTTAAACAGATATAGAGCTATAGAGTACTTTTAACCTGGGGTAGCCTTTTTTCTGTAAGGCCAAATCTGTAATCTGATTGAGAGATGTTTGAGAGGTTGTCCATCTATTTCATAAATCAAGGCAACAGGCATTCTTTGTACATTTTGTTTTTCAATTAAGGATTATTAAGCCATTATGTCAAACTCTTGAATGACTATGGAGCCTTTTACAGGAGATTCTGCAATATTACAGGGTTTTATGCAGCCATCATAATGGTATCCACAAACAGAATCATCTTGGCTCTTTATTAGACTCTGTTCTGTAAGTCACCACCTTTGGCAAATATCTCCTTCTTTTGTGTCTCATAAGGCAATTATAATCAGAAGGTAATTAGATAAAATCATCTCTGTTATTTCTCTTGAGGATCACTGATTTAGGCCTGGAATTTTTAAAGACTTAAAAGGTTCAACTTTCTCACTTTACATATAAGGAAACTGAGGACCAAAAAGGAATTTTAATTACTTGGCATCTGCATGTGAATATCTTTAAAAAGTTCATTTAAGCTGTGTAACCCTGAGCAAGTCACTTAATCCAAATTGCCTCAGGAACAAAAAAAAAAAGGATCCTCTAACAGGGGTCCTCAAACTACAGCCCATGGGCCAGATGCAGCAGCTGAGGACATTTATCCTCCTCACCCAGGGCTCTGAAGTTTTAAAAGCCCACAAAACAAAGTTTTTGTTTTTACTATAGGCCAGCCCCTCCAACAGTCTGAGGGACAGTGAACTGGCCCCCTATTTTAAAAAGTTTGAGGACCCCTGCTTAAGATGTATAAAATAAGGATAGTATTAGCATGCACCTCCAATGGTGGCTATGAGGACTAAATGAAAAAAATAATTATAAAGCGCACATAAAAAGTGCTATATAAATGTTAGCTATTATCATTGTGGTTATTTTGCTCTACCGAATCAAATGCTTTTTTGATAATCAACAAACAATAAGTTAAATGGGATTTTATATTCTCTATGTGTTTTAGTGAGATGTTTGAGATATAACAATATGTCACTATCATTTGCAAAGGACTCCCCGTTCCTTACTTATACCTTTATCACAGATGTCTTCAATGTATGCATTATTCTTATGAAGATTTTATACAGATGTATAAGATATATAAACCTTAAATTTTCCCCTTTGCAACTACTAGGTATCTCACTTTGTTTTGTCCTCTGAGGTCAAAAGGAACAAATTTAATCCCATTTCCATGTATTTAAAAATAACTATTATATCACCTCTCCATCTCCAAGTCTCTTCTTGTGTAAACATAATGTTATATAATAAGCAGAAGATAAACATCCAGATTTCCTTTAACATTTACTTATTTGATATGATTTGCCCTCATTCTCCCAATTTGTCAATGTTTTTTATATCTTTGAATGTAAATATGTGCATATTCATATATTTACATGTACTCTGTACAGTTGAACTCATGTATAAGTATACATGCACAAAATTTGAATATGTACATATGTACACATGTAGATATTTAATGCATGTAAGTGCTTACTATATGTAAATACAAGTTAATTCACATAAGTAAAATGATACACATTAAATATGACTATGATGAAAATTCATCATCCACCAAATATGGTAAATTTCAACCTCTTTGAAGATATGCAGTACCTTGGATAGTACCTTTTTTTACATAAGGTACTTACAAACAAGTTATCTCAAAGTCAAGACAGCAGCTAGGTGGGACAATATATTAGAGTGCTGGGCCTAGAGCCAAGAAAAACCAAGTTGAAATCTGGCTTCACACTTGCTTATTAGCTATGTGACAAGTCAATTTAACCTGTTTGTCTCAGTTTACTAAATTGCAAAATGAGGATAATAACAGGACCTACCTCAAAGAGTTGTTGTGAGGATCTAATGAGATAATAATTATAAAGTGCTTAGCACATAGTGGGTGCTATATAATGTTAGCTATGGTGGATTCATATCCATATCCTCTAGGGAAAAAAAAATTCGATCAAGAAATAAAACTGTGTTTACATTTATGAGTCATTCAGGTGATATTTAAAAACAAAGACATTTATTGAAAAATTATAAGTAGCAACAGAGACCTTACCTCACAAACCTAGAACATTTCACCAATATGTAACATATGTCTTTTTGCCTGAAATGCTGCTTCTTCCCCACAAAAGAATGAGCTGGTTCTGTCATGCCTCTTATCTTAGAAACAAGGGATTTGATTCGTGGGTGGGAGAAAGGAAAGGTTTGCCTTTGTGGGGTGGCAGTGGAAGAAGGCTCTTCAACACCTAATAAGCAATAAAAAAGGGGGAAAAAATAACATCTCTGGTTCTTGCCATTAAAACTCAGACTATATCTGCGTACAGTTTTTTCTTTTGGAAGAAGTATGTTACCTTTTGGTAATTCATTTGGAGTATGTAAACAGTCATCCATTTACATAGAATTCAAAGACATTTTATTTCTCTTTTAATCCATACCCTTCTACTTTTTTAGGTGGAACATCTCTATCTTAAGCTTCTATTTAACTTAGGATTTAGAAAATTTCCTTTAGGAAAAGAATTCACATATGTAAATATATTTGTGAAAGTCCTTTTTGTGGTGGCAAGGAATTAGAAATTGAGTAGATTCCCATCAGCTGAGGAATGCCTGAATAGGTTATGGTACATTAATTATTATGGTATATAAATATAATGGAATATTACTGTTCTATAAGAAATGATGAGCAGGCTTATTTAGAAAAACTTAGACTTATATGAACTGATGTTGAGTGAAGTAAGCAGAACCAAGAAAACACTAACTATACTTCTTACACAAGATATGATGATCAATAGTGATGCTCTTGGCTCTTCTCAACAATGTGGTAATTCAAGGCAAATCCAATAAACTTGAAATAGAAAAATGCCATCCAGTCAGAGAGAGAACTATGGAGACTAAATGCACATCAAAACATAGTATTTTACTTTTTTATTGTTTTTTCTTTCTTGTGATTTTTTTCCCCTTTGATCTGACTTTTTCTTGTACAACTAAGGAAATGTTTAAAAGAATTTAAAGAATTGCACATATTTAATTAACCTATATCAGATTGCTTGCCATCCTGGAGAGGAGAGAGGTAAGGAAGAGGAAGAAAAATTTGGAACACAAATTCTCACAAAATTGAAGGTTAAAAACTAACTTTACATATATTTAGAAAAATAAAATACTATTTTTAAAAAGTTTCCCTTAACATCTGGTTCAATTCCTGATTGTCTGTTCCCTTCAAAATAATTTTTAGTATTTGCCTTTCAGTAAACCATCACAGGTTTTCTAGGTTTAAGGCCCCCACCCTTTAGGCTCCTCCTCCACCTAGATTCTTTTGTGTACAGTGGGGGGAAAAGTGACTAAAATCCAGAGTGTCCAGTTCTACCACTTATCTGTTTGGAAAAAAATCACTTGGGGTTCTGATTTCCTCATTTGTCAAATATGGGATTGGACTAGATGACTTCTAAATTCTCTTGCAATTTTAAATCTATGCTCCTATGAATCCACATAAATGAAAAGTAGGAAATGGGGGAGAAAAATTCAAATGAAATATCCCTATCTTTGAGTCATCCTGTATTTGGAAACAATGACGAGATATGGGGGAAATGGTAACCCAGATAGTTTCAGAATTGGTTGAAAGGCCAGACCCAATGATATTTTAGAATGAAGTTACTGGTACAATGTCATAGTCATATTTGGTCCTGTCAAGTTTAATATTTTGATCAATGGCTTAATTTGTGTTGTAGAAGATCTAGAGTGTGAGTTTGGGGGGAAGACTCTTCTTAGAAAAAACAGCCTCATAAGTCAAAGAAACAGAACTATAGGGTTGTGTAAATAGAGAACGACCCTAAGGCTTGCAGGGATAGGATAAGTCTTGCTGATTTCTATCTATCTTCTATTATCTTAGAGATTTCTTGCCAGGATAAGATTGATGAGACTGACCTCAGAGAAATGCATTAACTCAGAAACTCAGGAGTCCCCTAAATTAACATATTCTCCTTCTTGCAAAGTCAGCTACTGATGCATTCAATGTGAGTGACCTCATTTGCACAAATCACCTATCCCTAGTACTCATCTTCCTAAAATGGCTGGGAAGTCTCACTTGACATGTTCTTTCTGTAATGGATAATGTCATTCTAAAGCTATATAAGGAAGCAACTAGATGGCTCAGTAGATAGAGCACTAGATATGGAATCAGGAACAAGTAAGACATACTAACTGTAAGACTCAAGTCACTTTACTTCTACCTTAATCCACTGGAGAAAGAAATGGCAAACCACTAAAGTATCCTTACCAAGAAAATCTCATAAGACAGTATGGTCCAAGAAATCATGAAGATCAGATGGAACTGAACAACAAGAAGCTGTACTGTATGGACAGTAATTCCATAGAATAAAGAGAAATTCATACAATCCTATATACTTATATGAATTTCTCTTTATTCTATGGAATTACTGTCCACCTGGCATCTCATCAGCTGATGATAATTAAATTTATCTTTCAGCCTTGCCTCTTGATTTCTAAGTAAAATTGACTGAGATGGGAGGAATTATTCTCCAGGAGATACTAGAGGTTCTGGATTAAGAAATTCCCCAACAACTTAGTATATCTCCAATAATAGAACTACTAGGTAGGAGAGACTCTTGGACTCTAGGATTGCTGAGATGCCTACTAGATAAGATTTTTTAATCCACATCAGTGTTCTTGGGAATCAAGTGCTTTTGAAGGGTGATGAGTAATTTATCTCAATTTCTTACATGATATAAGGCCTACTAGAATATAATTTGAAGAGACTTTTAGAAATTAAACAGATATTTTTGGCATTTAAGGCAGTCAATGTTTTTTAGCCCAGCTTGAGGAAAAACTGGGCTCTTTGGTATACAGTAGTACTGGCAAGAATTGTATCTTTAATGAGCATGCTTGCTGGTTTTCTGTCTCCCATTTTGCCTTCGATAGGTCTCTTGCACCTAAAAATCTCAGACAAACTGTTGCACAGAGTTCATATCATATGATCATATGAGCAGTTGCAGCTTTTACTTGACAAGGAGTTCACAGTGATTCAGGAATAGAATTCTGTAATTCAATGAAGAGCCTCCTTTTGTTTCTAAGTATGTATCTGGAATAGGACTAAGAGAAATTTAAATCCTGTTACCCTGCCACATATTCAGTAGACTAAAAAGTGAGTGATATGTTTTTCTGTTTTTTCTTATATTCTTACCTTAGAATTTTGCATATTACTTTTTCTGAGATGCAAAGAAGAATGTAAGCATAGACTCTTCAAGAGGCAAGAAGTGCTTCTCTAGCTTGGAGATTGCCTGGTTGTGAGAGGGCAAAAAAACAAACAAAAAAAAAAAAAAAAAAAAAAAAAAAACAAGAAGAACAATAAACTTCTTCAAGGGCAACCCCTTAAGAGTAGGGAGCTCTCAATTCAATCTAAGGATAAACTCAATCATGGGTAGTCAATAAATAAACTTTGGGGTTTCCTCTGGCCTATATGATCAACATTTACTCTCAATATAAAAAATAGCCTTAAAGTCTATCCCTGTGTCACATCTAGAATGAGTATACTAAGGGAAAATCTAGTTGGCAACAGCCAGATGGCAGGAGTTTCAATTCTGACAAATCTATTTTAAAAGATCTATGGAAGTTCCTTTTCCTAGGTAGGACAACTGACAACACTGGGAAAACAGAAAGCAAAGAAGAAACAAAAACAATTCTTGCTAGCTTAAAAAATTCTCTAGGAAAAAAAAGAAAAAACTTAAGACCAGGCAAGAAATAGCCAAAATATTAAATGAGAAATGCAAATTAGAACACTTTACACCAGAATGACTAATATGACAAAAGAAAAAAAAAAAAAAAAGAATGCCAAATATTGTAAGGGATGTAGAAAAACTGGAATACTAACGCACCATTGGGGAAGCTGTGAACTGATCTAACCATTCTGAAGAGCAATTTGAAACTGTGCCCTATATCCCTATAAAACTGTGTGTACCCTTTGGTCCCGCAAAACCACTGCTAGGTCTATATCCCAAAAAAGGGGAGCGGAGATCTACTGGTACAAAAATATCTATAGCAGCTCTTTGTGGTGGCTAAGAAATGAAAATCAAAAAGATGCCCATAAATTTGGAAATGGCAAGCTGTGGAATATGATTGTAATGAAATATTTATTTATTACAAGAAATAACAAACAAGATGATTTCAGAAAAGCCTGGAAAGACTAACATAAACTGATGCACAATGAAGTGAAGAGATCGAAGAAAATATTGTACACAGTAACAGTAATCTTGTTGGACAAAGAACTATGAATGATTTAGCTACTTTCAGCAATACAATGATCTAAAATAGTCCCAAAAGACTAAAGATGAAACAGAGTATCCACCTTCAGAGAAAGAACTGCTGGAAATTCAATACAGACTGAACCATGCTATTTTTCACTTCCTTTTTATTTTTTTTTTTCATTTGACTCTTCTAATACAAAACTACTAACATGGAAATGTTTTACATAATTGCATGTGTATAACGTATAAGTGATTGTTATCATCTCAGGGAAGGAGAAAAGAGGGATAGAATTTGGAACTTAAAATTTTAAATAAATGTTTTTAAAAAATCACCCCTTTCATTTGTTAGTAATGGTCTTTGAGGGGGAGTGAAGAAGAATAACTAATTTTTTTTTGAGTTTACATTGTAGAGAATTTATTGTAAGTATCATCTGTATCCTGTGTCTTGAAAAAGCAAAACACTGTTTTTCAGCCAAAGAAAAAAAGATGAAAAGAATGAGAATATTTCTGCTGAAAGTTTGAAAGATTTTAGAAGATATGGTCTCATCATTGTGTTCCTAATTCTGGCCAAATTGGGAATGCAATAAGAGACGAGAGAAGTTCCTTTCTCATGCACAGAAATTTATGCATTATAAACTAATCAGACACTATATTTGTGACTGAATATATAATCTGCTTAACATGGACTTTCAAGTTATTATTGAGATATGGTTATATATCAAATATAACCCAATATCCTATTGGGTTTGAGAGTGCAGCTCCTTAGGACATTTAAAAGTAAAGATTGTGGAATTTACAACCACCCATCCAAACTTCCCTATTACTCTCTCTTTTTCCTAGAGAGTAAATATTTGTAGTGCTTTAGTATAAGGGAGAAAGGGGATTTTTATAGACTAGAGAAGGCTCAATCCTAATGAAACTAATACCAGTTTAAAAGTTTTAAAGCAAAAAAAAAAAAAAGTTTTAAAGTTAAGTGGTTTTGTAGGTCTTTTCTGCTGTTGGAGAACCAGCTAGGATTAATTCTCTCCAGCTTGGAAAGAAAAAGGCTTTTGGGACTAAAAGTAACAAAATAATTTTAAAATGCAAAATACTTTTAAAATGAACAACTGTGGTCTACGAGAATGATTTGGCAAAATTAACTAAGTAAGATTCAGAGTAGCCTGAAACTAAAAGACCCTTCATTTGCAAGTTCTTCTCTAATTGGAAGAGATTTTCTTGCCAAAATGAACTGTCTGTAAAACCTGAAAATTTCAATTCAACTAAAGGAAAAGTAAAATGTTTGTAGGGGGAACTAAGTGTCTTGATAGATACAGTGCCAGGCCTACAATCAGGAACTCATTTTCGTGAGTTAGAATATGGCCTCAAACTCTCCTGTGTGATCCTGGGCAAGTAACTTATTAAACCCTGTTTGTCTAAGTTTTGTCATCCATAAAATGAGCTAGAGAAGAAAATGATAAATCATTGCAGTGTCTTTGCCACTCCCCCCCTGCAAAAAAAAAAAAAAAAAAAAAAAAAAAAACTCAATGGGATTGCAAAGAGTCAGACAACAACAAAATTTGTGTAATATATTTCAGTTGGATAAGAAAATTTGGGCTTATTAACAAAGGGGAAATTAAATGAGAAACTTATTCAGAAGATGTATTGAGACATGATTTGGAAGCAAAAAGGTGAGGGGGAAAATACCAGGAAAGGAAAAGTGAAGCATTGACTTGAATTGCACAAAGGTATAATTCTGTAGCTCTTTTCTCCTATTGCTGATTTGTATCCTCCCAATTTTCTGCTTTGGATCACTTCATTATCTACTACCTTTTTTCCTATGTCCTCCTCTATGTATATGCTTCTGAAAGGTAGAGAAAGTCACTCAAAATTATGCTACCCTATCTCAGTCTATATTCTTCCTGCTAGATAACAATTTTTCCTAATTTACATTTATGCATTATGCCACTCTTCTTAATAGTTCTTTCAAACCTTTTTTTTTAAATCTCTCCTCAAATCTCTCAAAGTTCCTTTTCATTTGCCAAGAGCTCTTTATTCTCCCTTCTTCTTCCTATCATTCAGATAGATGTCTTCTGTCACTATCTCACCCCCTGCTCTCACACAGGAAGAGGTAGCTCTATGTTTTATCAAAGCAAATTCCTCAACGTGCAAAAGTGATCTCATTCCACTCCATCTCCTTTATTGTAGATTTCCCCCTCTACATCCCTACTCTACTATTACCTGCAATTTTTCTAGCCACTGACTCCTTCCCTAATGCCTACAAGCATGCCCATGTTTCCGAGAATCCTCAAAAAAGCCATCATTATATTCCTACTATCTATGATTTTCCCGATAGGTATCTCTACTTTTACTCTTTTAACTCCTTACAATCCAGCTTCAGACCTCATCATTCAGGCTACCAATGACTTTGCCAGATCCAGTGGCTTTTTTTCAATCCTCATTTTTCCTTGACATCTCTCTGCAAACTTTTACATCCCTTCTACTTGATAACATGCTTGTCTCTAGCTCTCTGAGAAGCCACTCTTTTCTGGTTCTCTTATCAGATCATTTCTGCTCATCCAGGTCATATCCACTAACTGTAGGTGTCTCACAGAATTCTGTCCTGGACTCTTTTCTCCCTCCATTCTACTTCATTTGTTAATTTCATCAACTCCATGGCTTTATTATTTCCATGCAAATAATTTTCAAAATCTACCTGTCCTCATCTCCAATTTTTGCTGACTTCAGGCTTGCATGTCTGAAAGCCCAGTATATTTTAAATTCAGCATATCCAAAACTCTTTATCCCTCCCCATAAACCCTTGTTTCCTTCCAAACTTCTAAATTATTATCAGAAGCGCGTCAGGCTGAAGCTAGGTGCCATCTTAGATTCTTTTAACTATCTTTCATTCTTCATTATGCAGTCTTCTACCAAGGTGGATTTCACCTTCATAACGGCCTTCAAATACAGCTCCCTAACGTCCTCTGATACTGTTGCTAATATGGGGCACATCTTTGTCACCTCATGCTTGTACTGTTGTATCAGCATCAATAGATAGGCTTGCCTTGTGTCTCTCCCCACTACCATCCAGCCAGTTATTTCCCTTAAGCTAGGTCTGATCATGTCGTATCTCTTCAATCTTCCTGTGAACTCCACTCTACCAACTCGCCATCACCTCTGGGATCAAAAACACAACCTTCTGCTGGGTGTCCCAAGGCCTTTGGCCCTCGCCTCTCTTTTCACCCTTCTTTTTTGGTTAAAAGCCAAGACTAGCAGGAAGGAGTGTTGCCAGATGACCATGCTTCGAAGATGCCAAGACTGAGATGCCACAAAGCACGGATCAGTTCTGCACCTGTGCCAGTTTGGGCCCAACAACTAACACTAAGGGCACAGAGGGTTTCCAGCACCAGCACCATGCCATCCACACGTGGAACCATCAGTTATAGCAGATGGAGAAAAGCTGTGGATCAGGTCACTGAACTCTGCATGTACACAACGAGGAGACGGATGCACGTGTTGTCAGAAATATCTCAGAACCGGGCAGGCTCCAGAGGAAGCCCCCACACTGAAGATCTACTGAGCTGCTGTGTGGATCGCTCTGCTGCATGTCTCTGAAACTCGGACCAGTTCCAGCGCCATGCCAGGAAACTGAATTGCTTCCATTTGAAGTGTCCAACTCTGATGGGGTGGACACAGTTTGTGCTTGCCTAAAAGACTCTTTTACAGGGAACTCACACAAAGCAATAGCTCACATGACGGTTAGAAGAAGTGATCCAAAGCCATTCTCAAGGTTTCTGAAGAACTTTGGAATTCACTGCATGACACAGAAGATGCTGTGTGTGCCCACAGTATGGTGTGCCCCCATCAAAGAAGGTGATGTGCTTTATGAGCAAAGCAGAATTGCAATAGCATCAAAGAAATGTGAGATGCACAAAGTTAGAGATGTTTCCACTCCAGTCATGTAGGACTATTTCTGCCAGATTTGTGGTAAAGCTCACATTGGTCAGAGCAGCCACAGTTGGACAAATTGTATATTGACTTCAAAATGATGATGTCATTTTGGTCCTCTTGGAGGATGGATAGTCAACCAAGCAATTCATCCCTTACCACTGTTTACCTTGGGCTCCTTGATGTTTATCTATTGGCTCCCAACATTTTCTCTGGCTATCCTCCACGCCTGAAATGCTCTCTCATCTCTGTCTCTAAGTTTCCTTGGCTTCAAGCAAGTCACAATTAAAATCTCTTATTCTCCAGGAAACTTTGTCCAATTCCTAGGACCTACTTCCTACATTGTTTGTTTGTATAAATTTGCTTGCTTCTTGTCTTCCCCAGTAAGTTGTGAGCTCCTTGAGGGAACAGAATGTATCTCCAGTTCCTGGCCTAGTACTTGACACACAGGTAACTACATTTGGTCACTGGTTAGCAAGGTCTTGATCAGTCAGAAATAAAAAGCTGGAAGATGAGAGATCATTTGCACTGACACAATATAGATGTGACGCTAAGAAGGCAATGAAAGTGTATAAAAAGTGCTCTTAGGATTATAAAAGTTTTTAAAAGAAAATCAATTTTTATTGTCTAACAGCAGATATAAAGAATTATTGATTTTCACTCAAGCTGAAACAATATAAAGTCCTCAAATTTCCAGCTATAAAAATGAACAGCATGAGACAAAAAAAAAGAGCCTTGGTCAAAATTTTAGATCTCATTGAGATAACAGAATAGGGAAGACATCTACCAAAGTACAGCAAATGCTTGGGAAAATGCTTGCTTCTTCCTCAAGAAATTAGTTTTGATTTTTCATAATTTCTAAGCTTGATTCCACAAATTTTGATTTGTTGTGATGTGAAAAAGTGGTTAAAATCAGTATAATTTAAAACTGAGCAAATTAAAATTTAAATTCATATTGGATTTTATAAATTAGTTCATTAAATTCATAGAGTGGTTATGTTCAGAAAGGTAATTGCTGCTGTTACACCTTTAACTAAATATATCAGGTACAGCAGTTATTTTCAAGAATGTTATGTGCCAAATCCTCATTTAAAATATAAGCCCATGAAAGCAGAGAGGGGCTCTGTAACTTAGCCAATAACTAGGGTACACACAGTAGCCATATATTCACTTTAATGAATAGTGAATTTGGGGTTAGCATGGAATACTAGTGGAAAGCAAACATGAAGGGAGTGAGATATATTCATCACCACGGTGAATGACAGATAGAAGAGATGGAGGTAATAGGATTTGAGAATGTTAAATAATGGAGAGTCTATGGATTAAAATGGTGAAGAGTATGAAACACAGAATCAAATTTAGGCAGAGCCTCAGAATTTTAAACTGCAGGGGCTCTCTCTAGTCTTTGTAGTTGGATAAGAATTCTCTCCTTCAATATACTCAATAAGTAGTAAACATGCTGTTCTTCAGAGATGGTAGTCCATTTCATTTTTGAGCAGCTTTGATTGTTATTTGGTTTTCTAAACATCTGTTCTAAATATGCCTCTTGCAACTTTCACTCATTTCTAATACTGCCACCTAGATATAAGCATAACAAATTAAACCCTTCTTCCATATTAACAGCTTTTCAAAACATTTAAATAAGCTGTCATACTCCTTCCTCAATATCCCCCTCCTCAAACATCCCCAGTTCTTTCAATAGATTATTATATATTATGATCTCAAGACCTTTTACCTTAATCACTCTGTTCTACACAATCTGTAGTTTACTGATATCCTTCTCAAATTCTGATCATAATGGAACCATTAATCATCCCTTTTCAGTATACTACAAATACCAAAGGATCTATGATTCTATCAGCATATACACCCTCTCTGAACAGTCTGAATCTACCTTATTTTTCCAACAATGGTTGGGCTTACATCTCTCCAACTTTTCAAAACTTTTTTATCTGGGTAAAGTACATTTTTGTCATATATGTATTTTAGCTAGGCTAGTATATGTTTGTGTGGGTGTGTGTATACACATATATATGTATGTAAACCCACACTGCTTATTGTCAGGTTTATAATTTTGATCAACAAATGCTTATTAAATAACACTGTTCTAGGTATTTACAAAGATGAAATTCCTTTCTGTTATGAAAGCAAGAATTTTGTTGAAAGAGAGCCTTTAAGATGGAATTTTGCTGTGCCAAATTTGGGGATGTGGGAAAGAATGGGGAAAAGTCTCCTGCAAAAAATACTTGAATTAAAGCTTGAAAGAAGTTATGTGAATAAGCAGGAATGAGGAGAGAAAAAGAATGTCAAGCTTGAGATAGGGAGTGTGTGTCTGTGTGTGCGTGAGAGAGACAGAGAGACAGAGAGAAACAGAGAGAAGGTCATAGCCAATGAAAAGGTACAGAATGAGAAGATGAAGTGCTGTGAGAACAGCAGAGTACACCAGAATGGATAGATTATTTAGTGTGTGGAGGAAAGTGTAAGAAGACTGGAAGAAAAGAAAGGCACAAATGGGGAAAAGTCTTCAAATGACAAAAAGAAAATTTTATATTTAATATTAGTGGTTACAAGAAGCTATTGGAATTTGAAGGGTAAAAAGATGAGGCCTGCCCTTTCAAGAAAATCACTTTGGCATCTAAGTAGAGAATGGATTGGATTAAGGAAACCCAGGCAAATTAAAACAATCCTGGAAAGAAGTGGTAAGGATTTATAATATAGTTTTGGATATGGATAGAAGTAATACATATGTTGTGAAGGTAGATAAAATTATCTAACAAAAGAGTAAATATACAGTGAAGAGTCAGGGATGACAAAGTTGAAAGCACATTAATAAATTGCAAGCATCCAGAGTTCAATAATGAGAATAGTGAAAAGACATTGAGTCCGTATCATTATGAAAATCAGCTTAAGGAACTGTCGAGTGTTCAGGTAAATAAAGATAAAAATAAGAAACATTTCATATGTTGCCACGTGGTCGTCACATATTGCAATTACATCACATATCTGCAAAATAATTACTATCCCCACCTCCACCAACCATCAATCTTTGAAAATTTTAGCTATTTCAATAACAACTGTTGCAAAGGAAGAAGTAAATTTTCTCAAAAACTCTATAAATCTCAAAATTAAATCAACAAAATTATGACTTAATGACTTCAGTTTCCAAGATGAAAATGCATGAAAACAATGAGAAAAATATAGGAAAACAGCAATTAGAAATAAGAAATAAAAAAAGATCAAATTTTTGAAGCCTCCATGGAAGCCTCATTTCTCTACTTCATTAATATTTCATTTAAAAAAAGAATCTATAGGTGTACAGTATGGCAAGCAAGCACCAAAACTAAGAAAAAGTGAAACATTTTTAACAGAGAAAATAACTCATGATTGATATGTAAATCGTCAAATTTTTTTCCTCTAGTCTCAAGTTAAATTAAGTCAAGTCCTTGAAATGTTATTTAGAGATGAAAAGAGGAGACTAGAGAAGATGAAACAAATGTGGAAACGTCTTTATAACAAACTCTTTTCATCATAAAGACAAAGCAGTTACTATATTTGGACTCTTAAAAAATCAATTCTCAGAATTTTTACAAATGAACCAACAATAAAACTAAAACAAAGTTGGGGATAAAGAACTAGGTTAGATAAAGTATAGAAAGAAGAGAATCATGCTGGAGAGAACATGATTATAAGAGTTCTGAGGGACTGAATCATACCTGAAAAGCATAGGAGGAGAAAAGTAAAGACCCACTGAAAAAAGTAAATAAGAACTACAAACTTACTAACCTGCTTTCTAATCTTAATAATCCAGATGCTTTGAAAGTATTCTGTATGGATATTTTATAGAACAATATTAAAGATGTGACCTTTTGTAGAATATTACTTGATCATTTTATCAATACAGTTGACTAAAAGGCATAAAAGAAAAAGAAAAAAAAGATTCCATCATGTGTGTTGTTCAGTTGTAATCAATTCTTTGTGACCCCATCTAGGATTTTCTTGGTGAACAATTGGTTTGCCAATGCCTTCTCCAACTCATTTTACAGATGAGGAAACAAAAGTAAATGGGGCTAAGTGATTGGCCTAGGGTCACACAACTACTTGCCTCAGACCAGTTTTGAACTCAGGAAAATGAATTTTCCTAATTTCAATTCTGATATTTTGTCCACTCTACCCCCTAGTTTACTATTTGTTAAAAATCATTTTATACTACACTGCAAGATAACATTCTAAAGGTTCTTTCAACAAAACTTGTCTCAAAAATGAAACTCATTCTTTATAGTTATATGTTTAGTGCTCAAATCAGTAAAAAAGCTTAATGAATGATCAAAATAATTCAATATTCCTGAAGGACAAAACAGGCATAGTTTGACTACTCTGATCATAAATATCAGGAATGGCTTAAAAGAGATGTATGCTCAATAAAGGTATTTGGCATTGTCTTAAGGGAGAGAGACAATAAGAGTGTTAATGAACAACACTGTTCTGGTTGCATCATGCTCCAGAACACTGTAGAATCTCTTGAAAGAGAACTGTTAAACCAATCAAGTTTGAGTCCATATATACATATATATATATATATATAAAGCCAAGTAGATAAAGAATGCTTATTTTGCAGATAATTAAACAAATTAAGAACCTACAAAGTTCTTCCATCACTACATATACCTTGGATAGAGAATGCAAATAGACAATAAGGCCTAAAATTAAAAGGAGCTTATTTCAGATCGCCTTTGGAAAATTGCAAGCTTCACTTAAAGATTTCTGACTTCTCCCAGAAACAAAGGTCTATCTCTTTAATATCAAATATTTTACCATTGTTTTTGGATGGCTAACCCCTGAATATTACTGTCTCTCAAAAATTAAAAGTAACCATTCAGGTAACACTGAAAGAGTAGACAGAGGCTCTGTCCAGATTTCCACATATATATATTCTTAACATCTTCTCCCTATCCTTACCTCTTTACCAATCATTCTCCTTTCTAAATATGGTGCACTCCTCTGGAATCATATTTAGATATTGATTGTATTCAACCAAATTTGAGTTATCTTTCATTTCAAATTTATCCTCTGACATCACAATCTAATTCATCTTCTTTCTTACTCATACTTGGTGCATATGTACAAGGATATGTAAAGCTAGAAGTTTTACTGGTAGTTCTTTCCTTTAAGTTTATCTCCAAGAATTTGGGGTGTCTCTAATGCTTTTATTACTACATTGTAAATACTCTGATATCTGTACCCATAAGCAGTTTTCTACTTTCAGTTATAGCTTTTATTTACATGTACAAGGCTCCAAAAAAATATTTATCATCCCTTGTTAGGTATACTCCATATACCATTCTGCCAAGGCAGAATGACATGAGACAGAGTAGAGGAAAAGAATGTAAATCAAATCCAAATCTGTGAAGGTGGAAATGCTGTGGAAATAGAAAAAATGGCTAAATGTAAGTTTGTAATTAACTAGTTCCCAATATGCTCTTTGCAGAGGAAGGTGCTCTACATATTTTAAGTTATTTTAAATTTGTCATTGTACCTATTAATTTCCATTCTGAAATTGTTGGTTATAAGGGGAGTGATGAGGCAAAGAACTGGACAATAATTGCATATCCATTTAGCAAGACTGTTTACTCCAATTGAAGCATTAAATATTTTATGGATGAGCAATAATAAATGATAGGTGAAGAATTAACACACATTCAAATCAAGAGGCTTACCAAATAACTTGAGTTCAATTTCACGAACATCATTCTCTTTTGGCTCTAAGCAACCATTTATATCTACCCCAACATTTAAAGGTCTACAATTCCATTGTTCATATTCTAATTCTAGAGCTGGTGAAAGGTTTCTGCCCTAGTGCCTTAGAAAGAAGCCCCAAACCAAGTCTCCATATTTCATGTACGTGAAAATAAGGATAAAACTCAACTAATCGGGCTAAATGTGGAATACTTTCAAGATAAGCTTTAAAGGGTGTTGTAGTACACCTGGTCTCCAAATCTACCTCCTTCCATTCCTTTCCAAATCCCAAGATTTTAAAAGACTTTTATTCCACTAACTTAAGGCTTTTTGTCCAGATTGTTTCCTTTTGAATATTTGCATTTTAAGATGTTACTTCTGATTTTTTTTTTTGCTAGTGTCAATTAAATACCACCATATTCTCCTTACTATCACTATCCCCAGGTGGTGGGAATGAAAACCAACAGCCTGACAATAATAAATCCAGTTAATATTTTATGCTAACACCAAATGTCACATGATGGGCTTTTAGCTATTCTGTAACATCCTTTTAAGGCCCCAGTGAATGTTCAAAATACTTGTATGATTTCGCATTCTATTAGATTGAATTCAATATGACACCCTTATTAAGTGTTTACTTGCAACAAAGTAGAAAATAAAATAACATTTCACACCTAAAACTAACTTAAAACCATTTAATGGCTTATCAAAGCAATCCTTTCTGATAGCTATTTGTTGGGGACAAAAATAAGTCAGTCAAGAAAAACAAAGTTTGTAAAACACCAACATATCCAAAAAATTTAAAGCACTTAGGAAATTCTCATTCATCACCCTTTTAGGCACTGTATTTTTGAAAATATTCAAAATAGTTTTTCAAAATATTATTAGTTCAAGTCAAAAAGTAGTAGAAAGTTATCTATCCTTTGTTTGGACAAATCATTCCCAATATTCTAGACTATTTCAAAAAATCAGAATATAATCTCAACACAACAAAATCTGTTCATGCTTTTAAAAGTATTAACATTTCTTTCAAATTACAAGCAAACACAAATCTTTCAAAAATATATTCTTAAATCAAAAACATATTTTAAATCATCAAAGTTTCCATTTATTAGACTTAATATCCCTCTCCCCTTTCCTCCATTATTGAGTTATTATTATTGGGTAAACTCTGAGAAGTGATTAACCAAATGTGCTTTCCCAACTGCAATTCACAATATGAGCTCTCCCCTTTGCCTAACCAAAAAATGTAATGTTTCTCACTAGTCAGGTTTTATTTGTAAGATGTATGCCCCACTTAAGTTCAGCATACTTACCTTTGAACTAGAGAACCATTAACACAAGATGTCTATTAGCCTTCCCAATTTTCACTACTAGGCGAGACTTTTGGTGATTCTCATTATATACCATTTTATTCTTTCTTTGGCTGTGTTATCTCCCACCTCTGCTGTACATTTCTGGTGAGAGAACCTTGGATTACAAACGATTGATAAAAATTGAAACAAAAATCAAATATCCTAAGGGTAGCCCCAATTTAAAAAATCTGAATTGAAAATAGCCAAGTAGTCTGCAGTGTTTTGGGAACATGCAAAGTGTATGTAAATATTTAAGTGATTTCTTTTAACTTAAATGTGGCAATCTGGAAAATCCTATCAAGTACTATTAGGAGAAATTTAATAATACTTGGTCGTGTTAGGTATAAGAGATAGTTATAAACTTTGGTATAATCTTCACATGAAGAATGAATTCCTTTTATATCTGCAGAGACTGTTCCTTCTCCAGTTTTGTATTTCTTGTTCTCGTCATAACCCACCCACCATTTTCCAACAATATTATGTGATGTTTCTGCTACAAAATTTCCATCCTGATGGTTTGTTGTACAGAAGCCCCTCTGGATTTGGATCAGCAATCAAAAACTAAACTGTTGGTAGAAACAAAGGAGGCCTTTTATGTACCACTTCGGCTCCTCTGAAGTTTTCAAAGGTTCTGTGAATTAGATTGCCAACATTACCCCATGTGTTCTGGTGGGAAAATATCTGTCCCCAAATGTTAAAAAATAATGTGAGAAAATACAGTTCTTTGGGATAAAGAAGATATATAGTTTTCTGTTTAAAGAAATATTTTGTAACTCATTTTCAAAGATAAAAATGGACCAAGCAAATCACTATTAACACAAATATATAGTTTCCAATGTTAAGGAAAAGCTCTATAAAATACTGCCCCGCCCCCCTCCTCGATTCCAATGTGGAACATAAAGAGAAGTCATACTTACCTTAATGATTCCTCTGAGAAAACAATCACATTCAATGCCTTAAATAAAAAATAGACCTCAAAATATGCCTAATGTGTTTGGTCACAAGACATTTTTTTAGTGGACATATAAATTGAACTGCTCTTTCATCAAAAAGAATAACACACCATAAAACATGATATCTATGGTGGATTTTCTATTTACTTGAACTTTTTTGAATTACTATTTGATTTCTATACGGACCTGGATAGAGGCAGCACTGTGTAGTATAAAAGAGAAATGCCTTCAAAGTCAGGAAATCCTGGGATTGTGGGACATACTCGTTAAAAACTGCCTGAAAAGCAGGTGTTAATTTTACTGAAAGAAAGACTTTACTCACCAAAAGGTGAGTAAATGAAATCACAGCTCTGGTCCAAATGTCACATTATAGTGTGTGTGTGTGTATATATATATATATGTATGTATACATATAATACACAAATATAGAGTATTACATACATTTATAACTTAAATGGTAGAAAGGGCAATTTTATTGGAAAATGTTTTGATGAGCTATTTTTTTCATTTCAGCAAATGTAAAGTGTCAGTTAACTATTTCCAATGTTAAAACTTAAAGGAAGCAGAATTTTTTGTTTCATTTGCCCCAAATCATATCCTAAGAGATGTCCCAAGGAGATTTTAATATACCATAATCTCTGTGTGCTATTTTATCTCAATAAAATATAATTTCTTTAAAATAAGTGTGAATGGTGTCCTCATCAGTAGAGTCAGTCTGCAATCTATAGTTTCCACCATAAAATTAGCAATGGAAATGCTCAATTCCATGATCTTAAATACAGGCCAATTAAAAGGAAAGGAGATAGAAAAAATTTGCCATCTACATTGAAGAGAACTTTTTCTTACTTTTGTTGATTTTTCTATAGGAGTGTTTACGCAAAAACAACAAAATTTTTTTTTAAAAACACCCATCTCCAACAATCCCCACCAAAACCTTGATTACTTTCTAGATGAAAATTATTTGTTTTCCCCTTAGTGACATAGGGATGATGGCAATAAAGAATACAATGGCAATGATAAAGCTAATATTAATTTTGTAGGTCAGAGAATTTTTACAATCCAATTGATTTAAGAATACTTTCCAGTGCTCATTAAATAAACATAAATGTCTCTCTCCAGAATTTTAGGAATCAGGTTTTTTTAAAAAATGCTACTGCCTACATAAAAGTCTTTTATTACTTATAAACAAGTATTTTGGGGAATTGCCTACATGTCTTACATAAGACTAACACTATCTTACCAATCTGCCTTTATCAGAAAAGAAAAGAAAAAAGACCAATTTTTCCACATGACCAAAACTATTACTAAAGCTAATGTCTAAAAAAAATATAGATATCCTAGAAAAGGAAATATTTTCTGGCTATTTTAAAAGTAATATGCTTAAATTACTCTGAAACACATAAGAAATGTGCCTAAAATTTCACAGTCTATTTGGGAAAGTAACCAGAAAGTTTAAATAATACCTTTTTTCAAAGTAGTTCAAATTATACAAATAATCATCATCTAATCTTTATACCTGAATAAAAACTTAGAAATCAGAAGACTAGTGTATTAAGCTTAAAAAAAAAAAAAAAAAAACTCAAAATGATCTGTTAAACCTCCAACTTTTACTTTCAGAATTTTTTGAAGCCTATGTCAATGTAACTAATATTTTTACATATTTGACTAAAGTTATACCCAGTATACCTACCAGACCATTACCTGGACCAGGGTAATTGCATAGGAAGATTTTTACTATATTTACATTTTTTTTTAAATTAAAAAAAAGTATAGTAAAGAGTCTGAGGACAAATTATTCAACTGTTTATCATACATAAGACTGCATGACTATAATACAAAGGGCGTTTCTTTTTTCATTTAACGTTACAATATACACAGCAAGTCTGGACTAGATCTTACAATCTGAACACAGGTATTTAACCTTTTCCATGCTGTTTATGTTTACAATGCACATTAGTCCTGTAACCAAACTGTGTAGTAAAGCACACAAAACTGGACTGTAACATAACACAGTATGCAGAAGCATTGGATTTTATGGTTTTTATGTAAATATTGGTTTCAAAACTGCTTTAATTTTTGGTGCTTCCTAAGATGTGGCAACCAGCACAGAAAAAAAAAAAAAAAATGACCTGACCCATAAAATATCTTAACTTTATATACCAAGACAGCAGTAACTATTGGATTCTTTTTTTTAAATATTGCTATACTCAAGATGACAACCTTTCATTCATTGTAAACTTCTGTGAACTGTTGAGTTCAAAAATTGTCACCCACAGGCTTGATATTTTAATACAAAATAAATAAGGATCCTTCGATTAAAAAAAAAGTTTTATAAAACTGATATTTCCAAGTATCCATTCACATTTACACATATTGGGCCTCCTCTTTTCAAGGTCTTATATATAAAAACCTGTTTTGTTCAGAAAAAAAATTGACCATGTCAGCCACATGGAAACGACTGATAAAAAGTATATGCTGTTCTGCTAAGTTATTTTTAACAGGGTTTATTGGCAGAGGTAGATTACTGCTTCTTTTCTAGGCTTTTTTTTTTTAAATCCTGGACAAATAAATAATGTCTTCATTCTCACAACTCGACCACTCAGAAATATTGGTCAATTTTAAGTGGGAACACAAATTTAGCAACTGCCAGACTGTGTTACATTAAGGCAGCATAACCTCAAACTAGGCACCTGTTAAATACAGCCTGTTAACTTCAGGACAAACATGAGCTTTTTGCTTCACTCATCGTAACACTTTGGGACCTGTTGGTGCAATCAAGGTCTTAACTTTCAAGTTTACAAGAATGTTAATCAGGAATACAAGAAACTACTGCTGGTTTCATAGCTTCTAGATCTTGTGTCCCTTTTCCCTTCAGAAGCCTGAAGACATTTATAATGTTAACAGATGTTATAAGTCTTGAATTAGATGTCAATCTATTATGTTCAGTACACAGATCGTTATAAATGTATTGGCTATGAATTCAACAACAGTTCCAGTTTTGTTTAAGCAATAGTACAGCCATAATTTTCAACTGACATTTAAAAATGGTCTAGTTACACCTTGTGTCAAAGTGCAGAACTGCTACATTATTGGTTACAGACATCTATGTGCTATAAAAACAGCTTTGGTACAATAAATTATCAAAAAAAGAAAATAAATTTTTGTAAAATTCACAGCATAATTGTGAGGCAAAAAAAGCAGTCACATAAAATTCTGCATTTTTTAAAATGTTCAGGATGAACAGAAGACATCTTTGTGCAGAAGTAATGGTGGAGATACCACGTGCCGAGAAAAAGCAAAAGAAAAAGTAAAAAGCAGGAAGGGACACAGCTGTAGCTATTTCCATCAAACGCAAACCACTACTTCTGTGACCTTCAACCAATAAGGAAGTCAACTTTATGACACAAAGTGACCTTGCAATACCTTACAATTAGTGGGTCACAAAAGTCTATTTTAAAAGAAAGGCCTCTTGAATTACCCATTCTCTGTGTTTTCAGCATTAAGGACTGTCTGCAAAAGCATGTCCAATAGTGATTGCATTTGAAATGGTAGGCTCTTCTAACTTAGAGTCCAAATCCATAAGGCCAAAGGTTATCCCAAAGACCACCAATTAGACCTCCCCAGGACTGGCCAGAACTGACCCGTTGATTGCTTCTCAGTGCACCTTAGTTATGAGGCCAGCCATGTTCCAAATACTATCTGACTCTGGTCTATAAAATGAGACACAGAATCCCATTATAATTGCTGCTTTGATCCTCAGTAGGTTCAGAAAAGGAGAATTCTGATCACCGCCACTTAGCATGCTTAATGTGCCTAAAAAACTCCAATACAACTGTCCCTTTGTAGAGCTGAATATATTTTGTGTAATCTGAAGGTCCCTCTTCCTTACAGTACTGCATATCTGTGCCCATGTGTGTTTGGAGGTTTAAAAAACCCAAATAACCCCACCCCCCACCCAAAAAAACCCTCATGGGGCCCTTTTTGTAAATTATATGCAGTGACTTTTTATTTTAAAATTAGTTGGCAAATGACTAAGACCAACATCTGAACATTAACTTTTGTAGAATAGAAAGACAAAAACACTATGATTGAGATGTGGCAAGTTAAAATGGGGGAGGCAAAAGATGAGGTAACACCTCTGAGATATCCATTAAGATGGGTTTAGACATGGCTCTTTAAAAAAAAAAAAAAAAAAACACTTCACTGTCCCTTTGCAATCTTTTCAAGTTTAAAAAAATAGTCAGCTTTGCCCTCTTGTAGCGGTTCAGTGTGTTAAACTCCTTCTGATTCAAGCAGCTTTGCACTTGTTTTTGGAAAAAAACACCACTTCTATAAAAACACACAAGAAACAAACAAGTTTCAATTTAGTCACGAGCTAGCCACAGGACTTTGTTGAACACAAACTCCCGTCATAGGAGATTCTTCTCTATCAATTCCTTGCCTCATAGCCAGATGTCCTTCAGTCATGTAATGTGTAGGACCTGTATTGGCAGAAAATTGGTATGCTGGATGTCCAGTTATGCCAGTCTCCTGGCGGGGATTGGAGTAGACTGTTAAATTAACATCCATGGCTCCATTCTGTCCAAAGTCCAAGGTATTAGCAACCACTGGGCGATTCTGGTAGGCTTGATTACCTTGGTTACCAGTAGAGGAGGAAGATGTAGAGGAAGAAGTAGTTGAGGAAGACAGGGATGTCATGGAGTGGTGACTATGGCCAACTTCCATAGAATCTTGGGTGGAGGAGCTGTTTGTTGGAGAATTGTAGACCCTTGGCCTGGTCCGGTTACCCAAGGCTTGTTGTCCATGATGATGGTGATGGTGGTGGTGGTGGTGATGATGATGGGAGCTGTTTCCATGATGATGATGTAATGCATTCTGTTGAGGAGCTACATGGAACGCTGTTTCTTGAACTGGATGAGTTTCAACAGTGACTTGTGTAGGCGCTTCAGTGCCTGACCAACCAAGAGGAGCTGGAAATTGCTGGCGCACCTGTGAAAATAGAGATCTATATTTCACCTCTAATTCAACAGCAACACCACTAATATATTAAACAAATTGAGAGGGGGAAAAATGAAGGAATTTGGTAGTTTTATCACACAAATTTTAAGTCTTTAAACAGAAAAATATATAACATATACAATACATATATAATTCATAAATATGATCCAACTATCTCCCCCATCAATAAAGACACTGCCTTTTTAACTAATTACAGAAATCATAGATTAAAACAGGAACTAATCTATTAATCATTTTCAAATTGTTCAGGCAGATTTAAAGTATGAAATATTAATTTCCAGTGAAAATAACTTTATTTTTGGTAAATACATAGTAATTTTGGTGGAACAGGGATAAATAAACTGATGTAATTATAGACTACTAAAGGCATATTTAATTTGCCAAATAATAAACCAGAAACTCAGTATAAATACCACACTGAACTGTTAAAAACTGGAAAAAAAAACTCTATAGATCATTTCATCTAATTTTCAATTTCTAAATGAAAAAACTAAAGCAAAGAAAGGAAAACTGACTTTTTCCAAAGTTACATGAGAAAATGGTAGATCTTGAACCTAAATCTTCTGCTTCTAGTCTGCCAAATATTCAATCAGAACAGAAAATATAATGTAATGAAAATCAAATAATGTTGCTTTATGTCACAAATAGTTGAATAAGGTGAAAGATAACTTGGAACCAATTTATTAAAAAAATAATAATAATTGGAAGCCAATAGAAAATATCTTAAATGTATCAGGTCTTGAATGTCTTCAAATATTACATCAAGTGGTGTTCTTCTTTGCAAAGTATAGAGTGCACTGATCAACTATAAATAGATCCAATGACATGGTAAAATCAATAGATGGTATTATAGCCAGATTTTACTGTAATCATCTTGATCTTTATATAGTCATCTAATATTATCAATATGATACATGCTAAGAGCTACTGAAGTAATTAGTATATTCCTTTATTCCTTAACAGGTATTTTTTTTTAAGAGCATACCTGAGGACTGTGTGTTTCACAGTCCATTGCTTGGACAGCAGCTGTAAAGTGACCACCACTATGCCGATGCTGATGTGTTGGATCTGACCGGGCCCTTCCACTGTTGCTTGTCCCTGAAGATCCACCTTAAAAGAACCAAAATACAATACAAGTCTCCTTTTGTAAAAGTCAAATTTTAAAACTTACACTAAATTAGAAAACAAGTCTTATGACACATCTTGGAATGGTCTAGCTAAAACTACACTTTGTCATCAGTCAATCAATAAGTTCAAGTAATTTTATCCAAAACTTTAAAATGTGGAATTTTGCCATTTTAAAAATATGGTAAGCAGTAATATCAAAACAAACAAAAAATTTCAAGACGGTAACCAAACATTTACCTGAGCTTGAAGATGTACTAGAGGTGGTTCCTGAAGACTGTGACTGCTCCATAGCAGGACTTGTAGAGACACTGTTACTTGTATTTGTACCTTCATCTGCTGTTTTCTTAAAAAAGCTATGCTGCAGGGCATAATATGGTTGAATTCTAGTCTTAGGGTCATAATCGAGCATCCTTAAGATGAGGTCTTTGAACTTCAAGTAGTCCGCTACAGTATGTCCAGATTCCCCAGCACGACGTCCCCCAGGTCCTCCTGTTTCTACTCCAAGAATATTATGAAGTTTGCGGGTTCCTGGTGGTTTATACTCCTATAAAAAGTGAAGGGAAAAAAGGTTTTCTTCAAATTTGAAAGAAAATCTAATCAAACAGTAAATTAAAATGCAATATTTATACTTCTATTCAAAATATAACAATATGCTGAAACATCTTTACATATTAAAACAAATGTTATTTATATATATATATATATATATGTATATATATATATATATAAAGTTCAAGAAATTTTGATTATGACACATTGATGGGTACCATACTCAAAGCACAAAAGTACTAAGTCCTGAAATTGCCCTAAACCTCAAAAACAGTAACTGGCATTGTGACTTAATAATTTTTACTAATTTAATGAGGAAATGAAACATTTTAAGTTATTTTTATTTTAAAATAATTTTTTTGCATATTTAATAGTGATTTTCCTTAGTCAAAAATTACTCACAGCCTAAGTTCCTAAAATAATGCTATGAATAATGGTTCCATTTTTAGGATTGTCAAATTTAATTCCTTTCAATAAAAATTTATTAAGCTCCTACCACATTCCAGGAATTGTGCTAATGACTAGAGATATAAAGTAAAAGATGAATAAGATCCTGCCTTTAAGAAGCTTATCTTCCACTAGGGAAGAAAGGAAGAAAGAAAACAGTATGTCTATATGGATAAATAAATGCAGACTGTATACAATGTAAAATACACAGAAATTTTGGTGGAATAGGGATAAGAGAGAAAATCAGAAAGGGCTTCTTGACAAAGATAATAATTGAGCTGAATTTAGAGTGGTCTGAGATTCCAGGTAGAGAACAACTTGTACAAAAGCTAGGAGTCTGTCAATATACATTTATATGTGACAATCACTATGCTAAACACAGGAGATTAAAGGGAAAAAAAAAGACAAAAAAGCAGTCCCTACTCTTAAGGAGTTCAGAGTCTAACAAGTTTGGGAGGTGAGAGACATAATGAGGTAAGGAATAGCAATCTGACTGTAACATATAATGAAACTGCAACATGAAATTCTATAAAGATAAGAATAAGCTAGAGTGTGCAAAATGTTATATGTCCAACATATAAGTGCATATTGTACTTAGGGGCAATGAAGAATTATTGAAGTTTTTAGAGCAAGGGAGTAGCATGATCAAAGCTCTGGACCTTAGACACATCAAAGGATCATCAAAATAGAACTGGGAAATCAGAGGTATTTTAATCAAATTTACCAGGGTAGATTAAATGATTAATCCAAGGTCACACAATATTATATCAATTCTAAATTTTCAACCCAGTTTTTCCAATGCCAATTTACTGTTCTTTTCCCTGTATAATATGGCTGCTGCAGAATAATGAAGGGGTAAGAGATGATTAGGGCACAAACGAGGGTTGTTTTATATGACTGTCAAGAAGAGAGAAAGTATGAAACATACAACAGAGGCAGAACCAATTGGACTTGGCAATGAGTGAGGGAATGAGTGAAATGAGTGAGGGAATGAAAAATATCTCTGATGTTCAGACCCCGGGTAAATGGAAAACAGTGATACCTTTAACATAAAGAGGTAAATTTGCATATTTTGGGGGAAGTGGGAGAGGGATAGAAATTGCATTTTTGACATGCTGAATCTGGAAGATCTTGAGACCATGGAACTGTCCAGAAGGCAGTTGGTGACACAGAACCAGAATTCAGGAGAAAGATGAGAGTTGCTTTAAAGTGTATTTGGTAATGCACTGCATAGAGATCACAGAAAACATAGAAACATTATGAAATCACAAAGAAAAAAAAGGTGAAAAAGAGAGTCTAGGGCAGGACCCTGGAATAAAGCCAAACACAAGGGATAAAATGTGGGTGATGATTTAGCAGAGAATTGAAAAGAAATAGGCCAGCAGGTATGAAGAGAATGAGAGAGACCAGTCATGAAATTCAGCAAAGGCAGTAATACATTAGAAAGGAGTAGTAAAAATAATAATAATAATAATAATAATAATAATAATAATAATACAAAAAGCTGCAGAGAAGTCAAGAAGAGTAGAGTAAAATATACTTGGTTCTTTTTAACAACAAGGTGATTGAATGTGGCTCACAACATAGTATTTTCACCTTTTTTGTTGTTTTTTGCTTTTTTTGGGGGGGGTTCTCATTTTTTCCCCTTTTTGATCTGATTTTTCTTGTGCAGCATAAGTGCGGAAATATGTTTAGAAGAACTGCACGTTTAAAATCTATTGAATTATTTGATGTCTAGAGGAGGGGGCTGGGAGGAAGGAGAAAAATTTGGAACATAAGTTTTTGCAAAGGTAAATATTGAAAACTGTCTTTACATATTTTGAAAATAAGAAACTACCATTACTTTTTTCTTTTTTAAAAGAGTATAGTATACTTAGAAAACACCCTTGTCAGTTAAAGAGATTATTGCTAACTTTGAACAAAACAATTTAGGTCATGAGGTAGGAAAACATTATCCTCATATAAAACAAGGAAAAATGTTAAAGAGTAAATGATTATAATCAAAGAAATACAATGATAGTCTTTCACAGTTTGCCACATTTCTGAGTTGAACTCTAGATAATTTTGGTATATCTGGTTTAAAAAAAAAACTGACCTTTTTTGCATCTGTTTTAAGCGTTATAATACTTTAAACTTTCTAAATTACTAAAATAGCTAAGGGCTAATGGAAACTTGTTCCAGAACAAGTTCATTAACTCAGAAGTTTTATATGCAAGTTTCAGATTCAAAGAGGAGAGGACTTTCTCTTTTTATAAAGTCAAAGAGATGGAAGAAGGAAGTGGACTTGGTGGAGGTGATAAGCCTAGGTTATTATATTATTATACCTACGATAACCCTAGGTATAATTAGGGAGAACCTTAATTACAGTCAAAAAGAGACTAGTGGCTAAGAAAATTCTGAAGGAATAAAACAAAACAAAATTCAACTGAAGAAAAAGCAAAAATCTGACTCAAGAACTAGACTTTAAAAGTCCACAAAAGTAAAGTATTTTACATTCGGTACTTAAGGCACAATGGACTTTAGTAATCAAAGTTCAAAATGCTGAAAAACTATAAATTTTTAAGGAAAAAGTATACATTTGTTTCATGCAACCTTTGGTAAAAATTGTCCCTCTTGATTACCACTACCTAGTGAAATCATACTCAGAATGGAGTAGGGTAGTAAGTAACAAGGAAGCAAAAACAAACCCTAAATGTTTAAAGTTCCCTATTCTCTCTTCCTCCAAAGATCCTGAGTGACAGATTTGTGACATCTTTTTTACATATCTCCAAAAGAACCAAGCAAAATTAGAAACTACTCAAAAGGGGGCAGCTAGATAGTACAATGGATAAAACACTGGCCCTGGAGTCAGGAGGTCCTGAATTTCAAATTTGACCTCAAATATTTAACAGCTCCTAGTTGTGTGACCTTGGGGAAAAAAAAAAAAAAAAGATAAATAAAAGTAAATAAAAAAAACTAGTCAATAAAACAAACATAAGAAGCAGATAAATCAAGGAAAACTATGAATATCTCATTTCATTTAAAGATACTTTTATTATAAAACGAAAGATACTAGGCTAGAAAGTGAAAATATAAAGATGAAAATTCATAATCCCAAATTGTCAAAGGGTTTATAATTTATTGGACGAGTGGAGAGAAAAATACCTTCACAAATAAGAGAAGTATTATACAAATCAGAATATGGCAAGATCATAGGAAAAAACAGATAAAATGTAAAAAGAAAAACTAAAGCTAAAGAATTTCACTTTTAGGTGAGATATCAGGAAAAGCTTCATGCACCTACCTGTTTCCTTTGACCTACAAGGAAACTTATGTCATATAATTAATTGTTGAATAGGAAGTGATCTAGTCAAAGTAATATATTAGGAAGAATATTTTGGCATCTTTGTAAAAGAAAAGGAAAAACCAAGAGAAAAAGAAGTTCAGAACAACTATTAAAGCCTGGAACACATATATTTTTTTTACCAACTGTAAGGTATATACATAAAAGTTTCAAAAAAAATACGTTTTAAAAAATAATTTAAAAATATTTAACATTTGTTATTTAAAACTACTGGTTATCAAAGGTGGAATATAAACAATTCAAAGAGCCTAAGGAACTGAACTAAAGTTCAGAGGCTTAGACAGTGGCAATAAGAGCTTTGAGATGATGATGATGATAACATCGACAATTTTAGAGAAAGAGTGCTAAAATTTTAGTCATAAGTGAATGCTAAGCATTAATCAAATACCTTTAAAAAGCATAAAAATTGACAAAACAATTCTATTTACTTTTAACAATATAAGTACCTGTGTGTGTGTGTGTATGTGTGTGTGTGTATGTTTTATGTTGTATGCATTACGAGCAAAGAATTAACAAAGAAACAAATTCTTGTAAATGGTAAAGCACCAAAAGGTAATACGAATGAAAATAATATTTTGAAGGACATGCAAGTGAGAAATGATCTGTCATAATCTTTTACCCTTTTTCCATCTTTGGTCTTCTTTAAGTTCCAAGTGCCATCTGGCAACTTCTCAAAGAACTTTCTTGCTTTGGGTGCTTGGTCAAGAATATGTGCAGGTGCTATTCCTAGAACTTCCACTATTTTATTCATCTGATCCACCTGTGTAAAATAACAATTATCAAGTCAGAAGCATGCTTTCTACTGTGTATTACACCATCATTTTTGTTCATTATTACTACTAAAAAAAGGTTAATGAAAACTTTTTGACTATTTCAATAAAGGTGTATAGGTAATGATTTATCAGTCATATTGCAGAGATTCATGCCCAAAGTAGGACTTACACTATAAGATTTGAATAATTCTTCACCTCTTAAGTATTACATCCACAGTGCTTTACATGAATAAACTACTCAAGAGAGAAAATTTATTTAAGTAAATAGTTGTCTAGAGTGGGATTGTATAATGCAGGAGCTAGAGAGAAGGCTTTGGAGTCCCAACCTGAGTCAGAATCAGATTCCAATCCTTTCTCTGATAATGTATTTATCAAAGTAAAGAGGAAGAAATAACAGCCACAAAGTATCTTTAAAAAAGACTCAACAAAGAAAAAAAAGAACTTTTATCACTAAGTAGAAGAGGGCAAAAGGGAAATAAGAAATGAAGATAAAAGAAAAAGAAATAAATGAAAATAAAAAGCTATTTCCTAAATGAGGGATTGCACCTCTCAGGAGACCAGTGTTTGAAAGCAGTATTCCAACTAACTAGCAATGTTCTCTTCTCAAGTGACTAAAAACTCCAAAGTCATTAGTTTCCCCCATCTATCAAATAATAATATTGGCTTAGAGATTACTTTCCTCTTTATGAGGTAAGGTTAATTCCAAATAATTCAGGTTGTATGTATTTTCCCTGCTGGTTCTAAATACTTCAATTCTTCAAAGAATCTATGATTTTATCAATATGAGTATTCTTTCTACCAATACAAATTGCAGCCCACCAACACAATTTCATTCCATAAGGTTCAAATACATGTTCTCCAAAGAAGGTTTTTAAGGTATTTTAACAACTCATGGATACCAGCATATGACTGAGGCTTATTCATGCCTGGCACATAGTATATATTTAATATTACTGATTGATACCTTAGCATTAATTATTACAACTTGACATGTCCACAACTTCTTTTCTTATCAAATATTTTTGTAATATATTTTACTTAAGATTAGTTAAAAAGGCATTATAATTAGAATGTGCTACAGTCTACTTATCCTTGCCATGAGGCTTTTAATCAGTTTGGGTCAAATGTGTGTTTTTTTTTATTCTTCAGAAAATATGATCTTATCACAATTCATAGCCAATTAATATGATCCGGAGAATATCAGCAATACTAAGTATTATCAGTAGTAGTAGCAGTAGTAGCAACACTTAGTCCCAATTCCATCTATACTATCAAAAAGATGAAGGTGAGATAATGGTAACATTAATGATAATAATTATAACAAGAAAAATAATCATTATTACAATTTGCACTAAAAATGCTTTTCTGAATTCTATAGAGGTTGAATTTTTATCCTAATAGTTATTCAATTAAAAAGCACTTATTTTATCCATCTGTTCAATAGTATGTGATAAACACTAAATATAAATAAATAATATCAGGATAGTGACTTGTCTCAGGATCATCTATCTGAACCACACTGAAAAACATGGGAAAGAAGAAGAAGAAGAAAGAAGAGAAAGAAGAAGAAGCAGCAAAAAAAAGCAGAAGCAGAACCAGCAGCAGTAATAGTAGTAGTAGTAGAGGGATAATGATGGGTGGTGGCACAGGGAACAATTTGGGATTTTTGAAAATGCCACACAACTACCAAAATACAATCTAGTACAATTCTTTTCTCCTATTTAACTACAGACTTAAATTATTGGCTATCTATTGCCTATAAAGTGCTAAATGCCCAACCACCAAACGGCATATCATAGTCTGAACAACAAGCATATTTCATATATTTAGTTCTTTTTTGATAGTCACAACATCAGTGAAAGGTCTTTGTAGTATTTGGGGCTTAATGTAAATGGAACTGCATTATCCACAAAAAAAAGTACTAGCAGACATCATATGTAGGAAATATCTCTTCCATTTTTACTGTATAGGAAATGCTCCATAATGGTAAATACTTTTTTTTATTTTATTTTATAAATAAATAATTTTATATTGACAGAATCCATGCCAGGGTAATTTTTTTTACAACATTATCCCTTGCACTCGCTTCTGTTCCGATTTTTCCCCTCCCTCCCTCCACCCCCTCCCCTAGATGGCAAGCAGTCCTATATATGTTAGATATGTTGCAGTATATCCTAGATACAATATATGTTTGCAGAACCGAACAGTTCTCTTGTTGCACAGGGAGAATTGGATTCAGAAGGTAAAAATAACCCAGGAAGAAAAACAAAAATGCTAATAGTTCACACTCGTTTCCCAGTGTTCTTTCTTTGGGTGTAGCTGCTTCTGTCCATCCTTGATCAATTGAAACTCAGTTAGGTCTCTTTGTCAAAGAAATCCACTTCCATCAGAAGACATCCTCATACAATATCGTTGTCAAAGTATAATGATCTCCTGGTTCTGCTCATTTCACTTAGCATCAGTTCATGTAAGTCTCTCCAAACCTCTCTGTATTCATCCTGCTGATCATTTCTTACAGAACAATAATATTCCACAACATTCATATACCACAATTTGGTGAATATTTTTGGTAAGCATATATATGCATTCTGATTAATGTTGCCAATCAGAGGATTAGTGAAAAAGTTACTTCTGAGGTTGGAATATATCAAATATTATATATATATTTTTAACATAGTCATGGGAACAACTTCTTCAAGGCTTTCAAGGCTTTTCTTCTTGTTTATACTCTTCTTTCTTCATCACTCAGTAGATTCAATTATCAATCTCTATGCTGATCATCTTCATATCTACCTAATTCAGCCCTATTCTCCTCTGCTGACCTTCAGTCTCCAACTATCTATTAGACATTATCAAACTAGTTATCCTGTAGACATCAAATTCAACATGTCTAGAACTAAAGTCATTATATTTCCTCAAAAAACTTTCCTTCTTTCAAACTTCTGCGTTACTGTTGGGAGCACCATCATTTAACACTTCAGGGTTACAATCTATTTGTCATTTTTCAAAGCCTTACTGTGATACCCTTCTCCCTCTCCCCCTCCCCCCAATTCAATCTGTTCCCAAGGTTCACAGATTTTTATCTTCATACTATCTGTCAAATATAAACCTATTACTGCTTCTCAATGTGCCATCCTAGTGTAGAGTCCTTATCTTCTTATTTTTGCCCTGTTGGATGGTCTCCCTATCAAAAGTCTCTTCCCCATTCAAAAGTCTCTTCCCCTATCAAAAGTCTCTTCCCCCAAGAAATACTTCCAAATCCACTTAATTCTAGTGCCTGCCTTCTGTTTATTTCCTATTTGTATGTGTATATTTTGTTTGTACAAAATTGCTTGCATTTTGCCTCCCCTGTTGAATTGTACGGCTAATCAAGGATAGGGGCTGTCTTTTGGTGCTTAATAAGTGCTTGTTGACTTAATGTGTTGACTTAGTTTAGAGAATCTCATCATCATCAAATTCTTTATAAAATTTCTCTATTAAAGTTTTCATCATCCGTAGAGTTATAAAATACAATTATTTTCAAGATGACATTTCATTTATATTCATCATAAATAATGAAAGGCAAAATGTTCCAGTGTCCAATAAAATAACATTGCCAATTTTATCAACTCTTTGACAACTCTATAAGGAGAACCTATATGTTATCCTTACATTCTGATGTAATATCCTTAAATACCAAGAATATCAATATCAAAAAGAGTTATATTTACCAATATTATGACAAAGTATTTATTTGGGCAAGGATCCAAAATGGTAAAGTACTTATCTATTCTTAAATATTACTCAAAATTCACAACCTCATCTCCTGTAATCTTCACTCAAATTCTTTATCATGATGTCAAGTTCTATAAAGCAATACTTCTCAAATACTTCAAACTAAATTGATTGCTTCAGTCACTATTTCACCAACCAATTTCAATATACATTTTCATATTTAACAATTCTGAACTCACTGTTGTGTGGCAATGATAACATAAAATTAAACAAAGGAAAACACAAAAGGATCTATTTTAAAATTATGTTATTTAGTTAAGCAACTGACAAGTCATGAAATAAGTGATTAAACAATTTGATATATTCTTCTCTGGGGGGGAGCAAAAAAAAAAAAAAAAAAGTCCTAATGATAACAGGGAAAAAAAAATCAATTACATACCTCATTGGCTCCACTGAAAAGAGGTTCTCCAGTGTGCATTTCAACTAAAATACACCCAAGGGACCACATGTCAATAGCAAGATCATAAGGCATTCCCAGTAGTACCTCTGGAGAGCGATAAAAGCGACTCTGGATATACTGGTATATCTGAAAAATAATTTTTAAAAAAGTTTCAAGGAATTTTTAGTTTCTTGACCTGTATCAATTCTAAGCAATAAATGAACTGGCTAACTGGTTAAAATAAGAAGCACTAGCTAATGTTAAAGGGTAGCATAACAGATTAAAAGAAACCCTCTACAACAATACTGTATGACAATCAATTCTAATGGACGTGGCCCTCTTCAACAATGAGATGAAAACCAAATCAGTTCCAATAGAGCAGTAATAAATTGAACCAGCTACACCCAGTGAAAGAACCCTGAGAGATGACTATGAACTACTACATAGAATTCCCAATTCCTATATGTGTGTCCGCCTGCATTTGTGATTTCCTTCACAGGCTAGTTGTACACTGATTCTTTTTGTACATGTATACATATGTACATGTATGGATATGTATACATATATTGTATTTAACTTATATTTTAATATATTTAACATGAATTGGTCAACCTACCATCTGAGGGAGGGTGTGGGAGAAAAGAAGGAGAAAAGTTGGAACAAAAGGTTTTGCAACTGTCAATGCTGAAAAATTATCCATGCACATATCTTGTATATAAAGAGCTATAATTTTTTTAAAAAAAGGAAAAAAAAACACCTCTAATAGTTTCTATTTATAGTTATGTTTTAAAGAATTTTTTAAAATTAGTTTTGATGTTTAAAATTTTTTATTTATACTATGTTTGTATATAAATAACTTTTCTCAATACAGTCCTTCCTGGAAAATCATTTCATGTAATCATATATATATATATACATATATATATATGTGTGTGTGTGTGTGTGTGTGTGTGTATATATGTATATGTATATATATATATATATATATATATATATGTGTGTGTGTGTGTGTGTGTGTGTGTGTGTGTGTGTGTGTGTATATATATCTCTCTTAAAGACAGTACAGTTTAGAAAATTAGTATACTGAAAAAGTGAAACATTACTTGCAGTACTCTAAACCCAAAGTTTCCTAAATCTGCAATGGAGGGAGATATTGAAGAAAAATCATTAAAAGACTTTATACATGATTACAAGAGTTACAACAGCATAAGTATTAAAAATAAAAGCATTTTTATTTATTCATGTAACACTTGTTCACCAAGACAAAATATTTTAAAATAAACTACCCTTGAAAAAAACCGGGTACTTATGAGCTGAATTAATTAGTAATTATGGGAACTGCTTGCTTAATTTTTACAGAACAAAAATTATTTAAACATTTTAGGATATAATGTCAAATCGATGGCTATACAACATAACTGAAATCTAGTGAATCCTTTTCTGAATTAGCTTTATAAAAGTTCAATAATAAGATCTTTTATTACTATTGTATAAACAAATATTTTTAAAGCTGAACTTTTCAGAAATTTTTAAGATTTTTAAGAATGTAATGTAGTTTTCCCCACACACACCCCCAGGCAATTAGGGATAAGTGACTTGCCTCAGCTCACACAACTAGGAAGAGTTAAGTCTCTGAGGCTAGATTTGAACTCAGATTTTCCTGACTTCAGGGCTGATACTCTATGCACTGCACCATCTAGCTATCTCATACATGTAGTTTTTATTTTTTTTAAATACTTTCTTTTCTTCTTTTTTAATTATAGCTTTTTGTATACAAAATATATGTATGGGTAATTTTTCAACACTGACCCTTTCAAAAACTTCTGTTTCAACTTTACCCCTCCTTCCCTCCACCCTTTCCCCTAGATGGCAGGTAGTCCCATACAATACATGTAGTTTTTAACAAAAGGGGTTCAAACACAACTTTGAACATATTTAATCTTCATTTACACCTTATATTATAAAAAATTGGAAGTTAGATTTAATGGCTAGAGTTCATTTCATACTAGTAGAGCAAAAAACTTCATTTCCCCAAACTAAAATGACCCCTTATGGATAAATTATATCCTGATCCTTTAAAAAAAGAAAAAGACAAACCATTTCCTAAAAATATAACATTCTAATTACCTTATACTTCATTCAGCTTCTAAAAATGGTGTTAATTATTGTGGTTCACATTAGAGCCACAACAAAACCACCACAAACCCCATTTTTAGGCCTTCATTAATCATTACATGAAATATGTTCCATAGCAAAGTATGTAACTTCCTTTTTCTCTTTTCCTTCTAGAAAAACTACATAGAACCAGAATCATTTTAGCACTAGAATCTCAAAAACCTCCTTTAATTAAACATTAAGAGTAAGAGGCATTTATAAAGTAGTGTTGTTTTTTTCATAGCTGCTTTCAGTTCAGGTGACAAGGCAAATATTTGGAGAGAGACAAGACAATATTTAGCTATTTTATAAATATTTTATTAATTCATTTAATATCTATGCTAAGTATATGTATATGTGCAATTAACACTATTTTCTTCTTTGTACTTGTACCCCCAAGATCCACATAGCTGGTGCTTAATAAATACTTGACATTATGGGAAATGAAAGGGAATTAAGATATTAAAGAAAATGGCTTTAAATTCTAACTCTTCATAAAAAGTTCCCTGGATTCAGTCCCTCAAATTAATATGACATCCAAATTCATATAACTACTTCGTTTTAAACTGGTTTCACATGTAAGAGCCTATTAGTGATTCCTTGTAGGGTGGATTGCTTTTTTGGACACAAATATTTCCTTCCTTGTTGTTTCCTACTTTTTCTAATCAGATTTTCTTCCTCTGAACATCTTGCCATCTGTTCAAAAACTGTACTTCTCAGATATCTTGGTTCCCATTGGACTTTGGGACTTTTGACCTGATGTCTCTGTTATCCAAATTAATGAGTGTCTCATGGTACAATATATTGAAATGGCTTCAGGCATGCTTTGTATTTCACTCTGGCCATTTTCATACCATCTCCCTCTATGCAACTTCCAGGCCTCTGTGTCTTGGCCACTTCCCATCCCCCCCTTTCTATTCCTGGAACTATAATAATATTAATACATCTATTGTTACTGAAAAATGACAAGAATTTCCCTTATGGATCTACTCCCCCATTTAGTCTCTTCCCAAACCAAAATACTCAATATACCGTCTCCCTCATCAAAATTTAAGTTCCTGAAGAGACTGCCTTAATTTTGTATTTGTATACCACGTGTTTTGTATAATGTGTGGCACAAAGAAAGTACTTAACAAATGCTTTTTCATTCATTCCAAAAGACAGCAATCCTTATTCCTTTAGGCTTTGAAAATCTACTCTAAGGCGCTTTCTGGCAGGGTGGAAATCAAGTGAAAGTAAAGATTGCAATATAAACCTCCACCTGGTGAGAGGCCTTTATGAACCAAGAGATTACTATGTTACTCCTAAGAGTCCTGACACTATTTCTGTATCTTATTGGGTCTATTCTTTTCTGCTGTTAGATAAGAGGCTGGAAGTAGGATGTGATGCTGGGAGTTTCAAAAGGCCAACAGACTGAGTTTAAGGTTATGAAGCAAATGCTCAGGATAGAAAAGAGTAAAAAGCAACCAAGTAGTATAATATTCTTGCAGCTAAGATGCCAGATCTTAAAAAAGGAAAGGGATTCCATCACTTATGCCATTTTCAGAAATGAATTTGATGGAGCAAAGGCTTTAGGACCTAATCCAAGTTGGAGCCCACTTTCCCCAGTAGACAAAGAGACAGAGAAGAGAATTTGCCCTTAGGTGATAGGAGAGGAAATATGTGTTCTTATATGTGTTCTTGCTACATCTTCACAGTAAATATGGCTTTGTAAAATCTACTTGACATTAATGGATCAAATGAGATTAGAATACTATTCACTGGCAATTCATATCGGGGAGAATAAACTGGAATTATGCCTCAAGTTGATGGCATTAAAAACTCGTCCAGTATTTGCAACACTTTTTTTTTTTGGGGGGGGTTTGGGAATAGAGAGGATGGATGTTCTTTCAACAACAATATCTGTACTGATATGATTATGATGCCAGAAGTAAAAAGGGTGGCAGAGAGGGGCCATCAAGGCACATGCAAGGATATCCCCTAGAAGTCTAAAGAATGAAAGGGATTCCATCCCTTACCATCCAGAAGTCTAAAGAAGAAGATGGTAGCCTTACCATGGTGATTGTTACCAAGGTTATCAAGGTGAGTTATAGTTGGGATAAGGGATACACTTAAAAATAAGAATAAGAAATGGCTGAATTTTGGTTATCAACTGAGACCCATTCCCATTTCCAGGTTCTTTCCTTGACCTCCATCACTCAGTAACTTCTTTTTTAAGGTTCATGCTATTCATATCTATCATTCAATCAAAATTTGAAGCCTACAAAACTTCAGGGCATTATGTTCCTTTCTCAATGAATTTGAAACCTGGCTTAAGTTTTTTCTCCTTTCTAACCCTTGTCTTCAAATTTGGGGATTAAACATACATAACGATTCTTCCTTAAAAACACTAAGCAGTTACTTCCTCAACCTACTCACTTTCCATGACCAATTCCTCCACTCACCTAAGCCATCTGTTCACATATTTACTCTTGACATTACCCATAAGTGAATCACCTATATGTTCTAAAATTCCCAAATGCTTTTTTGTCTGATCATTATGTATTGATTATCTAATTCCATCTCTAACTTCCCTCACTCAAACCTGTTTCTTCAAGCACATCTTCAATCTTTCTACACTTTATCAATTCATTATTCCACTCTCCACAGTGGCTGTTCCAAACCTTTATATCCTTCCTCAAACCTCCTCCCTACAAAAATGATTCTCCTCTAACAGATTCTGTCACTTCCACATATCACATCTTCGATCTTTCCTTGTCTGGTGGGTATAATCCTATTGTCTATAAAGAAGCTCAAGGTCTCGCTCATCCTCAAAAAATCCTCATTTGATCCTTCCACCCCCACTACCATGTAACTCTTTTGCCCTTTGTGGCTTAACTCCTTGAAAAGATCATCTACAGTAAGAGCCTCCACTTTCTCTCCTCTCATTCAATTTTACAATCCAGATTTCCAACCATATAGTTTTCTAGAAACTGTGAAATCAATAATCTTGTATCTTCCAAATCCAATGATCTTTTCTTAATTCTCATTCTTCATGCTTCTCTATAGCCTGGGACACTATCCATTCTCTCTTGATTCTCCTACAGATTGCTCTTTCTCATTTTCCTTTCCTGGATCCTCACCCAAGTTATTCTCCCTAACCTTAGATATCCCACAAGTGCCTATCTTGGGCTATCTTCTCTTCTCCTTCTATATTGCTGCACTTGGTGACTCATTAGTTCATATTGATTTACCATCTCTATGTTGATGGCTCTTATCAATCTATTCTGACTCAAACTTTTTCTTAATCTCCAGTATCATTTATCAAAATGCCTCTCTGACATCTCAAATTATATATCTAGTCAATATTTTCCATTCAACATATTCAAAACTGAATTCATTATCTTTTCCCCGAAGCCCTCCCCTACTTTCAAACTTCATTATTACTTTTGGAATCTCTCACATTTGCCCTATTATTTCCTCTGATATTGCTATTAGCTGAATGTAGATCCTTATCACTTCTCACTATGTTATTAGCCAGCTGGTAGGTTTGCTCGCTTTCAGTTCTTCCTTACTCCAAACTATCCTTCATGTGGCCACTTAATCCTTAAGTGTTGCTTTGACCACCCTCTCTTCTAATTACTTTCCTTCTCTCCATTCCCTTCATAAACTTCCCATCATTTTAAGAATCAAATACAAAATCCTGTGTGGCAATCAATTCTTCATACCCTAGCCCCACTGCGCTCTACCTTTCTAGTCCTTTTACAACTTATTCTCTTTCATCCACTCCTTAACTTAATTTACTCTTCTATGAGCAAGACCTCCAAGCATTCTTTCAGGGTTATCCTTCAAACATGGAATGTTCTCCCTTCTCATCTCTATCTAACAAGCTTCCCTTAGGTTCCTAACTAAAATCCCATCTTCCACAGGAGGTCTTTCTTAACCCTTCTTAATCCTAGTTCCTTCCTTCTTTTAATAAAAAATTGTATATCCCACATATAATTTGTATTTATTTTATTTCTTATGTCTTCACTAAAATATGAGCTTCTTGAGGGCTATCTTTTGATTCTTGCTTTGTCCCCAATTCTTAGCATAGTGCCTGGCACATAAGAGGTATTTAATTGTTAAGGGACAGGTCAATTCTCTAAGAGCCTCCACAGCTGTGGATCATAACATCTGAAGGTGTTGCAAGGCAGCCTTTGCTGACACAGGTGTTGCACACTGGGAATGAGATAAACTGGAGGCAAAGGGAAGAGGAGAGAGGTCAGTCAGACAACACAACGGCCTCTCAGTCTCCTTGTATCATCCTCTCACAAGAGGAGATCCATTCTGAGTTGGATCTCCAGCAGCCACTGTCAGGTGACTCCCTTGTATTCCAACAGCTCTCCCGAGTATTCCAACATATGGAGCCTGAATGTGCTATAAGAATTACAAGAAGAACCAGAGCTGTGCATGAGAAGGATCCTTTCAGAGTTAAGGAAGAAGAACCTCGGTAAGATTTTTTTAGTCAGGGTAATTAAATGGGCCAGCACATCAAAGGCTGTTGATGAGAGACTTAAATGCCTGTTCTAACTACAATCCTCTTCTTCATTTGAAAGCTTCCCTCCATGATATTTCACAAGATCAACACTTGTTACAACCATCCAGAAATGATAATGGTGCTTGCATTTCTCAGTATACAGACCATGCTATGAGGGGAAAATAACAGCAAAATCAAAAAATGGGGAAGTTGTGGATCACAACATCTGAAGGAGTTGCAAAGCAGCCTTTGCTGAAACAGGTGTTGTAGACAGGGAATGAGATAAATTGGAGGCAGAGGGAAGAGGAGAGAGGTCAGACAACGCAATGGCCTCTGTCAGAGAGGTCAGAGAACAGCAACTGCCTCTCAGTTTCCTTGTATTATCCTCTCACAAGAGAAGATCCATTTGGGTTTGATCTCCAGCAGCCATTGTCAAATGGCTCCCATGTATTCCAACACTTAATAAATGTGATAATGATTGATTTACTGTTAAAGTGATAGTAAGGGTGATTATTAGAATAGAGTCATGAGTCATCCTCCCAAAAGGTAATGTGACCACAGATAGTGATTACCTTATGTTTACATGTCTCTACTTAGCCTTCCTCAACCAGGATATCTAAGGCTACTTGCAGATGAAAACAAAGTCCCACTTCTGCTTAGTACCTTAACATAAAAACACCCCTTAATGAGGACAAGAAAATTTAATGATTGCATCTTTTTATTATGATTTAATTTAACTAATTCAATTAACATATTTTCTATAGTAATCCTATTTCTGAAACATCTTATAAATTCATTTATTTCACTTTTTTCAAAACGCCAAACTAATGCTATTATGTTTATGTAGAATGCCTCAGGTCATAGCTGTTGCTTCTAAGGCATCTCCTAAGGACTAAGGAATCCCTAAGAATAAAATGAAGGCCTAGTTAGGAAAAAGGGTCATAGTAATAGACTTTGTTCTAACATTTTGCCCTTACCCTAAAAAAAAAATGTTAAAAAATGGTATTTGGTTTTGTTATTATGAGGGAGCACAAAGAGTAGATTCTTGTTCAATCTCAATTTATTACTGCTTAAGTGTATATTAAAAAATTCCAAAAATTAGTTTTTCTATTTGTAGAAATAACTGCTAAGTCTTTTCAGCGAAATTGAAAACATTTATTAATAATCATTTTTTAATTTCATCAAAGCATTTTTTCACAAAGCAAGAGATCTAAAAATGCTATGCTCAAATGAAGTATATTACTTTTTATATTATTTCTGAAATAGCTTTCATTCAACAACTATTCTTTATGAAATTTAAATCATAATATGCTTTTAAAGAGACCTAATTTTTTTATTTTTAAAAAACGTACTTTTTGTCCCATATTTAAATACCTTGTGATCCTAAAGAAAAAGGTAATTTACCTGAGAGTCAAGTCCTATTTAAACTATTTACTTACTATTTTTGAATGGAAGAAAATATACATACCCTCTGTCCCAGTTGACAAGAACTTCCAAAGTCAACAATCTTGATAGCGCTGCGTTTAGGGTTACAGAGAAGAATATTCTCAGGTTTGAGGTCACAGTGAATGATACTAAGTTCTGGAGTTGCAAGGAAAAGCAGTGCAGTGCACATCTGTTGTGCAAATTTTCGTGTTAGGTTCAAAGAGACACCTCGAAAATTTGTGTTTCTTAACAAGTCATAAAGATTATAAGACAACATTTCAAAAACTAAGCAGAGATGGTTTCGGAACATAAAGTGGCGTTTCAAATGCACTGGAAAAAAAAAAAAAAAAAGAATTTTACATCAGACAACTATATGTTACCAAATAATTAAACCATTGAGATTTAGATATAAAATTTGAAATGACTACATTTAAGGACCATTATCAGAGTACTAAGATACTTCCTACAATAATTTATGAATATCTGGCTAAATCCTATTTCTATTGAATTAAACATTAAATTAAATTACCCAACATGTGATAAAATGGTATAAAAGAAAGTGATAGTTTTGTAACTGAATATTAACAATATACTACATTATTTATCCACCCCTCAATTACCTGGATATCCACATTTAACATCATCATTTTGGGGTGATAATAATGAAATTCTATAATTCTATTCCTGAATGGAAACATTACATTTTATACAATCTTATAGATAAAAAAAAAATATTTTGAAATTTTGCCAAACTATTTGTTTCAAGAATCAACTCAAATAGCAAAAAGAAAATGAGTAATACAAATAGTAGGAATAATAAGAGAAAAAAAATCTACTAAATTAGTACATGACTATTAGCCAGGAACTAGAAGACAGCAGACTTTTCTATCTCATTATGATTTATATGGAAATATGTAAAAAATACCTGTACATACATAACACTCCCCAAAAATGTTATTTCACATGTGGCTGGGGCAAAAAAAATTTTTTATATAGTCACAATTCATAAAATTTCAGTTTCCAAAAAATCTAAAAAGAGTAAATGACAAAGATATCATAACAAAGAATTTAAGTAGACTAAAGCTGTTATTATTCATTATGAATGATATGCAAGAAAAGACCTTAAATGACATCTTCAGCAGAGATGGCAGAACAGCGAGAAGAACTATAGTCGAATTCTTCTTTATAACTATGACAAAAAGATTCAGAAAACATGCCACACTGATTTCCTGACTGAGAAATCCAAGGGGTGGGGGTGGGGGTGGGGGGTGGGGGGGGAGAAGAACACAACATTTTTATAGACTAGGTCAGCCTAGTGAGGCAATGAGGTATAAGGACTGACATAGGAATGACATGTAGTCTCCAGAATTGGGAAGGAATGGAGGCCTGACTGTGGTTGTGCAATACAAGTCTGACATTATATAAAAAATAGGAATAAGTAAGTATTCATTGAGTAACACTACTGAGTCAAAGAACCTACACAAATAGAGGAGAAGACGTATGTCTCACGATAGTGGTCAAAGACAAGGAATGGTCACTGGCTCTCATTTGCAAGTTTTTTTGGTTCTGACTCAGGGATCAGAGTTTACAGGATCACTCAAAATGGCTGAGTAGAGGAGCAGTCTACTAGAACTCCAAACAGGGGTATGTTGTAGTGCTCAGATCCAAACCAAGCCATTAAGTTGCAGAGCTCAGACCTGGAGGAAGCACTCAGATTAATATCTAGATTAAAATACTTTAATGTTCTTAGCTTGAACTAAGCTGTCCCTGAGAACTTAGAATAACAAAACACAGAATGAACCAAAGGAACACAGATGTGGCTTAGCCATTTCCCTCTGAAGTATGCAGAGCATGGCCCTAACAAAATGTACAATCAGGAAATAGGCTAAAAATGCAAAAAAGAATCTTACCTAACCAAAGAATTATTGTGGTGATAGGGACACTCATGAGCTCAAATCACAAACCCAGAAGAACATCAACAATTAAAATCTCAAAGAACACATGGCATAAATTAAATTGGAATTACTGTGAGATGAAGCAAGAAAGGTTTTTTAAGGATTTAAATGATTTTATAAGTGATATGAGAGCTCTAGTATTAAAGTGGGAAGAAAAAAATGAGCTTTCGAAAAAAGAACTGGAAAGAAAATTAACAACTTATCACAAGAAGTACAAAACTTTTCCCAAACTACATACTTATTTAAATTAGAATAAGCCAAACAAAGTTAATAACTCCATGAGACAATAAGAAATATATAAAGTTAAAAGAAAAGATTAAAAAAATATGCTACAGCAAAAACAACTCGCTTGGAAAAATAAATACTTTAAGAATCACTGGAATATATAAAATGCAAGACCCCTTCCCTCCAAAAGGAGCCAGAAATAATATTTGAAAAAATAATAATTGAAATCTGACCAGATTCACTTATGGAATAGTACAATGTAACAACTGAAAGAATCCATTGGCCACCTTCTGAAAGAAATTAGGGACATTATATTCAAAATCTATTTTATAGGTAAAAAAAAAATTATTGTAATAACCAGAAAGAATTCAACTACTAAGGAACCAGAGTGAGGGTTGCCCAAGATTCACTACAGAAAAAGAACAAAGAACCTAGAATATAATAAGACAAAAAATATAGGTCAACAATCAATAATAACTTGTCAGTTAAATATAATCATAAAGAAGGAGAAATTAATCTCAAAAACATTAAGGATTTCCATTAATTACTAATAAAAAGATCAGAGCTAATGTCTACTTGCAACTCTAAGGTCATAAGGTTATCACAGAAAGAATGTAATAAGATAGCTGAGTGAAAAAAGAATACGCTGGGGAAGGAAGGTAAGGGGAGAGACAAAAAGTTCAGAAAAATAAGTAGGATGCATAAGTAAAAAAGACAAATAAGGAGAAAGGAATGGGGATACCAGGAAACACGTGAACTTCACTATTACTTGATCTGGTTTAAAAAAAGATAAATATATACAGGTTTGTTTTTTTTTTCCCCATTTCGTTCACCAGGGAAATGGAGGAAAGAGAAATAGGAGAGGAGAGAGAATAGGCTAAGAGAAGGATTAGTCACATGCAAAACTCTAAGTATACAAAAGTGATTTTTAAAAGAAAAGATTAAGAACCTGTGAATGGGATTTGGACAAGTAAAAGAGAAAGATAGGAGAATAGAAGCAGACTGCATTTAATCTACAATTACTGATGTTGAACATACTCCTTTCACCACCTTCATCTTTACAAAAAGTGAGATGGAAACAAAAGTACAAGATAACAAGACAGAAGGAAATACACAATTAATAAATACAACTATGAACATGAATAAGATGAACTCATTCAAAAAATGGAAAAGGCTAGAATGCATCCAAACTGCAGTAACATGTTATTTGTAAGAAATTGCACTTAAAAACATAAAGATTCACAAAGAGTTCAAAATGAAGGAAGAGCATAAAATACACTAAACTGCAGATGAAGATTAAAAGACAGGGGTACAAGCATGATCTCTGACAAGGTAACAGCAATAATATGCACGATGAAAAAAAGTAAGATGTTATATTTTGCTGTAAGACTGCATACATAATTTTCAGCCTTCAACAAAACTTAGGAAAGAATAATTTTAAAGTACTTGAAAAGAATTTTTAAACTGTAGATTACTGAATTGGAATAAAAAGAAAAATTCATCTGTGTTAAATACATATGGCACTTTTATAAAAATTAACCATGTGTTAGAGCTAAAATCCTTACAAACAAAGGAAGAAAAGCAGAAATACCTTCATGTTAAAAAAAAAAAATACTAGGAAACAGGAATAAATATGCTTTTAAAAATTTTGATTAATATCACCTATGTAAAACAAGAGACAGCATTATATGTAATGGGGGGGAAGGAATAGCTTTTCCAATAAGATCAAGAGTAAAGAAAGAGTAATGTTTGTGCATTAGTACCAATACTATTTAATAAAAATACTAATTATAATATTAAGGCAAAAAAATATATCAAGGAAATTAAATATTAACAAAAAATAGAATAAAGCAAAATGCAAAAACGTCAAAATTATAAGAACACCATACAGAGTTAACAGAAAAATTAGCTGAAGTAATCAACTGTAATATAAAATAAACCCACAAGATTATAAGAATTTCTAAAGATTACCATCAAAAGCCACCAGGAAAGAAAGACAGATTTTTTTTTTCTATTTTTAAAACTGAGCAAAATATAAAATAATTATGACTATAAAAAAATTCATACCACAAAAAGATAAAATTTAGATAACTTGGAAAAACATTAATTATTCATGCATTTGCCATGTCAACATAGTAAAAAAATATAGTACCAGGTAAATAAATTTATATATTCAACTATGTGTCAATTTAGCTATCAAAAGATTGCTTTTTAGAGGTAGAAAAAAATTAAATTACTTGGAACAACAAAAAGGTAAAGAATCTTGAGGGAATTTTTTTTTTAAGTGGAAAGGAAGAAAATCTAGAATGCCAAATCTCAAAATAGTACTTACTAAAACAATTTGGTAGTGATTAAGAAATAAAGGTTGGTCACTGGAAAATATTAGGTACACAATAAACAGAGATAGATGAAAACAGAGAGTCTAATATTTGATAAACCTCCAAACAAGAAAGTAGTTGCAGAAAAATTAGGTATGGACCTAATTTCTCACATCATATACTTAAATAAGGTATTATTTTTTTGTATGTGCAGGGAGGTAGGAGCAAGAAAAGTTAGTTTCATTAATTGAAAACAAAGTTAAAATAAATAAAATACAGAATCCATTAACACGTAACTAGAAAGAGTGGCGGATGGATACAGTAACTACTTGCAGGATGAAGGATAACTAAGAGAAAGCCTGAATATAAATTGGTATAGAAATTAATATCAAAAAACCAGAAAAATTGTCATCTATCATTAGATTTCCTTTATGGGAGAATTTGTGGAAAGACATAGATAAGATCAGATGAAATGTAATTTGCACTGCTAACAGAAACCTCTATAATAATGACCTCAAATTAATCACTGTGCTATGTAAGGATGGCAAAATATGAAAGTAGAACCACAGTGGAATAGATAATGTTGTTTAATTCCATGAGAAATATATAATCAAGACTAATCAAGACTATGGGGTTTTTTGGTTACATTTACGGACTTATTAAAGAATTCAATTTTTCTATTATGTAAGAAATCTTGCACAGGATTATCTGTCAAGGCTTATAAACATGGCTTTCTCACTTTAGGAAATAGTAATACTTAACATCAGAGATTGAAAAGAAATGTAAAATTCAAGTACTTCATCATTACCTTACCTCCATCCCCAATTAGCTATATTCTTAAGGCAAGGAAATTGTGTTAAACAGGAAGAGGACACACACACAAAAAAAGCATTGGAGTGGGAATCTAAAAATCTGATCAGGTCTGAGTATATTAAAATACTTAACAAACATCTTCTACTATGAATGATTATATGCTAATGTTGGATATATTCAATAAACAATGATAGTTTCTAATTTTTAGAACAGATCTCTTTCTTACCACTCAAAAATATAAACAAATATAATCATTGCTATTAGAAATAACAATTTGTTGATCTCAAATCAGAAACCACATTAAACTTACAAATTAACATTTCATTATATTTTACTATATAATTATTGTTAACGCTCTATGATCATCAAAGCACTATTCTAGGTTCTGGGGAAACAAAGATAAAAACTAATAATACTTAAGACATTTGTAAATGGGGCAGGGGAAAAGACAGGGAATGCATTTAATAGGACTAGGGGAGATGCGGCTACATATATAAGCATCACACAAGACAAAACATAGTTATTTGAGAAAACTAGAGAAAGGAGATTCATTTTTGGTTGGGGGAGGGAAGGAAGTTTCAGAGGACAAAAAGTTTTTAGGTTTAATCAAAGAGACATTAAATAGGACTAGAAGGACTTGTCCAACCCAAGAGCTGTGAAAGGAGTGTTTTTTCACTATGGAAATTGTTCTGTACAAAGGAACAGAGAAGTGGGATAAAGGGAGAAGGTGATCACAGAAATGCACTGTTAAGACAACCCTGAGGTGCTACTTCACATCTCAGATTGGCTAAAATGACAGGAAAAGATAATGAGCAAAATCAAGAGAACACTGAACACAACTGCAAGATTATGTGATGATCAACTATAATGGACTCTTTTTAACAATGAGGTGATTCAAGGCAATTCCAACAGACTTGTGATGGAAAGTGTCATAAAGATCCAAAGAGAAAACTAAGGAGACTAAGTATGGATCAAAACATAGTGGGTTTTACCTTTTTTACTACTTGCTTACTTGTTTGTTTTTCCTTCTGATTTGATTTTTCTTATGAAACATGATGAATATGGAAATATGTTTCGTATACCTGCATATGCTTATATTAGCCTATATCAAATTCCTTACTGTCTTGGAGAGGAAGAAAGAGGAGAAAAATTTGAAACAAAGTTTTGCTAAGGTAAATGATGAAAACTATCTTTGCATGTATTAGGAAAAATAAAATACTATTAAAAATTTTTTTAAAGAAAGAAAAAAACTAGAGGTCTGGTCAAATGCATCTTTTTTTGGAACATTACTTTAGGACTTATGGAAGGGGAAAAAAAGAGACGGGAGACATGGACAGTTTCGAGGTTTTTATAATAATGATAATGAAAGATTTGCCCCCCCCCCAAAATTGTTAGAAATCATGTAGATTGTTATGGGAGCACTGCTGCTTAATTTAAAATAATCTCTCTTTTCTGAGCAAAAAAAATCCCTCTAGGATTTCCCTGTCCTTATACATCTCTAAACATATTCATAATTATGTTGCCTCCAGCATAGATCTTCTAAACATACACATGTTCAATCAGTCTACTTCTGTACTTGCCATTCCAACCTTCCTCTGTAAGCATATCTGAGAGACTGTAATATAAAGAATGTCCTCAATGGAAAAAAGGTGCTTTACCAATTTCTCAAAAGGCAATTCAGTTCCACTCAAGGACCAACTTATTGTGTTCATGCACTTATTTGTCCATCCTAGACTGTACATATTGATGGATAAGTTCTATAAAGAAATCCTTTGAAATATATGTAGACATACAAGAAATAACTGCCTGGCTGGCTGGGCCAAATCTTTTGAATGATTATGATCTCTCTCAGTAAAAAGTTCTGCATTTTTCTACACCTTAATGAAATAAGGACAGTAACACCCCCAGAGAGGATATCACTATCCACTCTACTTCAATTTGGACTCTGTATTAGATTTCATCTATAAGAAGAATGAATACTTCTGGTAAGAATATAGATCCTGTCATGACTCACCTAATATATATATGTACATGTGTATAACTATAAAAATGTATACAGATATGTGAGTGTATATAATCTATAGATATAATATGTGAATATGTACATGTGTATGTAAGCAGAGATTTAAAAAGTACTAAGACTTTTGGGACTCTAACCCCAAATGTGCATCTCTGACTCTAACCCTAAATTTTCACCTTTGACTTTAAATGTCACTCAACAGTATTACTTCTCTTATAAATTCCAAAGAGTCTTAAATTATTCTATTAGTAATACACCTTGTTTAAAAAAATTCTGTCGGGGGGAGAGGGAACTAGGTGGTGCAGTAGATAAAGCACCAAACCTGAAGTAAGGAGAACTTGAGTTCAAATCTAGTCTCAGACACTTAACACTTCTTAGATGTGTGACCCTAAGCAAGTCACTTAACCCCAAATGCCTTTGGAGGGTAGAGGGGGGAACAGAGGGGAGAGGAGAATTCTATCAAGCAGAATCATAGTCTATTAAATAAAATGCTGTTTAGTCACCAACAATAAGCACAGTGGGAAATTTATATTTTCTGTTATTTGTGAAACAGTATGGTTGTAGTTCATTGCAGAATAATGTTTATGAAAGCCTTACTCCTTACACACAAATTGTTAAGGATGTCCTCAATTTCTGTAGAGATGGCTCATATGCAGATCCATAGTTATTAATGTTCATTCAAGCACTTTTTTCAATATTAATAATCTGTGAGATAATTTTTCACACCCCTTTGGGATTTCCCAGTCCTTATACATCTGTAAGCATATTCATAATTATGTTGCCTCCAGCATAGATCTTCTAAGCATACACATGTTCAATCAGTCTATTTCTGTACTTGCCATTCCAACCTTCCTCTATAAGCATATCTGAGAGACTGTAATATAAAGAATGTCCTCAATGGAAAAAAGCTATTGGATGATTTTTGCAAATCTTTTCCATTTTCTTTTGTTTGTAATTCCTTCCATTTTCATGACTGGAATGATCTTATGCATTTGGATATCTTACTAAGCTTTCTTTACATATTGGTTTTTATTCTTCACTTCAAGCCTGTTTTTAAAGATAATATTACTCACAATCTATCTATCACTCAACTTAATATGATACTACAAATGAGTTTGTATTCTAAGTCAGTGATGCTTCTGGCAGCCACCCATTATTCATTGTCAAATAAATAAAATGTTTGCAGACAATGCTGCTTTCCAATTTCTTTCATCTACTTACTGAAGCAATTAATTTACACTGATTAAACTTCTGGAAAAAAATCTTATACTCAATGTCAATATCATTTCTGTTGGTCAATCCCCCCCCCCCCTTTTTATTTTGAACCACTTGTTTAAGAAGTTCAAGATTAAGCTGTGTTAGCTATCGTGTTTTCCTTTAAAAAAAAAAAAAAACACTAATTAATCTCCTAATTCTGATCCAACTTCAGAGATTACTCTTACAATAAGGCTTTTTTTTTTCAGTTTATATATACACACATGTACATCTTTATTGTGTTTATTTGATACTATATTTTTGAGATGAGTAATCTCATATCTTCTTCCTAAACTATGTTTTCCCATGTATTTCTTTCCACTTTCATATTTCCCCAAATTTACACTAAAGTTATCAAATTAATACTTGTACACTATATCTGTTAACTTAGTGTGGAGGGCCTTTCCAAGTTATTTGATAACATTTCTTTATCACTTAATTTTTAGCAATGTTGCTTATAGCAATTATTTTTATGGTGATCATTTTGTAGATACTTATTAGTTTTGAACCAAATGAATATCAAATGAAATGTGGTCTCTTAGGTCCCTTTCAAGCTTGAAATCTGTGATCATGTGAAATATTTCTTGTCACCTTTAGAGATATGATAAAATCCACTCTGCCAACTCCTTTCATTGTCTCTGCAAGAAGTAAGTACCTATGAGTCATCTTTCCATTTCACTCTAATTTAGTTCTTTTTTGTTTATAGCAAGATGTCAACACTGATATGACTAATTGTCAACAGTATCTCTATTTGTTCAATGTATAAGAACTTCACATTTAGGATTGTAACTTAAATCAAAAGTTATAATCTTTTAAAAATGTATGACAGCATCTTATGCCTTCATTCTTGTCAGCTATCATTCAAAAGAAAAGGAAAACATAGAATACTATTCCAAAGGGCAAAATATAAAAGTTTAGAACCAAGAATACTTTATATGGAAAGAGTGAATATAATTCTACAAGAGAAACAATGAAGTGTTTATTTGGACTTCTAATCACTCCTAATAAAGGCACCAGAAAAGAACAGAACTATCAGAAATGCAAAGAAACACAAAAAAGGTCAACATATTAATACACATACCCCTTCCCCCAAAGAACTGTGTGCTACTATAGGGAAACTGAAGACGTTTTCAGTGAACCCAGAGAAGAGAAATTATCTCATGACACTTTTATGCAATTAAAAAAATACATATATTTTATATATACTTGTGTAATATTCCATTTTCAATAATAATAATAATAGTTCTATTATATTATATAGAACTTTAAGATTTCAAACATTAATTTCATTACAACAACATTGCGAGGTGGGCATTTTTATTCCTATTTTTGAGATAAGAAAACTGTTGCTTAGAGCACACCACTATGTCCTGAAAAAATTTGACAGTTGGCTACCGTCTCCTCCTAGATAGTCTAACATCTCTGGGGATTTGTCACTGTTTTCTCCTTCTATTCATCTGAGAACTTCTCAATATTCTTTATTAGATTTTCTTCTATATTCTGCCACCTTCCTATGGATCCTCAGGGACATAATCTGTCTTCTGTCTCTTGTTTCTCTCTTCTTCCCTCCTTCCTCTTACCCCTGCAAGTATTTAGGGCTTCTTAAATTATCAGATGCAATGCTAAATACTTATTAACTGAATGATTGTATATTCTTAGAGATTTCATCAAGTCTTAGGAGTTTAATGATAAGCTCTATGTAGATAACCTCCATCTAGATTTTTCCTAATTTCTCCAGAACTCTACTCCCACACTAATAACTGCTTATCAAACACTTAAAATTGAATTTTTATAGGCATCTTAAACTTAACAAGTCCAAAAGAGAACTGAAAACCCAGCCCTCTCCTTAATTTATTTTTCACACTTAAAAACATTAGTTCATACACTCATTTCATCTCTTACCTACTAAAATAACCTCACAATTAACTATTTGCTTATCTCTTTCCTAATTCACTGTCCAAATAGCTGCCACAGCAATATTTTAAAAACAAGAGTTCTTAAAATGTATGATATAATATAGACAATTGTACAATATAATAATGCAATGGCTTGTAATTACCTCTGGAATCAAATACAGAAATCCTGTTTGACACTTAACATCTTTCATAAATTGTCTCCATACTTTTCTGGGCTTCTCTTCACATACTCTGTAGCCAAATCAGGCTTCTTACTCAACAGTCAATCTCCCATCAGTATGTACCTTTGCTTAAGTTGAGTCCATATGTCCACCATTCCTCATCATCACATGACTCTTAAAATTCCTAGCTGGCTTCAAAGCTCTGCTTAAGCACCAATTTATAAATCAGATCTTTCCTGATCCCACCCTCATCCTAGTGTTACCCTCCCAGTTACCTTTTACTTGTTTAGTATATTTTTACATATGTATACAATGTTTCCCTAAATAGAATTTAAGGACTATTTCATTTCTAGTCCAAAGATTAATCAGAGACATAAAGGACAATGTTTACCAATGGCGAATGCAAGGCTCCAGAATACAAAGCAACCACAGATAACATTAACTTAAAATACAGACTTGCCTGTAAAGTGCTATAAAGGAGGATGTTAAAAGCATAAAATTTTAAAAGAACGATTAAGGAAAAGTTTAGAAAAAAGATAAGAATGTTTTTATAAGAGATATATAAGAATCAGAAAGGGAATTAAAAACAGCATATGATTAAATGAAAACCAAACCTCTAACCAAGCAACAAAGTCCCTGAAAATTTCAATTAAAAAAACTTAAAACAGATCAAATGACTGAAAAACAAAATAAAAAAATGTAAAGTATATCATAGCAAAAACAACTGACCTAGAAAACACACCAAGAAGAAAAAATTTAAGAATTTAAGATGATATGAATACCTTGACCAAAGTCCTAGACATTATATTTCAAAAAATTTTAAGAGGAAACTACCCAGAGCTCTTATAATCAGAGAGTTAAATGAAAGTAGAATCCACCAATCATCTAAAACTCTCAGGAACATCAAAGCCAAAATCTTTAGTTTCCAGGTCATAGAAAATGTATTTAGTAGCCAGAAAGAAAAAACTGAAATACCAAGACTCCAAAGTGACAGTCGCACATGATTTGGGGCTATCAGTGAGTGAAAAACTTGGAATATAATATTCCAAAAGGCAAAAGGATATGGATTTACAGCCAAGAATAACTTACTCAACTAAAGTGTATATAATACTAAAAGAGGGGGAAAGTGAACCTTTAATGATAGAGAAAATTTCTAAGCATTTCTATCAAAAATTAAACAAGCTTTGAAGAAGTTTCTGTTTTGTTCAAACATAAGAATGGAGAGAAGTATAAGAAATACAAAAAGGTAAACATGAATAAACCATGATAAAAGACCAAACAATAATAATAAACTGTTTACATAAAGGCTCACAGAGAGAATCCAAAGATCTTAAAGTGTGTCTGTTATGGCTTAATGATTTTTAGAAAAGAAAAGGAAAGAAGAATTCACTAGGAAAGAAAAGAAAGGAAAGTTAAGGAAAATAACCTCACAAGGAAAATACACAAGTAGAAATCTATACAAAAAAGTAAGCGCACATGGAAGAGAGTAATTGATATTTCACACACTCATCTGTAGTGGCAAAAAAAAAAAAAAATACACAGAGTTGGCTACAAAAATACACTTCACTCAATAGGAAAACAGAAAAAATGCATTTAGACATTTCTATTCATAATAGGAAGGGGTAAAAGGTTAAAGGAAAAATAGACTCTAAGATTGTACCAAAAATATCAAGGCTCCTTTTTTATTGGCAAACAATGAGAATTCAAGGCAGTACCCATAAAATGGATGACCAAATTGGTGGTAGTGGTGATGGATGTGTGTGTGTGTGTGTGTGTGTGTGTGTGTGTGTGTGTACACGTGTGCATGCGCATCTGTATAGGAGAGACAGAGTCAAGAGACAGACAAAAAGAGGGGGAGAAGAAATATTTTCTGGACAAAGTTAATATGGAAATTTGTTTTGACTATTTTTTTTAAAAGAGTTTTATGATAAGCAGAGAAAATGTTTAATCTTTTTTGGTCATAATGTTGACTCTTTTAATGTTTGCATATTTTTCTGGAATATCTGTATAAATTCTCCACTTTCTGTTTGCTGAGAGGAAGGAGAGGCAGAAAAGAAAAAGAAGGCAAGGAAAGAAGAAAGGAGGAAAGGAAAAAGGGAGGAATAAAGGGAGGGAAAGATGGAAGGAGAGAAAAAAGCACAAAGAAAAATGAGTCTGTAGAAAGCTTGGCAAGGAACTCAACTAGGATAAATCATCTCAAAAATGTGTAAAGACGCAAATGGAAAAGGGAATAGGTGAAAACCAATACAGATCAGCTAAAATATTTTCTCTGATCTACTTTAATCATAAATGAAAGTGAAACCACATCTGGACTACTAATACCTTATTTTTTTGAAGTACTTACTACATGAAGGAGCACAAAGAACAGTAGAAATGGAAAAAGATGGAGATTACTCAAAGAAACTTATTCTACATGCATTATAATTTTTAAATTATTAAAGGCATCTATTCAAAATATCTGAAGAAGACATTACATAATTTGGAGGTGGAATGGGGGGGAAGATCACATAATATTATCACTCCCCCAAGAGACAATCAAGAAAATAACTATATCTACTGCTCTATAAGCCCACTTTTCTGTCTACTTAAGTTTCTTAGAATGATTTATACATACACTAAATGTATCCTTGAAGAAGAAAAGAAAGCTGAACCACTTTTACCATTTATTTTCCATGGAATACAACTTCACTCACAGAAATGAGTTAAATGCATAGAAATTTCAAAATTCCATGGAATTAAAGGAGATATATATAATAAGCTTATTACAAAGGGCCTGCACATAGTAGGTGCTTAACAAATGCTTGATTCCTTCTCCTCTTGGATGTGTTTATCATATAAAGAAGCATTTGACTAAACATGTAAAGAAATATAAACTTTATGTTTATAAAAAATATAAAGAAGCAGGGAAAAGCATCATCTTAAAGGTTATCCTCCAATAAGGTTTTTTCCCAAACATATGTTAAGAGTACCCAAGCTTCCTTGATACTAACAGAAATAACACTTTAATGATCAACCTATATGATTATCAATAACAAACAAGGATGTTTGCCAATGGCCTTGACTGACATGAAAAAAACCTTGCAGAGTAAAAATTGAAATACATGCAATATATAGTAAGATCCACCACATGTTTCTGTTTGCAGATGACATCATGATGATTTCATCAAGTCTGAGAATATTATAGGGCAAGAGTTCATAATCTTTTTTTCTGTCAAGGACCCCTTGGCAGTCTGGTGGAGCCTACAGAATAGAATAGTTTTAAATGCACGAAATAAGGCAGCATTAAAAAAAAAAAAAAAAGACCATTTATATTGAAAAATATTTACCAAAATATTTTTTAAAAAAACAACAATCCAATAACAACAACGTTCTTAGATCTGATTAGGAAACCTTGCTACAGGATGTCCTAAAAAACACTTAAGAGACTGTCTAATAAACCATATTGAAAACCCAAACTGCAATATGTAGTTACATGGTTGATAACGTTATTTTAATGAAATGGGACTAGTACAAGGTAAGAAAATATTAGTACAAGTTAGTAGAAACTATGTATGTACCATTTTCAACTGACTACAAGTTGTTCCCTACTAATTCTAAGTCTTGTCTACTGAACCTTTTTATTAAAATACTAATAAACTTCTAGTGATGCTGAAAATCATGAGAATACCACAACTTCAAAATTATCAAAATTCTAATACAAAAACAATAGAGAGATATATATGGTGAATGTGAAGTTATAGTATCTTATCAACAATAATATGCCCCCCAAAAATGACAGAAAAGATAACATTCCAGAAATGTATGATCATAACAGCAGGTGTGTACTGATCACGTAAAAAAAGAATGGGAAAAGATGGACAGACTAAATAAATACATTAGCAGCCACACAACTATTAAGGCAGAGCTTAAGAGCACTTGACAGATTTCCCCTTGGAAGATTTATGGAAAGATACACAGCAGATAACAAATTATGTGAAAGATTTGATCTATATATCACAGATGTAACCCAAATTGATAAGATCACAGATCCAATATTCAAATATGAGTTACTTTATATATCGATCATCTCCTGGAATATAAACCTTGAAAATTTTTATATGAATGTGTTCTAAAAAACAGATCACACTGGGAAGAATTGAGTCTCATGTACGCAAATTTATTAGTCCCCAAATGCAACCTAGTTGTCCATGTTAGCTAGAAATTTTAATCAAGCAGCTCAAAATGGTTTGATTCAAAGATTTAGAAAGGGGGGAACAAACAACGAAGTTTTATTTACCTATGTAATATTTCATTTCAGTGTCATGTTTGTTCATAAGCTCAAGAAGTCGCACTTCAATTTGGGCTTGATTTAAAAAAGCCTTCTTGTTCTTAATAATTTTAATGGCAACCCACTCCTGCTCCACACGATCATATGCCTTTACAACCTATAAAAGCAAAAAGAAATGTTATGTAGCTATATCTATACTTTATTCATGAAAAAGGTCCCACAATTCTAATTAAATACACACAAAAACATATCCCATAATTAAAGAAATATATCATCAGTGATAGGAAAGTCCTCAATGGTCTATCTTCTTCATTTTATAAATATGGAAAAAAACAGAACCCAGAAATTAAGTGATCACAAAGCTAGTTCCTTCTTCCTACTCATGATCTTTCTGCTACATCTAAGTTATCTTTGTCTTTTAAAAGTGTTTTTTACTATTATTCACTATTCGTTTTTCAAATTTCCCATTCATCTTCATCATTCTTTCTTATCATTCTTAATTAAAGAAATGAAGTTTTAACTTTGCCTCAACATTTCATGACCTTTATTTCACATGACCTTTTAGGGGATTACATTAGATAGACTATTAAAAATGTCAAACATTTTAACTTATGGATAATTCTGCCTTTTTTGAAACAAAAAAAGGCAATTAAAGAATTCAGATAGGTACAACTGCATTTATTTTACTAAATAGTCAGAGTTCCCCAGAACCACTATTCTTTAAAACTATTTGGAACCTTTAAAATCAATAGTAATTCTGATTCAAAGTACCAGACTGATTCTCATTCTGTCCCCTTGCAATTATTTTCATTCAGAACAAATAAAAAAGGGGAGAAAAAGTTTATCTAGTACAATTGTTTGAACTAATAAAAATGAAAATGCTTCAGTAATCAAAAATACTTTCCACACATAAAAAAGAATAAGATTTGAGGTCCTTGAATGAAAAAAGGCATAACTAGAAATACTAGGTAGGACTTGCCAAGAAGCTGATTTAGATTTAATAGAAAGGAAAAGCTTCCTAATAATTAAAACCATCAAAAATTGTACTGTGCTTCCTCAAGTAATAGGTTCTCCCAATTGAGATCGTTAAATGAAATTGATCATTTCTTATGAATGACATACATGGAATTTTCCGTCAAGTCCAGATTTTCCTGAACAAATTCAAGTTCTTTCCAAATCTATAAATCTATTAACTCTGGTATCCATACCTACCATTGAAAAGTCACATACTAACTAAAATTCAGTGACCAAACTAAAAGCTCAAAATGTTGAACTTCTAAATAAACTGTAAACCAACATTTCTCTAGTTATCAAGAGAATTAAATTCCAGACATTCAAAGACTTTTTAAAAAATTTACATGCAATACAACTTTGAAATTAATGTGTTAAACTGATTATATACTTTTAAAAAGCCAACCTGTAAATAATTAAGGGTTTTGTGGTTTAATATAAAATATTTTTCCATTACTTAAATAAGCAAATGTTCCATCTGTCAAGATTAGAACAAAAAAATTAAAATTAAAATCTTAAAAACACATTTTTGATGCAATGAATGAAAATTACAATGGTATAAATGTTTAAATAAATGTTTATGTTCAATTGTAATTAAATCAATATCCTTATCAGGTCCACTTTAGGTTCTAATAATTGAATTTTGCAGTTGAAATTTTTTTTCAAATTCAGTTTGTTCTAAGGCTACAAATATTATTACACTATATATAAAGTACTTTTTTTCTTCTTTACACTAATGGAAAAATACTTTTTTCCTTCCCCTTCTCTAGTTTTAAACACTGAATGTCAATTAGATTTTCCCAGAAGGAACAATGGAACACAATACTTTTATTTCAAATGATAGTTATTTCCCTACCACAAGTGTCCCTTCATTCCAATATATTCTTCAAAGTGAGTTTTCTTAAATGTAGATATGACCACGTCATTCTCTTATTTAGTAAACTCCGAGTGGCTCCCTATTGGCTTCAGGGTCAAATATAAACTCTCGTTTAACTTTAAAATACTTCATGATATGGCCCCATGCTATTGTCCTGTCTTAATATACATCATTCTCTTCACCTTCCCACTTTAATCCAGCCAAATTGGTCTTTTCTCTGTTGCAATGTCTTCAATCTTATTCTTGTTAACATCTCTGCAACCTTTGACACTATTCCTTTCTTCTAAATGCTCTAATTTTTCTGGTTTTCCATGACACAGTTGTCCCCAGATTTTTCTCCTACCTATACAACCACTCCTCAGTTTCTTTTGCTGGAATTTCAGCTAGATCATACCCAACAACCACAAGTAACACCACAAGGCTCTATCCTTGGCTATCTAATTTTCTCCACTATTTCTTATTAAGCAGCCACATCAACTTACATTAATTGTCATTTTTATATACATTATCCTCAGATATACACACACACTCCCTGAATCTTTTTTCTGACTTCTAGTGCCTCTTCACCTTTTGGTTGTCTCAAACTGAACCAGGCATCTGAATCTGCAAGTCTAACGTAGAATTATCTTTCCCTTCCTCCTTCCCTCAACACTCCCATCTATACCCCTTCCTATTATTTTTCAAGGCTATCACCATCCTATCAGTCATTCCCCTAGAATTCTAATCTCAATAATATTCTTGATTCCTCATTCAGTTATCTCTAACAGCCAATCTATCACCAAATCTTGTCAAAATTTCTGAATAATGCTCTTCTCTCCTCTAACAATCTTCACCTTAATAAAGATCATAACCACTTCAAATTAACAGTATTTCAATAACCTTTTGAATGGTCTCACTACCTCATTACACCAATGTGTCAAAGTTATATACAAAAAGAAACAATTGACCATATCACCCCCTGCTGAATTACCTCCACTCATATCCAAGTACCCCTAGAATCAAAGAGAAAATCCCATTTGGCTTTTAAAACTTTTCATAACCTGTTCTGGCCCTACCTTTACAGTTTTCTTCCACTTTACATCCTTTTCTCTATTCTGCAAATCATACAAGACTCCTTGGTGTTCTGTTCACATGGTACTTCTTCCCATTCTGTGGAATGTTTTCCCTCCTTATTTTTACTTCATAGATCCAAGGTATAGCTCAAATCCTATTTTCTGTAGAAGGTCTTTCCTAGTTTCCTTCTTTACCCAAACTCTTTCTGAAATGACCATGTTTACATTGTATATATCTGGTTGTTTGCATGTTATCTCTCCCACCATATGTGGCTTTGTTTGTATCCTCAGCTCTTTAGCCAATAGCAGGCAAATGTTAGTTATTTAAATACTTAGTCATGATGATGGTCCTTGCACATAGCATTTCATCCTCCAATCTCAATGCTTATGCATTAACTATGCCCCATACCTAGAATACACTTCTGTCTCACCTCTGTCTCAGAGAATTCCTCACTTCCTTCAATATACAGCTCAAGCACTGCAGATTCTAAATAATACTTTTCCTGATTCCAACTTCTAGTGTCCTATTTCACTACTTTTTATTTAATCACTTTGTATATGGTTGCCAGCATTTTTACAAGCACATATTGTCTATCAATAAAACTTTTCCCTGAGAAATGAACTTTCATTTTTTAGCTTCAATATGCTCCAAATCAAGTAAAATGTCTCCTATAAAACATACATTTAATAAATGTTTGATAATTGACTGATACCAAAAACTATCTTTAAAAAAAGAACCAACTTAAATTAAGACTTATTCTATAAGAAAACATCTAATCACTTGTGAATCCAAAAGCAATCTGGACTAGTAACACTAAATGTTACATTCAGTAGGATCATTGAACTGAAAGCTGAAAGAGAATAAGTCTAAGTTCCAATTTATATATATGTGTGTGTGTGTGTGTGTGTGTGTGTGTGTATTAAAAAAAACGACACCCAGCCAAGCCAAGTTGCATATCCAAGGCTACAGACTTATGTAAAAATAAGAGTTGGCTTTTCTAAACCCACTGAAGCTCAGGAAGAAATTTCTTTTCTTTTTTGGTTTTAGATGTTTATTAAAAGTCTCCCTCCTGTGTGGCTCTTAATTCACTAGACCTTCTATAGCACCACTACTGATGTGATCAATGACATGATGAGGAAATATATAGGTAAGGTTGCAACCAGTGGTTTGGGCTGGTGCAAGTAAACTATTCAATCATTCTAGACAGATCTACTGCCAGAAAATAGGACCTCATCTATTGATAATTTCATTGAGAGAGACAGTTCTGGTCTATTTAATATTTTTCTGATTCTTTTTGTCCTGGAAGATTCTTTCAAGGACTTTGATGATCAAGGCGGAAATAGAAATCACAATTTCAATATCTATTCTGAATGGCAACTTTCATTATGATATCTATGTCCTTTCTAGTCACCAGCTGCCCTGACAATATTACTACCAAACTTTTGCAAAAAACAAACCCAAGGGATCAATTTGGAGAGCACAAAGCAAATGTGGTATCAATGTCATCAACAATGTCTCTTTTACATCTTTAAAGGTCTCAATACACCTTTTAACTTCATTAGAATCAAACTTAGACAGCACGACAATAATGAACAAAGAGACCCAGTATGGATACCATGAGAATTTCTGTGTAGATGATCCCAGATTTGGAATAATTGGAAAAGAATGCACCTTTATTACTTATAGAGGAAAAAAAATCTTTTCATAACAAGCCTGCGGTAAGTAGAGAAAGTATTAATATTATCATTTTATCGATGGGGAAATTGATATGCCCAGTCCCAAAGGTAACAGTAGAGCTCAAGTGAAAGTTTTTGGATAGGGCTTTTGATCATCACTGGAACAAAGAAGTCTGGTCCAATCTCACTATTAAGAGGAATACTTCATAATATCCCTAAAAATCCCCCCAAAAGTTAGCAGTACCTGGAAATTAACAACAAATTACTAAGAGATGAATAGAGCTATTAAGGCAATTATTGCAGCTGTTCCTGAACTTGTCAACACAATGGGCCAAATAACCCATCCCCAGTGTAGTGAGTTGGAATTAATGGAATCATTTTCTCCAATGTCTTCTATATTCTCCTGACTAGGTACAGTCAAGAGTAGTTGCTTGCTCTTAAGTGGGAAAGAGCTCAATATAATTTCACCATTCTTCCCCTCATTTGAGTCCCTCATATTGCTGGCTTAGTGGTAGATATCTGAAAAATACACTATTTCATTACAGCACCAACTTCCAAAATTACATTAATAACATAATTTTGATGTTGGCAAAGAGCATTTAAACAGATGGTGGCTCAAGAAACAAGTATTGAAGATTAATCCCCCCAAAAAAATTCAGGACCTAGATCATTCAAATGCAAATGAAGCCTAGAGACTTAATGGTCACTTTAGGTTATGGAAAATGTCTATTTCCTATATAGGTATTTTGATAAACTCCAATTACTCACTCTCTCACAAATCTATTCCTGCTGAGTAAGAACAAGAACAGATAATAGACTTATATAAGATGACTCAAGGAGGGTTGAGTCTTTCCTGCTGGGTCCTTATAATTTTAGAGACTTTAATTTATAAGGATGAGGCTGAGTGGAACTTGAGGGGATAACAAAACATTCCTGAAGTAATCATTCACTATATTACATTTGAAAAGCAACTGCTTACTTATTATTGGGTCCTAGATTAGTTGGATAGTCGATGGAATCAATACTATTATCCTTCACCCATTATGAATAAGTTGAATAATGCAAGGTAAGTTCTCCTACAAGATGGATTGTGATGTTGCCAGAGAGTTGAGACTTCTAGTCTCTACTTTAATTCTCTGTTTACCATGTGGTCCTTAAATCTAGGAACTAAGGGACATGTTTCTGACTAATTTATATATGGTTCTGCTCATTATGAGAAAAACATACAAAAGTCAATCTTAATAGGCAAATATACAATAGCCAAGAACAAATTCAGGGATAAGAATAAAAGCAAATAATTCCAATGAGTCAAGTTGTAAACTAAGGGTGGAGGATGAGGCCATCAAGGCTTTTAACTAATACTGATTCCTAGTAAAATGGCTCTGGGTTTGGTTGGATGGTCTACGGCCTGGATAGAATAGTACTGGACAACGAAAATTTTAAAAACAAAACAAAACAAAAAAAAAAGTTTCTAGGGTAAAGACTGATGGCAGAATTTTGCTGATACCTGACATAATAGACTAGAGATGAGGTCTATCATTCAGATGGACACAGGGACCATGATGCTATTTTGTATTATGTGAGGAGACTATAAACTTCTCTTAACCAAAATAAAACAGCCATTTCTTCAGAGTGCTAATCAAAGTGTTATGATTCCATGTACCAGGTAAAAAGAAGGAACACTGAATATGTGGTGGTATGGGCTGAGTCACAATATTAAAAAACTCTGAAACAAGTTATATGCAAGAGGCCTGCGATTTCTAAGCTATTTTAACTCAGATGATTAGGACCTATAATGGAGAATAAGGACAATGTAGACAATGTAGAAGGGATTATCAATTCTTCAGCACAACAAAGATTCTACTAAATGCAAAGGAGTTGATACCAGGCCTCATCATGAGTCAGTTAGTCTTAGGGAAGGCCAGTATGTGTGCTATATTAAGCACTAGGAATTCAAAGAAAGATAAATGACAGGCTATCTCTTTCTCTTAGGAACTCAATCTAATGGGAGAAACAACATGAAAACAATTAAATACAAACAAGCTATATATAGGATAAACAAGAAAGAAAATCAACAGAGTAAAGACATTGGAATTAAGAGAGATCTGAAAAAGCTTTTTGTAGAAGGTAGAATTTTATCTGGAATCTAAAGAAAGGCAACAAATCCAGAAGGCAGAAATGGGAATAAATCACATTTCAAACATAACAGGACAACAAATGAAAATGCCCAGAATCAAGAAATAAAGAGTGTTTTGTACCAGGTAGCGAAGTGTCAAGGATGACACCTAGGCTTCAAGCCTAGGATGGTAGTACTGAGTGTCTTTTTTCTTCACTCCAGGCCCAACTCTTTATTCACAGCAAACAGGGTAAAGTGATCAAAATATATAAAAGGCTTTTAGAAGGTGAGAGAATTGCTTAGGCTATTTGCCAAAGCTTCAAATACCTGAAGATCTATTTGCTAACAAAGAAGCAGAGTACCGTTTTATATTTATGCATCCCTTAATATAAAATTATTAAGTAATAAAGCATATTCTCAATTTGATTTTTATCATCCATAAATGTTTATTGTATCTTGAACCTTGAACCTTGAATCTGTCAGACCGGTCTATTTTAAGCCTGGCCTCCAAAATAATGGATGACTTTTTTTTGTTACATTGCAGGGATCCTCAAACTTTTTAAATAGGGGGCCAGTTCACTGTCCCTCAGACTGTTGGAGGGCCGGATTATAGTAAAAACAAAACAAAAACTTTGTTATTTTAAAAACATATCAAAAATAGTTTGTAAATGAAAAAGATAAGATGAAAGCAAAATCACTGACCTTGAATAACTTTCATGTTAATTTTGAAAGGCTTTAACAAACTTTACCAACAAGAATAATAAGTGTTATAACTCAATTTTTAATTAAAAAAATTATCTTAAATTATTTGAAAAAAGAACAAAGGAATGGTTTAATGGAAGCAGGAAACAGATTTTATGTATAGTCCTTCATTAGAACAACTCAAAGAAATAGAATACAGAGAATGTGTGTTTAAGTGCCATTAACTTATTCATTGTTCAAGATTCTGATGAGAAGATGGGTTTTTGAAGGAAAAATTTAAGAAAGATTAAATGAGGCAATACAATGAAGATGTAGAAATATTAGAAATAAACTATCAAGAAATGAAAATATAATTCAATTTTCTAATTTTCCAAAAGATAAATAAAATTCAGTCGATTCTCTAATCTACCTATATATTTTTAAAACTGACCTTTAAAAAATGGGAGAAGTTGACCTACACATAGTTAAATGAGCATAATGACATTCAAAATTATCTAAATGGCACAGTCTGCACTAAATTGAACCTTAATTATATTTCTTACATATAATTATTCCATTCTTCATAAGGCAGAAGGTAAGACATCAAACTTGAAAGCAATAGTAAACAAAATGAAAGCAAAAGGAGAAATTTAAAATACAGGATAGCTACAGACTGAAATTATTCCTCTGGTTTTTCTTTGACATGTGAGATTTTACCTTTATAACTTTCCAGGGGATAGTAAAAGATTCATTCTTGTCATTTAAAATATCTTTCAAACTTGAAATTGATTTATTCCATGTAGGTAACAAATTTCCTTTTGAACATAGGTGATTATCTTCTTGCAAATTCTAATTTTAGAAAGTTGTCTTGATCAAAGTTTAAACGACATATTGAGGGTCACACATCCACTATGTGTCAAAGGTGGAACTTAAACCCTATCTGTCTGATGTTGGCTCTCTTTTTACTACACCAATCTGGTTCTCATAACAGATCTGATAACCCAACTACAAGAATTCCAACAAGCAAATATATGACTCTGGTACGTGTATGTCTAGAATGAAAGTCTAAACATATAATAACTATAGAATAAATTCTCTACAGAAGAAATATGATCTCATATAACTCCCAAGCCTCATTAATTACTGAATATATAAACATCAAGTACTTACAAAAAGAAAAATGTTTCTTGTGATGCTTTAGTCTCTATTTTAAAATCTAAACTATCCTTGTAATCCAAACAATTTAACAATTTTTATTGAATTACCTGTCCAAAGGAACCCTTTCCTATTAAAGAGTCAATTTCATAACGATCCATCCACTTTTCCCCATTTTTTACAATATAATCATAGTTATCATCATCGTAGCCATCATTGTAAACTTTCCGTTCCTTCTTATGACTAGAATCATCTCCTTGGCCCTGTTGATGTCTTCGCTTCTTTTTTGCATAGTAAACCTGAAATTCAAGACATATAATTATATTTTTTCATTTCTAAGTATGCAAGTAATTTAGATAATAGATTACAAGTATTTGGGGAGGAAAGTTCAACTGCCAACACTAGTGGAATTATGTACCACATAGTCATTCCTTTTTGAAACATTAAAATGCTTACTCTATTCCTTATGCTGAGGGAGTTAAAAGTTTAAATAAGATATGATTTCTGCACTCATTGAGCCTATTCTATTCAAAATAAATGCAGTTAACACTCTTAACTGCTATTTTTCTTATAAATTACCAAGACAAAAGAAAATGCAAAAAAGCATCTGCAAAAACAAATCATCTGGAGCAGCTAGGTGGCTTAGTAGAAAGAACATCAGCCCTGAAGTCAGGATGATCTAAGTTCAAATCTTGTCTCAGACACTTACTACTTCCTAGCTGTGTGACTCTGGGCAAGTCACTTAAACCCAAATGCCTTAGGAAAAAAAAATCCTGAAGATATAACAACTTATACTATTGTCATAAATATCAGATAAATATTATAATGCTTGATGCTTTCAATAAAAACTAAATTATTGTGAGAAAATATATAAAATATTTCTGCAGTCAAAAAATAATTAAAATTACTGTTTTCAGATTTATTAATAAAAGCCAAGAAATTCGTACAGAAGACAATAATGAATGCAAGGTCATTTATCTCTCTCTCTTTTTTTTAAAGTTTCTTATTTATTTTTATCATACTTTATTGCCATAATAATTCATCAGCAACCCATTCAAAATGTCATAAATGTACAAATATACTACTATCACCTCCTCTAACCACACTGATACTACCTTTCCTCATTCCTCTACTTCAAAGCTCATAAAGTGATTGGCTTTTCATACAAATAAATTATAGGACTAAATTCTCTGAGTGTAAAAGGAAACACAAATACATATATTTTCTTAAAGGAAATTCATTCAATAACTAATTACCAAGTTAGGATTAAGATAGAGAGCAAACTGACATTATGCTCCAAAGCTATCTTTGACAGAATCTAAAGTAGGTAACAGTATCTGACAGTACCTAACAGATTTATCTGAAAAAAAATCAAACTATAGATAGAAATATTGGTAGGATCAGAGATTTGGAATTGGAATAGACCTCAGAAGTAGTTCAATCTATGCCAATTAAAATAAAGATGAGCCAAGTGAAAGCCAGGGATGATACATTATTGTCCAAAGAATAAACTGTCATTTTTAAACTCTAATTTTCTGACTCCAGGGGAAGTTTTTCCCCCCACTCTAATATAGTTTCTTCCATAACTTAAATATTAAGTTTTTTAGGAATAACTATGATTCTTTACTAAGGCCTTTAAATTCAACATTAATATGACAAATAGGAAAAATTATTATTCACAAAATGGTTTTCTGCATAGCTTTCAACTTCTTTACCAGAATCATTTTGGTATAAAATAAATAATTTACTTGCTTACCTCATTAATATGTTTGTATGTTTTGATCAAGTCAACAGAGAGTTTCCTCAAAGGAGCAGTTGCTGGATCACGGAAGGTTTGGGGCATCCGTCTCTGTAACATGACAATATCAGGTATCACCTTAAATAGACAGAAAAGACTGGTACTTTTAACTAAACTTCTTTAAACTGTATCTATAATTAAAAATTAAAATTCCAATATAAAAAAAATAATGTATGTGCATGTATATATGAATGAGAAAAAAAGACTTTAAAGAATTCATTGTCTGAATGGTTTGTCTTTGGTTACCGAAGGGGGGAAAAAAAAGGCCACCACTGACCATCAATTTGTTGATTATTAACTAGCCTAATTAATAAATCATTCATTACCTAGAAATACTATTGGGATTTTTCATTCATCACAAATAGAAATATACATATATTTTCCAAGGCAATCATCATTTAATTCAATGCAGCCATTTAGATTTATTAGCTGAGCATATCTCTATGGCTAACTGCAACAACCCTGCAGCATGTATCCAAATCTTTACAGCTAAGATACTATGGAATTGTTATGGACTTCCTGCATAGTAAGAGCAACATCTTCTTTTGTCTTAAATCCCTGAATAAGATAATAGTCTAGCATCAGCTGGCATAAGAGAAACTTATTACAGAGACTACATGCAATTCTGTGACATAATATTTACCAACCCTACAATACAGTGATCTAGTTTATTCTAAAACTTCCTTGCCTATGGTGGAATATGAATTTCTTGTTAAAGATAATTGCTTGGCTGAGGAAAAAAATTTTTCTATCAAATCTCTGATTAGGGTGCCTGTTATCTAAGACATACAGAGAAATAATCCTAATTATGGATGAACAAAAAGCTCTTCCTCAATGGCTATCTGATTAGCAACAATTCCCAAAGAAACATGGTAAACAATCAACAAATAAAATATTGTTATAAATAAGAGAAATTCAAATCAAATAACAACAAAAAAAATTGAAGAGCCAACATTAAAGGGGTTACAAAAAGATCAAGAATATAACATACTCTTGGTGGAGCTATGATCGTTCTAAAGAGCCATTTTGGAATTAAACTAAGATTACTAAAAGGTTCACCCTTTGACTCAGAAATCTCACAGTTAGGCAGGTAATCTAAAAAGACCAAAATATTTATAGCTATATGCTTTGAAGAAATAAAGAAATGGAAATAGATTAGATGTCCAATGACTTGGCCTCCAACCAAATAATTTTAATTAACAGTATCAATATATTATTTTAATTAAATGATACTTGACATTTTGAAATGATGATTGATTCCAAGGCTTTCTATAGAAAGCCACTTGACAAATTTCAAGAGCCCATCAATCTGAGGCAGCTAGATGGCACAGACTATAGAGCAACCATCCTGAAGTCAAGAGGATTTAGATTCAAATCCAGCCTCAGACACTTAACATTAGCTTATGTCACCCTGGATGGGTCACTTAATCCCAACTAATTTACCTTTCCCTCCTCCCAAAAAAGGTCTATCAATCAGAAAATGACTAAGAGAGGATTGGAAAGGAATACATTCTTATATGCAGGTGTTTCTAGTCTAAAATTCACCTCTTCTGTTACTAAAGCATGAAAATTTTCTTGCTGTTCATGAAAATGGATCCAGTTTCCATTTTATCAATACTATTCTGGCTATTTTGTGCTACTCTTTGTGCTAAGGATGAAGATGCCATTTCAACCACAACTGAAAAGATTGAACTGATGAGAAGAGAAAGCAATTGCTCTGCTTCTCTCACTTTTACCCAGGGTTTTAGAAATAGAGCTAGGTAGTGCCTCTTTTGGTTTCACATATTTGTTCTGTTCCAGGCACCAGGAATGATTCTTATGGACCCAGTTGTTTGAGCCATTATGACCTTAGAGGCAAGATTTTAGAAAGGATGATGTAGCCAGCCAACCAATCATAGAAGCCTTGAAAAGGGAGGGTGACTAGGAATTGGAAGTGGGATTATGATCTATGAGTTGTGAACTAAAATGTGAACCTAGGCCTCTTCCCCTTCCCTGAAGCTGAAGTGATACAAATGTATTGGAGGAATAACACTACTCCAACTATTAGTGGCTGGCTAATGAAACTAGGTACAGGAAAGCATTCCCTACATTTAAGAGGAACACCATAATTGGGGGCTACAGTCATTTACAGAGTCCAGATACCCTCAATCTGCCTTAAAGATCATGGAGAATTCTGAGGGTGGATTGAAATCTAATCTTATAGGCAGTAGAGCCATGGTATTCTGATATATGTTGAACTTTGAGATAAAATCAGCTCTTTACGTTAGTAGCTACATCTAGAGAGATTCTCTGCCCAAGACTTGATTCTCTATATCCTAGATCACTAGATATAAGAGAAAAGTGGTGGGTTTTTTCAGGCTATAAATATACAGTGGATTTTTTTTTCCTGGTATGTGTTCTCTCAGAAGTCAGTTCCATTAGTATGATTTTGCAAACTTTTTATTTCTGATAAACTGAGACATTTAAAAAATTTTTAATGTATTGATATTTTCTGATATGTATTGAGTCTTGTATAAATACCTGCATAATATTTAGAATCATAAGATTGCTGAAGTCTGGTAAGTAACATTTATATTCAGGAATGAAACAAGGTTGCCTATTATCACCACTATTATTTAATACAATACTAAAAATGTTAGTTTTGACAATAAGAGGAGAAAAAGAAATTAAAAGAATTAGAGTAAGTAATAAGGAAATAAAACTATCACGTATGCAGATGATGTGATGGTATATTTACAGAGTCCTAGAGAATCAATTAAAAAACTACTAAAAAACAATTGACAATTTTAACAAAGTTGTAGGATATGAATTAACTCCAAATAAACAATCAGCATTTCTGTTACCAACGAAACTCAGCAGCAAGATACAGAAAGAGAAATTCTATTTAAAGTAAGTATAAACAATATAAAATGTCAGTATACCTACCAAGACATAGCCAGAAACTAAATGATTTGAACACAATTCCAAAACACGTTTCACAAAAATAAAGCTACATCTAAATAATTGGGAAAATATTAAATGCTCATATGTAGGCCAAGCTAATATAAGGAAAATAACAATTCTACCTAAATTAATCTATTTGTTCAGTGTCATATTAATCAAACCACCAAAAAATTACTTCAGAGTTAGAAAAAAAAAATTTACCTGGAAGAACCAAAGGTCAAGAATATCAAAGGACCTAATGAAAAAAAAAAAGCTGGCCTGGCCATACCAGGCTTAAAATTATATTATAAAGCAGCAGTCAACAAAACCAGTTAGTACTAGTTAAGAAATAGAGTGGTATATTGGTGAATTAGATTGGGTAAACAAGACACATTGGTCAATGACTACAGTAATCTAGTGTTTCATAAAGCCACATACTCCAGCTCCTGGAAAACTGGAAAAATAGTATGGGAGAAACTAGGAACTGACAAACATCTAACATGCTATACCAAGAAAAGATGAAAATGGGTTCATGATTTACACATAAAAGGTGATACTATAAGTAAGTTAGGAGAGCAAGGAATAGTCTGTCAAATCTTTAAAGGAAAGAAAATTTATGGCCAAAAAAGAAGCAAAGAATATTATGAAATGCAAAATGGATAATTTTGATCACATTAAATTTAAAAGTTTTTGTACAAACAAAACCAATGCATTTATAAGAATTTATAGGAATACAAGTCACTCTCCAATTGGTAAAAGGTCAAAGGATATGAATAAACAATTGTCAGATGAAGAAATCTATGGTCATATGAAAAATAAATGCTCTAAATCATTATTGGTTAGAAAAAATGCAAATTAAGACAACTCAAGACACCATCTCATACTTATCAAATTGGTTAAAATGACAGGAAAAGATAATGTTGACTGTTAGAAAAGATGTGGGAAAACTGGGAGACTAATGCATTATTGATGGGGTTATGAAATGATTTGACTGATTCTGGAGAGCAATTTGGAACTATATTCAAAGGGCTAACAAACTGTGACTGAATGTAATAGAATATTACAAAATGAGGAACAAACTGATTTCAGAAAAGCCTGGAAAGACTTACATGAATTGATTTTGAATGGAATAAGGAGAACCAAGAGAATACTGTATACGATAACAAAAAGATTATTTATGTGATAATCAACTTTGATGGACTTGGCTCTTCTCAACAATGGAGTGATTCAAAGGAATTTCAATACACTTGGAATGGAAAATTCCATCCACAACTAGAGAGAGACCTGAGATTGAATGTGTAATGTCAAGACTAGCTCTCTGGAGAACCTCAGGATCAGCCCAAGTCCTTGGTCTTAGTGGAAGAGTGAAGGAGGTAGGAGAGCTACCATGTGGCTAGTTAAAGGTGGCATCTAGCATTTTCTCTTATGTCTGTGTCTGAGAGCTGTGGCTAAGAGTGCATCCCCAGTTGTCCCAATACTTAAATACTTCAGTATGATTACATCAGTACAACACATTGAACCATTACATCACCATATAAGTACTAAGTATATGCTTAACTATGAGTACCTTGCTGACCTAGATTTAAATACACCTTTTCAAAATTCCAGCCCTCTATAGAATGTGTATAGAAACATAGCATTTTCACTTTTTTATGTTTGCTTTTTCTTTCTCATGGATTTTCCCTTTGGGTCTAATTTTCCTTGCATAATATGACAAATATGAAAATATATTTAAGTGAATTGCACATATTTAACCAATATCAGATTTCTTGCTGTATCAGGGAGAGGGCAAGTAAAAGAAGTATGGAGAAAAACCTAGACCACAGTCTTAGAAAAATGAAATGTTGAAAACTATCTTTACATATATTTGGAAATTAAAATACCATTAAAAATTTTGAAAATTTAAATTTAAAAAATGTTTTAAAGAAATGTTCATATTGGTGTTTTTGCACTTAAACAGAACTGTGATAGGAAAATATCCCACAAATTCTTAAGGTAAAGAGTAAACTGCCTGAACCTCTTATAGGAATTATCTAACAGAATGACCCCTGAAAAATTTTAGCATGCTCTGTACAGAAAAGGACACTTTCTGTGTATCTACCAAGTGAATGCCCTTAAGTCCTAAAGGAATCTTTGGAAGATGTTCTACCCATGATAGTTTCCATTTGAGAAAAAAGACAAAGTTAAATTGACTTCAGCTCCCAAACTGCCACAGAGATAGCTTCATATAGTTTGAAAAATTCAGCCTAGATCAGATTTCTGGTCAAGACAGCAGTCAGTTTACTTTACTCTTTCTTCTTCTAGTATACTGAGAAAGTTCCTAGAAAGACTAAGGCTAAGCAAGCAGAAAAATTTTAAATTCTTTTAAATGCTTTGCATTCTGTTGTCTTTTTTGGGCAATTCTGAGAAATGTTTCTTGTTCTATGAAACTGTAAAATTCTGAATTTAGAGATAATTGTGATTTTCATCTGTACATCTGAAATGTGACAATGTAACATTGGCTGTTTTGAGACTTTACTATATGGCGCTGTGAAAGAAGTAAAAGGATGCTGGTTATGCCTCCCCAGAGATCAAAGAAATAAACTGAATTTGGGTCAAGGACTGTGTATAAGAAAAAGAAAAAGAGAAAGACTGCATACCTGAATATATGCCAGAATGACAAATTTTAAACAGTGAGAAATGTGTAACCCAGGTTTCTTTGGGTATTTCTGAAGTAAATGCTTCTATGTAAAAGCTTTTAAATATAAAACAAAACACTATTTCAAGTTAATCTCCCTCAGATTACCATGCATTCAGGCATACACACAGGAAACTGTGAGTGTGAGTGTGTGTATATGTGCACGCATGCATACACACACGTGTACTTTTGCTGACTTCCTTCCCTACTGCTATTCTTCCTTTCCTTTTGAGAGGCATGAATGAGAGACAAGATAGTGCTCTCATTCAATCCTCAGGTCATAGCCAACTGTCACAAGATATTTAAGGTATCCTAAAGAATCTTAATAAATTTAGATCTGAAAAAATACTTAAGAGGCCACTTAGTCCACCAATTCATTTTATAGATGAAAAAGGAACATGTGACAGAGTCTAGGTCCAAGATTAAAGAACTCCTGAGTAAGTGACCAAGTATTTGAACCAAGGTCTTTCTGATTTCAAGTCAAGTGCCTTAGCTATTTCTCAAAGACAACACATCAGTGGTATCTTCAATAGTTAAGTATGCTTCCAATGTATTCTGATACATTATACTGATGTATTGCCTGAGTTACATGAATTTTCAGATTACATTAGTTGATTTTAAATAAACTAATCCTCAAAAAGACTTCTGCAACAAAAATGCAAATTGAAGACAATACTAATCATTCAATAATATGAACAATTTTTTTTTCCTGGGGAGGCCACTGAATTATTATAAGGTCACTTAATTAAAAAGCAGCTCTGCTGCTAAAAATGTGAAGAACAAACAAGAGAATGAAAAAGAAAAAAGTAAGAAGGGAGAAAGGAAGATTTCTACTCTGCACATTAATTTTAAAAAATAATTTGACAAATTAAGTGACTTGAATAAAGTGTCCTACTCATTCAAATCAAAATCTTGGGAGTAATAGGGTAACAGAATCAGAGAACTGGCCTTGGGAGTCAGAAAGACATAGGTATAAATTTGGGTGTGTACCTTACTCTCTAGTTTGACACTGCAAAGTTAGTTCTTCTAGTTGGGCTTCAGTTTCATTATCTGTACAATGACAGCTCCTTTCAGGTCTAACATTCCAATACTATTAAACAGAAATTTGACTATGGAAATCTATTGCTTACATTGTGATATACATGAACGTGAAATTGTATCTGTTCATCCATTTTCACTTTGGAATGTGAAGAATTATCAACACTGCTAAAATTTGCCAGATAACCTACTAACACTCCCTAAAAGCACTTGTCACCCTCATTACTATGAATTTATTTCATTAGATTGAGCTGTGTAAGAGTTTTCTCTCACAATGATGTACACTTCTGGCCTGAGCAGAAAGATAGGAGACAAGTTTGGAACGAGGCATATCTTTTCAGACATGATCAATGTTTTGCCTACACTTATTTGTTACAAGGAAGGGTTCCACCAGGTTTAGTGGGTCAATTTCAGAAAGTCATCGGTGATATTAAATCAAAGTGATTTAAGAAAAAACATGAATATAAAAAAATTATATTATAAAGCAATTATAGCTATATTGCTATAGCAAGAGGATAGAAATGTTTTGGTTTTTAATTTAGATGTTTTTTTCCCTTTAATGATTTTTCAATGTAGAGGCACAGGTTATTTAGGGGGCAACCTATACTTAAAACCAATAGGATAACTGGATATTCTACTATAACAAATCATGACTTGGTTTCACCTTTTAAGAAAACAAGTGATTATTTCAAATGACATAATTTAGGGGAAAAATCTTTTTAGACTAACATTTCTCCTCTAACATAAAAATGTATGTTTTCTTTAATTAAAAAACATGATTTAACTCAACTGAAAATAGTTTATCTTTAATTTAAATAGAATCAACACTATTCCAAAATTCAACTAAACCAAAGAAACCCCTCATAGTTCTTACTTTCTCAAAACTATCATCCCCAAAATTAAGTCACTTAATATGACAAAAACATACCTGGTTAGTTAGAGGCTGCTGAATCTGGTCAGTATAAGATAAGGCAGAAACCTGTTGGTCACTTATGTTTGGCTGACGACGGTCACTGTACTGCTGATGTGAATGGGGCATTTGTCCAGCCATCTGAAGACCAGCGGCATGGAATGAAAATGATGGTGCAAGGCGAACAGATGAAGGTTTGCATGCTGAAGTCTCTCCTAGGAAAAGAAAAGAAGATTAGAAGGAAATATCTATATTCTCCTAATATGCAAATCATATGATGTTTTTAGGGTTTTTATTTTCATTTGGGATCTTTCAAAACTGAACCCAATATGTGTATGTCATTAGATAATATCAGAAAGAATTCTATCTAAATTCTATCTTTAGATAAATTTCTTTTGAAAGTTGTATCTAAAAACTATTTTAAGTTAAGTCTTTGTATTTTAAATACACTAAGATGATTGTCATTTAGAGAAACAATTCTAAAAACCTTCTGGTAACATGAACTACTCAAATATTGAATTTTCAGATATTATGATTTCAATGATCTATAATTACATCATTATCAATACAGATAAAAACTTCTGTAAATTGGTAAGCATTGTGGTAATATGTAAGCACAGATTGGTAAGCTATTGCTGAAAAATATAACTTTCATAGATAAACTTTATTTCAAATAATATATCATCTCCCTCTGGCACAAAGCAATGGTTCAATCCATCCTCCATATAAATATAACTATGATTTTCCTCAAGTACAACATTTCCCTACTAAAACTCAAGTAGTTCTCTATTGCCTCCAAAATAAAATATAAATTTCCCTGGTTGACTTTTAAAATCCATTACCATGGAGAACCAAGTCATATATCAAGCATTATTATATATTAATTATTTCCTTTCTTGTATTCTTTTGTAGTTTCTTGTAGCAAGGTGGCTCACTGGATAAAGACCCAAGTCTGGAGTCAGAAAGATCTGAGTTCAGCTCTGGCCTCACATGTACTAGTTGTGTGACCCTGGAAAAGCCATTTAACCTGGCAGTCTGAGTTTCTTCAGCTATAAAAGAGCAATAATAATTACACCTACTATTGAGGGTTGTTGTGAGGATCAAATAAGATAATATTTCTAGTAAGCACTTAATACAGAACATGGCACAAAGAAGGTACTTAATAAATGCTTATTTCCTTCCTCGATTATTTCTACTCCACAGTTCAGATGAATTGGTCATCTTGATTACTCATATTGTTGTTGTTCAGTCATTTCAGGCATGTCTTCATGACTCCATTTAGGCTTGTACTTTTTGTTTTTGTTTTAATTGGGGGAAAGGGGTTGGTGGTACAACCAGGGAAACTGGAGTGGTTTATCATTCCTTCTCCAGCTCAATTTATAGATGAAGAATTGAGGCAAATAGGGTGACTAGGCCTCAAGTATTAAATACTGAAGCCAAATTTAAACTCAGGAAGGTGAGTCTTCCTTACTACGGTCCAGCATCCTATCTACCATGTCACCTAGCTGCCTCTTGCTCTTATATATAAAACTTCACTTCCTTGTCTTACATTTAACCCAATAACACATTGTTCCTCACTTCTTTTAAATTATAGTTCAAGTATTACCTTCTAAGCCAAAGGTCCTTAATTTTTTTTGTGTCATTGAATTCTTTTCAGAATATTTGTAAGTGTATAAAAATAAAATGAATAAGATTACAAAGGAAATCAATTCTAATGAAATGCAATCATTAAAATATTTTCTTGAAATAAATTTACAGAATTCAAGTTAAAGAACCTGGATTCTAAATAATGCCTCTGTCTAGATCCCTTTAATTGCTACTACAATGGTGGGAAAAAAAGAATGTAACCTCCTTGTCAAAAGGGAATATTTATTTCATTCTGTGCCACTACATATAGTAAATGTCCACTAAATGCTTATGATTGAATTTTTAAAGGTTTTGACTTGGAATTCTTTGAAAGGTTCTCTTAATCTTCACTTAAAACCACCTAGGTAGTACAGTAGATCTTCACTTAACTTTCTCAGCATATTCACATGTAAAATGAGGATAATAATAGCACCTATCTCCCAGAGTTTCTGTGAGAATTAGATGAAATATTATTAGTGAAGTGCTAGCTCATATAAATGTTAGCTATATTTTTTTCCATCTCCCAGAATGACAATTTTTTCCATCTTCCAGAATGCCCATTTCTCAGATGAAAGAAAAAGGGATCCTCTTCAGTTGGTTTTTTTTGGCCATGTAAGACTATTTCATACCACCCTAAGTCACTATCTAGATTTTTTTTATACTCACAACTCCTCTCCCCTCTCTCCTCCAAGATGCTCTTAGCAAGAAAGGAAATAACCATTTAATTGAGCAGATGCAAAATAAGAGAGTGCCAGCCCTCAAGGATCTTACAATCAAACTGGGAAAGTCAAGGACAAAGGAAAGCTTACATGGTATGACAGAATTGAAACCAAGTAGAACAGCTCCTTTAAAAAATGGAGCTAATCAAGTTAGGTGAGAAAACATGGGATTATTGTCCTCATTTTACAATTGAATAAACTGAAGCTAACAGTTATCAGGTTCGCATGGTTAGTTAAGTGTCTAAGACTACATTATTGAAATTTAGTATGCTGAAAATGGACATCATTTTAAAAAAAACATTCAGTCTGTGTAGAGAGACCTTTTGGATCTTTCCAGTTTGGCTTTTATTTACAACAAATCCATGATTCCGCTTCTTTATGAAGAAGAGCTCATAATGCCAGCTGGGGGGAGGCTACAATGCCAGTAATTATTGTACCAATGAAACAGGGATATCCTTAATCTACATTTTGCATTTTGAAAAAAAAACTTAAAAAACAATTTAATTATATTTATCTCTATCCAAACCATTACTCACTTGGAAAGATGTCCAAGGTAGCAAAGATTCCTCCGGGTCCCACAGAATCAAAAAGAATTTTTAAAAATTTGACATAAATATGGGAATCTTTAGCAGGGAAAAGATTACAATGTAAAAATTTTTTTTTTAAATTATGACCAATCAAGTAGCTATCTTATTCCTTTCTGGGACCATTTAATTCCAGAAGTAAAAAAAGGAACCTTTTCTTTTTTCATCCATGGAGAAGAATGTACTAAGACCAATCACTTCAAGTGAGTGGAGAAGAAATAAAATTAATAAGACAAAGAGTTTAGTTATCAAACTTAAATCTGTTTCCTAAGAAAGATCTTTTTGTTCTTGACCTATCTCCCACCTTTCCAAGAAGCTTTTTCTCTAGGCGTCTATAAAGGGCTTTAGTAAAAACTATTATTTCTTAATATTTCTAGAGACACTAAAAATTAGGTTTTTAATAAACTTTATATGCAAGATGTGGAATAAGAACATTTTATGCATATTTATATGAAAAATTATATATGAAACTGGTTAAATTTTTGAAAATACTATTTCCATTTTTTCTTCTTTTTCTCAATTATTTGCTTAATCACAAGGGTAATCTAGGTGTCATTTTCAACTATAATGAATACCATTTTATGTATTTCAAGACCCTCCCAAAATACTGAGACCAAATGAGTTCTACAAACACTACTATAACAAATTAATTCTACCTGTAAAAAAATAAATCTAGCCTGAAAGAAACACTTCATGATAATAATAACCAACTAAAACAATAGGTTGCATAATACAAGATGGACTGAGATCTATTCCACTAACTCTAAAAGGACTAGTTATTGAGGTCAATGAGACCATAAATCCATTGTTATGGAGAAAGATGGTGTCATAATAGCTCTATTGAAAAACACTTATCAAGGGCCTGCCAGACCTTGTAATAGGTACAGAGAATACAGGAATAAAAGAGCAAAGAGGAAGAGAAATGGAGAAAAGATGCACTAACAACTGGGGGAAATCAAGAAAGGATCATACAGATGTGTGCTTGAAACTAGCTTCAAAGGAAACTAAGAATTCCAAGGGACAAAGGTAAAAAGGTAAAGATTCCAAGAGACAGAGATAAAAAAGGAGTGCATTCTAGGCATACAGTATAGAGCAAATTGAATTAATCCTCAGATTTTTAAAAATTACATCAACCATGTAGACCAAAGGAAAAATTAAGATATTTGCCCACTTAATTGTATTTACAACTCTTAATTTTTTTCCTGGCACAGCTTAGGATTCTCAAGCCTCTACCTACTTTCCAAAAAGATACTTCTCTCCCTGAAGTTATCTCTGCTCCTAAGAGCTCTCCTCTGGTAAAGTGTTACCCAAGACAATAATTTCACTTAAAATTTAGGCCATCCATTTTACTTCTCTCTTCAATTCCATTCAGACTTTTAATGATTTTTTTTATATTGCTCTCCTGTCCAGCTCCCTTTTTCTCTTATTAGAATACAAGTTCCCTGAATGTGGAACACAACACAGCATTTTCACACTTTTTCTTGCATTTTTGTTTTCTTTCTCATTTTTTTCTTCTTGATCTGATTTTTCTTATGCAGCATAAGTGTATAAATGTATATACATAAACTGTATTTAACATATATTTTTAACAAGTTTAACATATATTGGATTACTTGCCCCCTAAGGGAGGGAAAAATTTGAAACACAAGATTTTGCAAGGATCAATGTTTAAAAGTTATCTATGCATATGTTTTAAAAATAAAAAGCTGTAATAAAAATAAATTTTTTGAAAAAGATATTACTTCTTTGTAAATCAAACTCATTTTTACTACTTTATAGGGGGGAGGAGGAGAGGAGGAAAAGGGGAAAAGGGATAAGAAGGAAGGAGAGGGAGAACAAGAGAGAAAAAGAGGGGGGAGGGCGAGGGGAGAGAGGGAGGAAGGGAAGGGAAAGGGAGAGAAGATACAAATTCCCAAAAGATGGAGGGTGAATTTTGCCCTCTATTTATATGTTAAGTGATTTCCAAACTGCCTGGCATGTAATAATTTCTTAATAAATGGCTTAACTTTTCACCTGTGTTTTCTTACTCGAAAAATGTATTTACTAACAATATTTGATATTCTACAAATAAGGAGATTCACTACTCATTTGTTAAGAACCTATTATATACTAACAAAGTCACTGGCCTCAATAATATGTTTACAATCTAATAAATTAAAGGAATTTCAAGTAACCGTATGAGCCAGAATATGCAGAAGTCATTTTAAAAAGGTCAAAATATCATGAAAGAAATGTAATTTTTAACTATCAAATTCCTATTTTAATTTTTAAGCTTTTATTAAACTAATGTTACATCTTCAACTGGAAAAAAGGAGGGAAAAAACATAAATGTAACAAATGCAAATAAAAAATTTGATATCTAGAGTCTGTTATGGGGATTGCTTCACCACTCTGGGGGTGGGGGAGGAAGGGGAAGGAAAGACAGAGAGGGAGAGGGAACAGGTATGAATTATGTCCAAAAAGTTAACAAATTTTTCTATTGAAAAGATCTTATATGGACATAATTGACAGAAAAAAATTAGTCACAAATACAATAATTAACATAAAACTATTGTTTGTAATAACAAGGATGTGTGGGAATGGACTATATACTCAAGAATTAGGGAGTGGCTAAAAAAATTATGACACTTAATCTTAGTATACTTCACTATATGGATGAATACAAAAATCAGAGAAATATGGGAAGGTTAGTAAAAAGTAATATGAAAAAAACTAAACAAATTGAGCTAAAAGAATAAAATAAAGATTAAGCCAACAAAAAGTGAATTGATAAATCATTTTCAGGGAATATAATTTGTCAGGAAAGATTTGAGAAATTGTTGCAAAGTGTCTCTTCTATCAGAACAAAATGTTTCAAAGAAAATGTTTAACCTAAGTGTTTTCATGTTATAAAAGTAGCATGTTAATTAACCATGAGGCTCCACACCTCAAAAAAGAAATAATGTGTAAAGTAAATGGCTCTCTTAACCAAAATGTAGGCAGCAATCAGCTCAAATTGTTAGTTGATCCTTTCAGACTGAAAATTGCTTCAGCAAAATACGGGGAGAATTCTAGCTAACCTGATATCTATAACAATAATTTTTATAGTATAAAACTTTAAAAGAATAATGATCCCACTACATATTTCATTAGTATTTTATAGATTTCAAAGTCTGTTTCACACAGACATTAAATTATCTGATCTTGCTCTTCCAAACCTCCATGCTAGATTACTCCTTCTAGCAAATCCCTTTATCCTTACTCCTGATACTACATGAATCTGAAGAAAAATCACAAAATTTAGTTTTTATTTAATATTTCTGGAGCCTAAGCATAGCACATTAGATGTAAAGGGCAACTGACATTAGTTCAGTTGAGTTTATATTCAATAAAAATGAATAATCTCCTTACAAAAATCTGTTTAGAGTATAAATAAAATAGGCATTTCAAAATATACTAGATATCTTATTGGCATATGGTTACTACAAAATGTTTCTTCAAATACTGATTTCCAAAAATTTATTCAAAATCAGAAACAGGATTAAAATATTAAGCAATCATATCCAACCTAATAATATGGCTAATTTCATAAAAACATGACTACTGCAAAAGTAATTATCCAAAAAACTTACAGTGATATTTTACATCATTAGTTGTGGTAGGGTTTCTATAAATTATAACTAGCATTTATAAATCTCAAGACTTGCAAAATATCTTACAAGTACCTTATATGATCCATACTATAATCCTGAGAGCTATCACAATTCCCATTACAGGTAACAAAACAGAGGGAGTCAAAATGGTGAAAAGACTTGACCCAATCTCATAGCTACTAAGTGTCTGAGATTAGATTTGAGCTTGGGTCTGGAGACTGGGTCTTCCTGATCCCAGGTCCAACAGTCTATCCACTATACCTTAACTACCCAACATAATAATGATGTAATTAAAGATTATGTTGAAGCAACATTTTGAAGGCTGTGGTTAGAAGAAATTAGCTGGTAGATGCTCGTTTTCTTAAGAAAGTTGTAAGAAAGCAAGTACAAATAACAGTATTGATTCTTCTAACCCAGATTAGAAGGCACTCCTAAAAACTGCTGATCTTTCCACTGGTAGAGTTACTTAATTGTCTCCCAAAACAGGGACTTATTCAAAAGTGAGACATGCAAAGTTGGGAAATGGGAAACTGAGGCAATGCTCATGGAAAAAGTAAGATTCAGGTCCTGCTTAAAGCAAATACCAACTTAAAAACAAAAAACATTGTAGTAAGGACTTGTCTGTGTTAATCTAAAAGATTTAAAATTGAATTGTCCTTAGGGGAATTTGGCATTTCTTTTTATTCTTGGTTTTTCCCAGTTTTAATTTTATTAGGATTCAATCTGTGACCACCTTTGACATTCTGAATCCAGATTAAGATTTTAACACATTAAAAAAAGAAGTTAAAAATGCAAAAAAGAACAGAAAAAAAAGTAATATATTTTTATTTAATTAAAATTAAAACATCAGATATGGGAATTCCTACAAAACAAGGATACCAGGAGATAATGAGCCCTTAAGAAAACAAGAATATTGACTGTTAAAATAGAAAATGATACCTGGCTTAAAAAGGAAATCTAAGAGTCTTGTTCCAACTACCTAAAAATAAAAACTTACTCCTTCACAGAAAAAATTCTAGAATAGTAGTATTTTAAGATATGTAGTGAACACTCAAAGGATGACAACACTGAATTTGAATATTTTTTTTTAATTAACTATGATACTTTTTTGAGAAATTTAGGCTCTCTGGGGGAACAAAACAAAAAGACAAACTAAAAAATAACATTATCCTCAGAGAAATAATGTTGCAAAAAATAACTTTTCTTAGTTATAAGAAATCTAAATACTACATTGGTATTTGGTATTCACTTAGAAATAAGAATAGGTTTCTGATAATGAATAGATGTGGTGGGTTAATGAAGGAAGCCATATAGAAATGGCCTTTGGGCTCATTTCATAGAAACAGAAGCAGCAGAAAATTACCAAGCAAAAATCCATGGATATTCTAGTACTTTGGATCATAGTAGCTTGAATAAAAGATAAGAAGGAAATTTGTTGTTTAATTGTTTTTCTGTATCTTAAACAAAATAGCTATTTAATTCTAGACAAGTCATCTAACTCTAGGGACCAAGATCTTAGGCTCCAAGATAATAAGTTGCAGAGCAAGTACAGATATTTATTGGTAGTACATTTCTTCACCTGAAATCAGTTTTAAAAAAAAAAAAACAGCATTCCTATACAAATTATAGATTAAAACAGAGGAAGATAGCGAGAAAGAGAGTAAGCAATTGGCAGACCATTTCTCTGTCACAATAATCTTTTCATGAACAAATTTTTGGGCTGTAAGTTTAGCAGCAATTATCAGCAAATAACTGAATTCAAGTTCACAACATCAAAATCAATCAGAATTCTTCTTTCTCCCTCACCTCACATTCCAAACCAGTCACCCATTTCTGTAGATTCTATACTTACATCAATCTCTCCAGTCATATCTATATGTACACACACACACACACACACACACACACTCTCTCTCTCACACACTCTCACTCACACACACTCCCTCTCCCTCTCTCTCTCCCCTTCCTCTTCCTCTTCCTCTGCCTCTCCCTCTCCCTCTTCCCCTCTCCTTCTTCCTCTCCTTCTCTCTCTCTCTCTTCCTCTGCTCCCCCCAGTTTAGGTCTTTACCATCTTCTGTGGTAATTTTCTGTGGATTATTACAACAGTCTCTCTGCCTTCAATATCTCTCTTCTCTAGATAGCTATAAAAGTGGTAATATTCCTAAAACACAAGTCCATCCATGTCACTTTCTTATTTAAAGACACTCATTGATCCTACTGCCTATAAAATCAAATGTCAATTTTTCTGACATTTCAAGCCCTTCCTAACCTGGCTCTAAATAACTCTTTATAGGCTCCTTTTTTTAATCCTATATTTCTTCCAGTCAAAACAGCTTGTTTATGTTCTTCATAGGAAACAGTCTATCTTCTATTCCTATGCCTCTGCAGGGGCTATTATTTAAATTCCATTTATCATTTGGATCCTGGATTTAATTCCCTCCTCAATCTCTTAAGATTCCCTAGCTTCTCCTTTCAAAACCTAACAACTTCATCATCAACATTATCATCATCATCACAAAACAATAAATAACAACTATTAACATTTATATAGAGTTTACCTATATATGCCAGGCACTGAACTAAGCACTTTACAATTATTTCATTTGAGCCTTACAACAACTTTGGGATTATTATCTTCATTTTAGAGATGAAGATACTGAAGCAAATGAGTGAAGTGATTTGCCCAAGGTCACACATCAAGTGTTGGAGTTTGGATTTGGACTCACAGCTTTCTGACCCCAAGACGAGACTCTAACCACAGTGCTATCTAATTGGCTCTCTACCCTACTTCCTACATGAAGGGTCCAATCTGTGGTGGGTTAAAGCAGGCAGCCATCCAGAAATGGCTTTTGGACTCATTTCTTAGAAACAGAAGCAGCAGAAAGTGGCCAAGCAAAAGAAATCCAGGAATAACTTAGTGTTGCGGCACAGTAGCTTGAATAAAAGATTGGAGATAACGAAATTTGTTATTATTCTAGTGCCTCCAAATTTCTTTGTGTATTTGTTTTATACTTTATTTTCTGAATACGTATTGCAATCTTCCTCTCCTCCTCAAAGAATGTAAGTTTATTGAGGGCAGATTTTTGTGTCTCTAATCTCAGAACCAGCACACTCCCTGGTACAATACAGGTATTTAATAAATACTTGAGATTTCCTCAAGGTTTCATAACTACCAAATGATAAATGAAAATTAAATCAAGAAGCTCTTTACTCCACATTTAGTAGTACTACACAATAAAACCTCTTTATTTCCCTTTTTCTATGAAAGTTAGTGCCAGTGCTATCTTCTCCACAAAGCCTTCTCTCATATTTTCATTCCCAATCCCTCCAAAATGATTTCCTAATCTTCTAGTTATTCAAAACACTTAGTCTAGGATGTCTGTTTTATATCAAACTTATTTATGCACATGAATTATCTCTTTAGCATCATCTATTGACAGTAATCTATTTCATCTTTATATTATCTGAATTTAGCCAACTTGAAACTAGGAGCTCCTCTGATTCCTATGTTTTCAAATTTTTAAAGATCTCAGAGTTTATCCAATCTAACCCTACTGGTTTTATTAAAGAAGCTGAGATATAGATTCTATAATTCTAAAAGCATGCTCCTATTAAACTCTAAATTATCAAAAATTACACAGTTTTAAATGCAACGCCCAGGGGACTCTGCATTTCTACCATACTACTTGAGAGATAAAAGAGAACAGAACTTTTTAGAGCTCTTCCCAGTAGAAAATAAAGAAAAGGATAAAAAGGAAAGGAAACAAAAATAGAATGGATATTATTTTACCAAAGGTGTGAGAAGAAAAAAAAAAAGAAGAAAAGGAAATGTGGCATGGTGAACTGCAGACCTATTTGTGTGTCAGCAAGATTTTTATTCAAGTCTCTTCCCTGTTACCCACTGTGTGAACCTAAGCAAGTATCTTAAATTCTCAATATCCCCAGACAACTTTCTAAAATGATAAACTGCAGAATATCTGCATTGGTGGAGGAAGTTTCCAAGTTACTAGAACTTTTTTTTAAATTACAAGGAAAGTTAGATGTAATTTTTTAAAATTATAGCGAAAGAAGCTAGCATATAAGGATTTAACAAAAGAATTTTTAAAAGAAATTAGCAGTAAAGATGCTAAATAATATTTAAAGACTTTCTACCTGCATTTTTTATTTCCTTCACAGGCTAATAGTACACTATTTCAAACTCCAATTCTTTTTGTACAGCAAAATAACTGTTAGGACATGTATGCTTATATTGTATTTAATTTATACTTTAACATACTTAACATGTATTGGTCAACCTGCCATCGGGGGGAGGGAGGGGAAAAACTGAAACAAAAGTTTTGGCAATTGTCAATGCTGTAAAATTATCCATGCATATAACTTGTAAATAAAAAGCTACTTTAAAAAAAAAAAAAAAAAAAAAAAAAAACTTGTAAATACAGGTAGTATATTTTCAAAGTAAGAGCACCTGAAACCAGAAAATGGAAAAATATCACTACAATCTACAATTTATAATGGGCACATGTGTATATATACTGAGCAGTCTGCTTCAGAAATCGTTAATAATTAAATAAAATGGATATGCCCCTGCTACCCTCTAGTGGTGGATAGCAGCCATTGTTAACACTCATATACTAAGAGCAAACTTGAGGGGGGGAGGGGGAGGAGAAAGGGGGGGGGAGAAGAGACAATGAATTAGCTGCTCTGTCCAGTTACCCATTAGGCAACCTGATAATTGCAGGTGCCAAGTCTCATTCAGAAATACAAGTACCTGAATCAAATGCTAGTTGTAACCTAACTAGATGATGTACTTTAAAGTAAGCGATTCTGTTTAGCTATATTAAAAGGACAAAAAAGATATAACACTAAAAATCAACTTCATAGGGATACATTAAAACTTTCAGTTTTAATAAAACACAAAGGCAGAATTAAAACATCTTATAAAAGAGCAAAGCAAGAACAACAAAACTAATACCTTTTCCATATGACAATCTTCAAATACCTGAAGCAAGTTATATTACTTATTTTACCATATTACTATTTTACTCAGTTTCTGAGTAAAGTATTCTCCCCATCAGGCTTAAACATCTTTACTTCCTTTAACAACTCGAGTTCCTGCAACATTCTCTTATATGCATCCTTTATGTGGTTATTATTGTCTCCTAAAATCTGATACACACAGCTGATTCAGCCTGACTGTGAATAGCAAAAAGACAATTGCCACTTCTACTTTTTCTGTTTCAACATTCCTATTAGTGACCAAAGAATTAATTTATTAACTTTTGTGGCTACTAGTTAAACTCATAATTTGTATAGCACTAAAATCTCTGGTTCTTTTTAACATGAACTTTTACCTACCCCAGTCTTTCCTATTTGAATGCCTCTCAACACTCCTATTAGAAATACCTGCACTCTTAAAAGGAGAACTTTCACAAGAATGAAACCTCCCAGTTCCTAATCATTTCCAGCAGGAGTCTATTATCTAACACACACATGCATATATACACAGATACACATACTCTTTCTGGCTCCCCTTTTTTACTATCTTACTGCACTGCAATGTCAGTGCATCAAGGGCAGGAATTTTCTTGTGAATTTAAAGTTGTATCCTTAGTATAATTCAAGGAATACATATTAGTAAGTGGTTAATAAATGCTTTATGTTTATAATTCATCCTGTACTTGGGATATTAATTTTGAACCAATATGTAGACCACCTATTATATTTACATCTTATTAAATTTGGAGCATCATTTCACTCTATCAAAATCTTTCTGTACTCCAATTAGGTCTTCTAACATTTTAGCTATTCCTCTCAGTTCTCTCATATCTACAAATTTGGTGAATAAGACTAACCCAAAATAAGAACCCCTAAGTCTATTAATACAGATTTTTCCATGGATTTATAACTTAAGAAAAACCCTATAACCAAATATAATTTCACTACTATAAATTCCTGAGGGAGTAAATATCCCCTAATATGTGAGGGTGGGAATGTGGATTAGTATACTATGATACTATGTAGTCCTACATTTCTTTCAAATAATTACAAAAAGATCGCACTTGAAAGATAACTATAGCTAACACTATTTCTTGATTGTGGGAAATGGGTAGCAGAGCTCTAGAGCAGAGGTCCTCTATAAGTCAATCAAAAAGCAATTTGTCACAGTCAAAAGGGCTTAATTTGAAGTTAGAGAGCACTTTTCTTTTCTTTTCTTTTTCTTTTTTTTTTTTTTAATTTTAATAGCCTTTTATTTACAGGCTATATGTATGGTAACTTTACAGCATTGACAATTGCCAAACCTCTTATTCCAATTTTTCCCCTCTTTCCCCCCACTCCCTCCCCCAGATGGCAGGATGACCAGTAGATGTTAAATATATTAAAATATAAATTAGATACACAATAAGTATACATGACCAAACCGTTATTTTACTGTACAAAAAGAATCGGACTCTGAAATATTGTACAATTAGCCTGTGAAGGAACTCAAAAATGCAGGGTGCAAAAATATAAGGATTGGAAATTCAATGTAATGGTTCTTAGTCATATCCCAGAGTTCTTTTGCTGGGTGTAGCTGGTTCAGTTCATTACTGCTCCATTGGAACTGATTTGGTTCATCTCATTGCTGAGGGTGGCCAGGTCCATCAGAATTGATCATCATATAGTATTGTTGTTGAAGTATATAATGATCTCCTGGTCCTGCTCGTTTCACTCAGCATCAGTTCGTGTAAGTGAGAGCACACTTTTCAAATCCCAGTTGTTTCTTCTTACTACTCATGAGACTTTGGACAATTCTCTGAAACTCAATTTCTCTGCTATTCAGTTGTCTCATCTATAAAATGAGAATGTGAGAATTCTTTTTCCAATTCTCAAGTCTACTGCTATAGTTCTATTCAATTCTAAACCTTATTAATTCTTTTGATCCAGCATTGCTAACCCAAAGCCCCAAGCAACTCAAGAATCTTATATAGCTTTCAAGAATTGTGAGTAAAAACAAGAATATTTTTTCCCCTGAGCTCCAACACTTAATTCACTTACTGACCATTCACAAATCACTTTATTTCAAATATTTACGATTAAGAATCAAAAAGCAAAAAATAAATGCAAGCTGAGCTATAGAATAAATTGATGCACTATCATAACGCATTCATTGGCGCATAAGAGGAAAGAATTAGAGCTGGGGAAAGGACCAGTATAAGTGTACACACAAGAAAATTAAAGCCCAAAGAATTTAAATAACACAGTAATTATAACAAAACTGGGATTCAAATTTAGATCTTTTTTACTCCAAATCTAGTGCTCCTGACTACATCAGGCTGTTTTATAGGCTTTGACAGATTCAAACAAAAGTGATTTGGTATGATTGTTAACTAAAGTCAGGAAGACCTAGAAACAAAATCTATCTCAGACCCTAAGGAAACCACTTATTTGCTCTGCCTCAAGTTTCCTCACCTACAAAATAAAGAAAGCTGGACTCTATCTTTTAAAGCCCTTTCCAGTTCTAAAACTATAACTCTTTGGTTGTTTATGTTCTCAACAAACAGAATTATCCATCAAGTCCCATTATGATGTCTCAATGGAAATGAACTTATTAAGAATAAGCTCTGTCAGGTTTAATGAAAATGGCATGCCTTCAAACATAATTCAAATGACTAAGTATAGAATTGTAGGATTAATCTAAGTACATACTTATCACCAATACGTTGTCCACAACAACAAATAATATAACAAACTTAATATATCCATAACTAAACCTCCAAATCTTGTTAGTCCTAACTTCTCTGTAATTATTCTCCCAATAATCCAGGTTAGCAAACTAGGTATTTAACAGAGTACCTAGCATATAGTGTTTAATAAATGTTTATTCAATAAAATAGCTTCTTTTAAAAAAACATTATTTTAAATCCTCACCACTATACTTTTTTGCCCTCAAAATACTCCATATTTCTTCCACAAGTACATCATAACTGTGACATTATGATAACAAGATTACAGAATTAGTAACTGTAAACAATAAACTGTAACAATAAAGTGAGCAAGGCCTAGGAAAACAAACTAGATGCACATAAAACAATTTTCTCGGACCCCCTAATCTCAGGATATTATTTTAATATGCCACTAACTGAATAAATCAATAAACACTTAGTTTAGTTAAAAAATACTTTTTTTCCCCCTTAAGAATTTCTTCTTTTAAGGAATTGACCACTTATAGGAAAAGAAAGACAGGATTCAGAAAGAATACAAATGATATAAAAAATATACATTCATAGAAGTCTATATAAGGGGGATCTGGATTCAAATATTGCCTTTTATCTTGCTACTTGTAAGATGTTAGCAAAGATTGTTGAAAATGTTTTCTCATTTAAAAAATAAAGAGCTGAAAGAGGGTTTCTGATTGGAATGAAAATATATTATTTAAAATTCAACTAACATTTATTGAGCTCCCTCATGGATAAAGTATATTTCATACCCACTTCTGTGGTAATATTACTAAATGTAATTTAAATGTCAGCTAAGATGCAGAGAAGCAACAAAGAGTAATAGAAAGAGAGTTAACCTAAGAGTCAGGTAGCCTAGATTTCAAATATTGCCTTTGATCATTACTGGCTATGTGATCATGGGGAAGTCACAACCTTTCAGTACTAAACACTAAAGCTATAAATTTCAAAGTAGGTGCCAACACACAATAGTAGTGGGAATTTCCTTATCCAGAAGTTCTTAATATTAATGAAACCACAAAATAAATCCTATCCCTATCCTATTAATGAAAATTGAATAGGACAAAAAAAAAAAAAAAAAAACAAAACACCACACACCATACCTTACGAGCCATTCTACAAAAAAGACCTTTAACCTTTGGAATAGAATTAAAAAAAAAAAAAAAAAAAAAAAAAAAGGCAAGCCAAAGTCTTATGGCTGAAATACAATGCCAATAACTTATTTTTAGTACTTCCATCTGGAACATTAAGATTAAAATAGTCACTAAGTAGAGAACTGTTGAATTCTATAAATTACTATGCTGTATCCTGCATATATAATTTGGAACATATGGATATAGCTCATTATAGATTTCATAAGGATTTTGTTCCTTTCTCTCCACTCTGCCAGTTGGACCTCCACTACAACATCCTATGGGGGCCAGTGGACCAAAGTCTGTTTTCCCTTTAATTTCACTACAATAGTGCTAAGAGAGCGCAATATCATACAGAAATCTTACCATGGTCAGCATCAGTTAGTCAAGTAGCATTTACTTGCAGCCTGCTAAGTCAAGGACTGTGCTGAACACTAGGATATATTTAAAAAAAAAAAGTCTCTGCTCCCAAAGAGCTCACAAGATGAGGGAGACAGCATGTGAACAAACTTATGTACAAACAAGATATATACAGGTTAAATTTTTGGTCTCATAGGGAAGGCACTAAGATTATATTAAAATGGGAAAGATTTTTTGCAGAAGTTGGAACTTAAAAAATGCCAAAGAAGCTGAGATGAGAGAAAGCTTTCTGGAAAAGGGAGACAAGTCAAAATACTTGAATTAAAAGATAAGAATATCTTATTCAAAGAGAAAGGAGGCCAGAGTCAACACATCAGAAAGTACTAAATAAAGTAAGATGCAAAAAAGACTGCAAAGGTAAAGAGATGCCAGGTTATAAAGGGCTTTAAAAGCCAAATAAGATTTTATATTTTATTTCAGAAGTAACAGCCAATGGACTGAGTGTAGAGAGAAATGAGAATTAACATAATCAGATACCTCAGTTTGAGGAAGATCAATGTGACTGCTGAATGAAGAATGGACAGCAGTGGAAAATATGAGAAAGGAAAACCAACCAGTAAGGTATTCCACATGGTGAGTATCTGAAAAAAAATACTGGCAGTCAAAGAAGAGAAGGAGGAAAAACCAAGAGATTACAAAGATAGAATTGCTAGATCTGACAAATGCTTAGCTGAGGAGAGGAGCTCAGTACAGTGAAGGAAAGGATTTATAAGAAGATGTAACCCAGATTGTTAGATCATCAACCTGGGTCACTGGAAACATGATAGTACCCTTAACAATAATAGTTTAAATTAGGAGAGGAGAGCTTGGAAAAAAAGATAATGAATTAAGTTTCTGATATAATAGAAATGAAAGACTGGAGTAGGGATTTTCTTTTACAAATTTAAATAAGGAATTTATTTAAAAATCTCAATTCAGCATTACAAAAAGTTCATATATCAAATTTAAAATCAGAAGACTATACCCACAGCTGATAGAAAAATCGTGAGATCTTGATCAAATCACAAAACGCTCAGTCTAGGTTTCACTGTAAAAGGAGAGGGTTGGATGACCTTCCAAGTTCTAATCTTCTATTTAAGTTTCAATAATTAAAATAATTCATCCATAAAAAATTTATTCCCTACTCTTTAAGTTGAGGATTCTATAATAGGCAAGCTCTGAAATAAAAAGCATGCAAAAAAGGTAAAATATCCATCCTTGAACAGGAAAATAAGATGTGAAATATTAAATGCAATAATCTGGCAACAAAAGAAAAATATTTTTCAACAATTTCTATTAGGTAAAAAGTGTCATCTTACAAGTTTATACTAAAGTTTGACTTCTAAGACAGACAGACAGACAGACAGACAGACACACACACACACACACACACACACACACACACACACACACAGAGGACATTACTAGATACCTCAAATTTATATTTAATTCTCAACTGTATACCGAATTGATCATAACTCAACAAACTGAAATTTAACAAAAATAAGAAGAGAAAAACAAAATCTTTGAGATAAAAATAGTTTATACTTTCCTTTACTTTTCTCTTCTAAGAATAGCAAAATAGTAAGGAAAAGAAATACTATAATCAACTTTTACTTATACCAGCAATAAAAGGTGAGATTAAAATTAGAAAAAAACTATAAACATGATGAAATATATATATGGAAATTAGTAAAAGCAAATTAAAAAAAACTTTTAACAAAATCTAATATTTTCTGATTTTTTTCAATTAAGAAGCACAGATATAGACCATTTTTTAATAATATGAAAATTGATATCTAAAAACAAGAGCCAAAATTGTATACAATGAGGAAATTCTAGAGGCCTTTCCAATAGTCCATGATCCATGTCCATGTTCACTACTATTTGATAAAGTTCTAAACGTGCTTCCCATAGCAACAACAAAAAAAAGAAACTAAGAATAGATGAAATAATGAAAATTATTGAATTTTACAAATATTCTACTTAGGAAACCTTACCAAGTGAATTATATTTAATAATATTTTATTTAACAATAACTTTGGCAATGTGACAAGACAAAACAAAACCACACAAATTATCAGTCTTTTCATTACCAGAAATATGCAACTAGGAGAAAAATGCAGAAATTCCATTTAATTATTATGTATAAAATGTTTAAAAACTTACATACCAAGATATACAAGGAACTATATGAATGCATTATAAGAATCTTTACAGAAATGAAAAATTAAATACATGGAGAATTACTAATCATCTATGGGAAAGTCATGGAAATATGACAAAAGGATAATACCTAAAGTAAATTACAAATTTAACAATATCAAAATATTAAAAAATTATCTTATAAAGCTAGGAAATATAAAATTCATCTGAAGAAACAAACAAAAAAGTCAGGAAATGGGAAAGAATGGAACTTAGTATATTGAACCAAATTTCAAACTGTACTATTATAAAGTTGTAATCATTAAAACTATTAAGAGAGGGAGGGGGTGGGTGAAGAGAGAGAGAGATGGGGAGGGGAAGGAGAGACTTGATCAATGGAACAGATTAAGAAGATGAAAGAGAAATAAATGAGCACAATAAAAAGGTCAAAAAATTCAAATTAAACACCAAAATAAAAATTCTGAAAACTCAAAGACTAAAAAGTTGAAAGCAATGAAATGACTCAATTGAAAAACAAATCTAGGAACATTTTTTTCTTCTTGAAAAAAAAACTTAAAAAAGAGAAAATCAATTCATTTTTCAGACAGCGAAAAATCAAACTTCCCATATAAAAGCAGAAAAAAAAATTCACAACAAATTAAAAACAAATAATAAATAATGGAAATATTGGAAAAATAATTTCTAATTCTAAAGGAATAGAACTGATACCAAATGCAAATGAATTGTTACAAAAATATAAAATGCCTGTGTTAACAGAATAATTTATTTTCAATGTAGAAATTTAAAAGATAGATTAAAAAAAATTCTACCAAACAATCCAAGAAGTTAATTTCAATATTAAATTGAGTTTTTTTAATTAAAGCTTTTTATTTTCAAAACATATGCATGGATTTTTCAACAATGACCCTTGCAAAAACCTTGTATTCCAAATTTTCCTCTCCTTCGAGGGCAAATGGCAAATAATCAAACATATGTTAAGAGGTGAACCAGGAGATCATTATATACCTCAACAAAGATACTGTGTGAGGATATATTCTGATGGAAGTGGATCTCTTCGATAAAGAGAGTTTTAATTGATCAAAGATGGACAGAAGCAGCTACACCCAAAGAAAGAACACTGGGAAATGAATATAAACTGCTTGCATTTTTGTTTTTCTTCCCGGGTTATTTATACCTTCTGAATTCAATTCTCCTTGTGCAACAAGAAAACTGTTCAGTTCTGCACACATATATTGTATCTAGGATATACCATAACCTATTCAACATGTAAAAGACTGCTTGCCATCTAGGGGAGTGGGTGGAGGGAGGAAGGGGAAAAACCGGAACAGAAGTGAAGGCAAGGGATAATGCTTAAAAAATTACCCTGGCATGGGTTCTATCAATAAAAAGTTATTTAAAAAAAAAACCAAACATGTTAAACATGTTAAAATATGTTAAATCCTATATATATATATATATATATATATATATACACACACACACAGATATGCATGCAGTTATCTTGCTGGCCAAGAAAAATCAGATCAAAAAGGGAAAAAAAACTGAGAACAAAAACAAAATGCAAGCAAACAACAACAAAAAGAGCGACAATGTTATGTTGTGATCCACATTCCGTTCCCACAGTCCTCTTTCTGGATGTAGATGGCTCTCTTCATCACAAGATCATTGGAACTGGCCTCAATCACCTCACTGATGTAAAGAGCCAATTCCATCACAGTTGTTCATCACATAATCTTGTTGTTGCTATGTACAATGTTCTCTTGGTTCTGCTCATTTCACTTAGCATCAGTTCATGTAAGTCTTCCCAGAATTCTCTGAAATTATCCTGCTGATCGTTTTTTATAGAACAATAATATTCCATAACATTCATATTGCGTAACTTATTCAGCCATTCTCCAACTGATGGACATCCACTGTTTTCAGTTTCTAGCCACTACAAAAAATAATACATTTTACAGACATAATAATGTATTTAGAGAATCCAAGAGATTAAACTATTAATGGAAATAATATTTTTAGTCATAGTAGTGAGGCTAAAAGATAAACCCCCAAAAATCACCAGCTTCCTACCAACAAAATCCAGCAAGAAAAAAGACAAGATATTCTAATCAAAATTACTAGAGAACACATAAAATTTAGGAGTCCACCTACCATGACATACAAAAGAACTAAATTAACTATAAAATATCTTTAGAGAACAAAACAGATCTAAATAACTAGAAATTAATTGATTCTAGTTAGACCTAAATTAGTTTATTCATTGCCCTACCAATCAAACTAAGAATTACTACATAATATAGAGAAAAAAACAAAAAAATCATCTAGAAGAACAAAAAAGTAAGAATCTCAAGGGTAATAATAACAAGGGAGGATATGGGAAGGAGTTTGGTATATATATTATCTCTCAAAGAATAAAATTTTACTGATGCTCTGAGGTGTCTAGCCCAATATGCATGATTAAGTAAAAATAAAAATTTATTTTTTCTGTTAGCTGGCTTCCCGTCGCAATGGCAATGCAAAAAATCTCTCCTTCCCCTTCCTTTTCCACTCCCCTGCCTCCACCCACCAAAATCATCATTTCCTATACAATACATCAGGACTTGCACAAAGAGTGGGCGGGGCCATTCTTTCTCCAAGCTTATATATTAATAGAGTATGGTCCAATTACTATTTAGCCTCATGTGCTTGGGACCTCAGTGCATCAACTCAAGCCTCAGCCCATTACATCTTTTACCAAGCTCAGACCCAAAGAAGAGATGAGAAGTTTACCTTCCTTGTTTAGAGAGATGGAAAACTTCATTTTTTAAGTCATGTCTGATTCTTTTATTGATCCCATTTGGTATTTTTTTTTTTTTTTTGGCAAAGATATTAGAGTTAAATGACTTGTTCAGAGTCACAAAGCTAATGAGTGTAAAGCCAGACCTGAACTCAGGAAGATGAGCTGGCCTCCCCTGTGCCACCTGGTTGCCTAGTGGGAAACTACAGGTGTGAAAAACTACACAAGTTTTGCTGTACTGTTTTTTTGTCTGTTTTCCACTTCCTCCATTATTCATTATTATATGGGATCGCTATATGTACTCTTGTCATGTTCTTGATTTTCAAGTAAAAGTAATGACAAAACAGAAAGTCTCTCCTCCTCATCCAGCAACTCCCTCTAAACTCACCCTTAGCTTGACACAATGGTTCTATCACACCTGCTAGCCACTCCTCTTCAGTCTCCTTTTCTCAGTCTCAAGCTCCCTAAAAATGTATGCTAATCCTCTTTTATTTCCTTAATAAACTTCCCAGTGATCTCATCTCTATGCAGATGATTGGGGGGTGGGGAGAAAGGAGGAAGGGAGAGAAAGGGAAGACACAAAAAGGTTATGGGAGGGGGAAGCTGAAAGGAAGATAAAAAGCTGGCCTCAAAGCCAATAAGACCTTATTTCAAAATCATACTTATTAGCTGTGTGACCGTGAGCATAAACTTCAGTTCCTTCTCCCTACACAATATATGATATATAATTGATGGGACTCCTAACCAATCTTTATCAATATTTATTCACAGAAATAATTCAACATATATAACCCAATGGTATCACTAAGCAAAGAGATGAAGTAGCAAAAATGATAAATAGAAAGTCCTAGACTTTCACCAGTCTACCTTCACGAGTCTATCAGCAAATGTCTGTTGGATTATTTTCACCTGGATGTTTGAAGGCAATCAAACTCAATAAGCACCAAATTAATTTCTTCATAGTATCCCCCTAAAATTATTTTTCCTCCAAAATTTCCTATTTCTACTATGAATACTAAAATCCTGCCATTCATCTAAATTTGTAAGTAGGGTGATTGGTGGCTATATAAATAAAAGACAAGATGTAAGTGATGTGAAGGTAGAACTGACAAAACTGAATAGATGATTAGATATTTGGGGTTAGAACATCACTGCAGAACTATGAAATACTTAATTGAACTACTACAATGTCATCTTAACTTTTTGTCTGATTCTAATATCTTTACTCTCAAATTGGTCTTTCACAAAACTACAAAAAAATAATTTGGCTAAGGCACAGTAAAACATGTTATTCCCTGATGATGATTGAAAATGAATGCTCTGACTTAATTTTTCTTTCTCAATCTCAATTATTTAATTCTACAATATATTCTACTGCCAAACCCTTTGTTTACTTATTCTATGACATTCTTGCCTAGCCAAACTCAGTCTCAGATCATTGCCACCAGGCTAATCCTATTTATTTGCTGAGAAACAAAACTGGAAGTCTATTCTGGAATATATGTTCTGGAATTGTATATAGATAGTGGGCTCAAAAAGATATCATGCAAATTTGATATATTAAAGGACTAGAATTTGACCTTGGGTCAGAAATTTTAAAACCCATAAAGACATTTCAAACATATAGGGCTTAACATAAAAATGTAAATTTATTTCAGGAAAAGGCTTTAGATCATCATCTACTCAAACTTATTTACACATATTTTTAAAAAGACACTAGAGTTATTTGCTTTTGATAACATAATTTACAAAGCTATTACTTCTACTTTAGGTATTTTAGCACCAAATTCAAAGCTCTTTTCATTATACTATTCTGCAGGAGAAAGTAGAGTAGGAAATGGAGGAAGAAAAGTCTTCACAAGAAAAATAAAGTTAAAAAAAAAAATTACCCTGCCTGAAATCACCCTCCCTCATCCCAGAATCACCAAGATCTGGTAACTAACCCAAAAGAGTTAAAAATGCATGTTCTTTATGGGAAGGAAAGAACAGAAGTGGCTCCAATGCAACCACTTCACTCTTAATCCTTACAATCTATCACTTCAACTTCTGTCATCCCCACAAACCCATAACCACACACAAGGATGAAGAGAACAAAAACAATCCCTTCACCTTACATGGTGGAAAGTATAATTAGAATAAAATTTCTTGGGTTGGACTGCAAAATAATCAAATTATTTAGTCTCTCTGGGACTTAAGGTTTTTCTGACCTAGAAAATTAGGGACTAGACAAAGTCTAGATCTATGATCCTTTGAGATCCATGTCCATATTTCTGTTAATTATACCACCATTATTTCAGACTCAAAACCTCGGAATTATTTGACTCCTTGAGATTCAATCAATTCACTACCTCCTTTTTTACCCCTCTGAAAAGTGTCTCTCATATCTCTTCCTTTTTATTTCCACTATCAAAGCTGAACTACATCTCAAAATTGGCTTCAATTCCTTGAAATTTTTACCACTTCAATCTATATATTGCTATTAGATTCATTGTTCCAAAACATTTTTGCTAAGATGTCTTTTTACCTGAATATATTTGCAGTTTTCAACTCTTTCTAAAGGAGAACCCAAACGTGTGTGTGTGTGTGTGTGTGTGTATACACTAACAATTCTGCCTCAACCTCTATAGCACACTATACCACTAGTCTTACTCCTTGCATATACTTTCTATTTTCTTGCCACCATGTCCTAGTTTAGTTTCCCCACCCCATTTAGGAATATAATTTCGATGTTTCTAAATTCTATTCATCTTTCAAAACCTCATTTAAAATACTTTTCCTAATTAAGTTTTTCCTGACCAAAGTGACCTACAATAATAATAGTTCTCTATATAATGCATTAAGCTTTGAAAAATGCTTTACATATGTCATATCATTTGATCCTAATGATAACCTTATTAAAGGTAGACACTTCAACTGTTATATCATGTTAGAGATAAGAGCAGCTAAATGACTGTACTAAGGTCACTCAATTCATAAGTATCTAAAGCAGATTTCTGAACTCAGGTATTCACAATTCCAACTCTGGCACATTAGACTATTAGCTGTCTGTGAGAATTTAGTAAAATCACTTACTTAGCTTAGTAATCTTATTTTAATCACAGCATCCATAAAATGAGGAAACTAACAGCTCTCAATATGGATTTAAGGTCCTTTTCACATCTAAATTTTGTCTCATCCTATAAAATCTTAAAATATCTTCTTTTTAACCTTTTCATTGGTTTATTATTTTTTAAAATTGTTTTTGTTATTCTGCATATAACATCCAACATTTCCATATAAACAGTATAGAAAAGTCGAAATAAAACCATGAATCTCTAATATGTACAGCTTGTATTTTTAAACTAATATATGCTGAATGTTTTTAAGTTTCAAAATTATGCTGTCCTGCTTTTGCTTCTACTTTTAAAACTCCTATTCTTTTCTGAATGTTTTTTAAATGATCTTATTTTTTAATCTCTCCTCTCCCTCTAGTTCCTCCTCTTCCTTCAAAATCCCCCTCAATAAAAGCATGAAAAATATCCTAAAATAAGCATAGTCAAACAAAACAAAACGACACATAACCTACATCCAAAAGGGTATATATCTTAACAAACCGCTCTAAGTTCCCTAACTCTCAGTCAGGATCCATTGCATGGTTCATCACTATTCTTTGAAATAAGGTGATCAGTGCATAAATCAGAGGCTTTTAAAGATGCTTTTCTTTAAACTGTTGTAATTATTGAATACTAATTATTCTCCTGTGTCTCATCATTTCACTATCATAGTTTCTCAGGTTTCTTTGAATCTAGCCTTTTTATTCATTCTTACGGTGTAAAATTATTTCATTACAATCATATACCATAATTTGGCCATTCCTTCCTTAATAGGCAGTCTTTTAAATATCAAATCTTGCACCCATTTTTGAATTATACCGAATTGTCTTACAACTCATTTCCTATGGTGGTCTTATATTGTTATTTAATTTCCTCAGCAGTTAGGCTTCAATTTTCTAGATAGATCAGCAATTTCCTGAAGACAAAATGACAATTTTCTTTGTATTTTCCACAACAAATTACCAAATATTTGTTGCTGGACTTGAAAATAGGAAAAATTAACATCATATTTTAGAATAAAAATATGCCCAAATCAATCTTCCTTTTACTATCAGTAATTTTTAAAAATGAAAGAAAAGTTAAGGCAGCAATAAAAGCTTTTTAGTTTTAAAACTATGGCAAAATCATGAAGGAAAAACTTACTCCTCTGGCTGTTTAAAATTAGCAGGTCAAGGTACATTTTGACTCATGTCATTTATATCTTATTTATTAAAAGCAAGAAAAGTGTAATAGTTATAAAAAGCCCTAAGTTTCATACAAAGACTATATGCATTTACATTACTAGTTCTTGAAAATGGTGCCAGAGATAAACAACAAATTTACTTCACTAAGCCTTTTAGATAAGACATTTCCCAATGTTAAATAAAACAGCTATTATTTAGCCATATTTAAGTGATCTAAAAAATAAAAAATTTCTTATAAAGCATTTCACTGAATAGGATTTTGTACAAAATAATAAGTGCATTGCACTTATTTAATTAAATCCTTATTTCCATTTCTTTTCTAAAATCTGCCTGCCCACAGTGAGTGGAAACTGCTAGAAATCATTAAATACTCATGTATTTCACTAAATAACACAATGCAGCAGAACAACATAGAGAAACTACCCTGAAACCCAGCAACAGCAGCTAATTAGCATAGCCTACCACTAAATCAGCACCATGTGATTGGAAATGTTACTCAGAGATTTGGCCAATCAAAATGGACTATGCAAATAGCATGCTTTAGTTGCCAGGGCAGAATTGTCCAATAGGAGAACAATAAACAAGAAATGAAAGTGAGCTTTGTCACATTTTCAAGTTAGTTTCAGGTATAAGACTTTAGAATCATAGTTTGTATTTCTAACCAAAAAAGAACAATT